>NC_066581.1:297540535-297865535 GCF_024323335.1 Lathyrus oleraceus | reverse complement strand
GTACAGAAGAGGAATGCAATAGACAATATTTCCTCCACCTTTAGAATTCCTTAGATGCAAAGAGAAATACATATCATCCAACAAAGTAGGCACATGATTCCCAATCAAGAAAAGTCTAATGGCGTTAACATCAACAAAACTGTCAATGTTAGGGAACAAAGTTAATCCATAAATGAGCAACACAAAGATAGCTTCAAAAGCATCCACACTACTGACTTGATCAAAAGCAGTAGCTTCCTTGATGAGGAAATCAGATGGCAACCCAAATAAACCTCCTTTCTTCACCTAATGAGCCTCTATCTCAGACTTCTTCAAGTGAAGAGCTTCAGCAATAAGATGAGATCTGGGAATCTCTTCCAACCCACTAAATGACATTCTACCAGAAACGAGTATCCCTAAGAGATGGGCATACTCCTCCAATGTAGGCACAAGCTGATAATCAAGAAAAGTGAAGCAACGGTAGAGAGGATCATAGAACTGCACCAATACACTCAAAAGTCCTTCCACCATATCAGCAGACAAGATAGACAAAAGTTTCCCATGACGTTGTTTGAAGTCTAAGGGATCTAATACAAAAGATGCTAGCTTCCTTAACTCTTTCAAGTCGGGACATCTGAAACTGTACTTCTTAGTGTTCCTTCGTCCATAATCCATAGTCTGGAAATATTTGCAAATAATACCTCAGTTCCTTGAAATGATCGTATGATGAATGTTATGATGCGCATGAATGCATGAATGCAACAATCACAAATAAGGGATCACACACAAGGCAAACAAACAAAGGTCAAGGGATGAATCAAGTCATTTTCAAGATCAATCATCCATTTTGGTGGATTGTGGTTTTCACCTTATCAACACCCAAGTTCCATTGATATTGACAAGACTTGATTGGATCAACCAAGAATCAAGGGTTTGTTGTAAGTCACGAGCATGGAGTATGGGTAAGAACCATCCCAAAGGAGTGAACTAAGGATAAAACCTGTAGATCATGTTTTAAAAAGTTCCCAGAGTCTTAATTCCCTCTATCGGATATTACAGGTTAAGATGACTGACTCATTGACCCATAATATTCTCAAGAGAAACTCGTCTGAGTGTAGTATCACGTAACAACTGTTATCAAGTCTACACCTGAACAGTCTCCGCACTACGTCCTAAATAGGCCAAGAGGGGGTAAATGTTCTATGGTTCTCATCTTCTCGGACCAAATTAGAGATAGTAATGCCTAACCACAAATACTTGTGTGACATTTCCAAATCCAAAAGAGTCTCCACTGAGAAGATGGATCTCAAGCCAACTTGTTAAGGACTACTCCAAACAAGTCGAACATGACTATACCATCCTCCTATCTTAATTGCACTCAAGTTCGGGTTAGAACTTATCTCACCACTCAGAGATCACCAAGTACAACAAGCATATTATATCACACAAACAAATATACATACATCACATATATACAATTATATACACACAAAAAAGTAGGCTAAACCCACTGGAGACTACTCCCTAGCAGAGTCGCCACTTAATTTCTGTAGCGGTAAATTCATGATCATCAAGCTATGGATAAGCAAGACATCAAATAACAAGAGTCGCCACCGCACTTTTATTGTTTCCAAGGGAAAAGGGAAAAAGTACGAACAAACCCCAAAAGTAAGAAGTTTTCAAATCAAAACTAATAAAATGTCATAGATTACAGGTAAGGGGGTTGGTTACACAGAGGGAAGGTGTTAGCACCCAAAGTGTCCTAGGTACTCCTAGGGAGCCGTTTTTTGTGTGCATATGTGTTTTTGTACAAAGTCATCTGATACTTCATTGAAGATCCATCTGAATTCATCTGCTACATGGGCAAATTTGAAGAAGATCATGGAGTTGCTAAGCTTGGATGTGGCTATATTTATTTGATGCCTTGCTCTTCGAGTTGATATTTTGTGCATTGTTTGTGGCTTGATTCTAAAGGCCAAGGGAAATTTAGGTTTCTATATGACATTCTTGTCTATTGGATTGCAGCCCATTGGTCAGATCTTTTCAACTCTCAACTTTAAAATTTGTGCTTAGGATTAGTCTCTTCAAATCCTCCCTACTTCTTTAATTTCAAAATCTCTCCCTCCTTTTAAAATCTTCTTTGCTCGTGTTTGTTGATTTCTAAACTTTGACCATTTTTGCAAACTAGAAACTTCGGCCTTATGCCATTGCGTTTTCAAACTCATTTTCTTAATCAAAGTTGTAAATGAACTTAACTATATTTGACTTAAAATTTCAAAAGTCAAAAAGAACTAATACTCATTCAAACTTTAATTTTGTTAAAAGCAATGCACTCACTTTGAAATTGATACCACGAACTACGAGGTTTTGATCCCTCATTTTTATGTTGGTACGTAGGCACAAGTACGAAGGTCTTGGCAAACACAAAAACATAAGTAATGAATTCTTTTCTCATCCCTCCATTCTATTTGTTTGCAAGCATCATTTGTACAAAAACACATATGCACAAAAAAAGGGCTCCCTAGGAGTACCTAGGACACTTTGGGTGCTAACACCTTCCCTCTGTGTAACCAACCCCCTTACCTGTCATCTATGGCATTTTATTAGTTTTGATTTGAAAACCTCATATTCTTAGGTTTTGTTCGTACTTTTCCCTTTTCCCTTGGAAACAATAAAAGTGCGGTAGCGACTCTTGTTTAATTGATGTCTAGCTTATCCATAGCTTGATGATCATGAATTTACCGCTACAGTCATTTGATTCCCAAGTTGATTTCATCTTCTCTAATTGCTTGGTGATAGTGGACTATAATTATCTATTTTTAGCCTCCAATTTTTTCCTCTTTGTCTTCTCCTTTAAAAAATGTTTCTCCAGGTCGAATATCTTATCCGCATATGCCTTCTGTTGTTCCTTTAGCTGACTTATCTCTTGGTTGAGCTTGATCTCATTCTTCTCATAATCGTCAATGGATTCAAATAAACCTTTGGGTCGTTTTTTTCCGACCTATTGTCTTCACCTTGTTCACGTCTTCTCTGACATTCAGATGGTCGTAGAGGAATTTCAATATGTCAAAGTTGTTACCCCAAAATTGAAACTCATTGGACGGTTTGCTTTGGTCGCTTCCACCAGCATCGTGTATCGAAGAGGAAAATTCCCAATTGGCTCTGCAAATCTCATCACCCATCAATGTTTTCATCTTCTTTGGGGAGTTCGGGTGAGAGTCCACTAGAGGCGGGATGGTTGAGACTTGGGGCTCAGAAATGCTTGGGGTTGTTTTACTTGGTGCTACCTTTCTCTTCTTTAATGTACAAATTTCTAAATTGGACAAGTCTGATTTAGACACAGATTGGTCGACTCCTCCTCTCGTTGCCTGGGCTTCCAACATCAACCTTTTTTGCTCTTTCACAGACAAGTCAGTCATTTTTATGCAAAAAGAACAGAAAAAAAGTTAGGAAAATAAAACGAAGTGCAACGAATAATGCAAAATAAAAATAGATGAATATTACCCAAAAAAGGAAGGACTTGTCCCTCGGGTAAAGGAAATAAATCTTGGATCTTCATCATACGAAAGAAATCTAATATGGCTAAAGACTTGATTTCTAGAGTGTTTAACTTATCAAAATCAAACCCAGATACCAGAAGTGGCTTTCTAGTCCAATAGATAGGAAAGCGGTGGGACCCATCTAATTCATTTAATACTTGAGGACATCTCGGTCCACATCTAACTCGGAGAAACCGATCTGTAAATCCTTTATAATTAGTAGTGTAAACTTGAAAAAAATCTTGCCTAGAAGACCACTAATTGTGACCCAACCACCCTTCTCAACACCCTTGATTTTAAAAAAATAAGAAGAGAAAAACAAGCCTATGATGGGCTCTATGTTTATCGCCTCGCAGACTATTTCAAAAGCCTTAATAAACCCCCAGTTGTTAGGGCGGAGTTGGGAAGGGGTAGTATTTAGGGTTCTTAACAGGTCGGGTTCGAAATCGGTAAAAGGTAAATGGATTTTAAAATCCTGTAATACAATGGCATAAAAGTGGAAATACTAATTTTTGAATCCTATAGGACGGACCATACAAACACCTTCCATTGGGATGCATGGTTCTAATACAAAATCATCCCCATTGTCGGTAGAGGAGATGTTCTTCAAAGATCGAAGTTTAACGATCTCTACTTCATCAATGAAGCTATGATCATAGCTCACTAGCTTCGTGCCAAAGGAGTTAGCAATATCCATCAACACTTATAATGATGAACCTGATGAAGAAGATTCGGAATCAATATCCCTAAAAGAGGCATCATTATTATTGTAAAAATCCTTTACAATACAATCAAATTCAGCTTGGCCTAGAGCATCCTTGCATTCTCTCATGCGTAAGTCCCATAGGGTTTTATTTTCTTGGATACTTAGGATTTTTAACACATTTCCATCATCATCGCATTCATGTACAAAGGCCATGTATTAAGAGAACGAAAAATGGATAAAGAGATAAAAGAAAAAGTACTTGAGATTGAAGAACGGTTGGAAGCTAAGAAATTGTCTTGAAAGAGTAATAAGTTACTTCCGTGGAAGATTAGCAAGAAGAGGAAGAGGTAAATTTAATAAAGGAATCCCCATTTTATGACTTTAAAATGTGAGGAGTTTCAAATTTTTGAAGAAAATCAATTCCCCATAAAAGTCATCATTACAGAATAAAGAGAAAATATGGCAAAGATACATCCACGCGTATTCCATAATTTCCTACATCACTAGGTCAGGTCTATAGAACAGACAACAATATGTTAGGTCCGGGTTACACCTCGACCTTAGGATTGACAAAAAATGTTCCAGGCTTCTTTTTGTCCGAACATTTCTCTCTTTCAGATTTCATGCTCGGGGGGCTTATGTACATCCCATAAATTTATGTTGACCGATCGATATGTAATATCAGAATAAGTCGGTGATAAAGTAGGAATGGTTCAGATAGAAACTGAGTATTAGTCAAAGATAGAACACAAATTTGGTTAGGGAATTCAATATATAACCCAACCTAAGAAGGCATCAACTTGCCAGGTTGAGGGTTCTGAAGGGCCAAGGTGGTGAGTCTTACACCATGGGGTATTGAACCCAAATAAGTCGGGATAATGATCGGAGGGCCACCGCCTGGAAACGGTTTCTAAAGATGAAAGGTCATAACGGTCCCATAATGTAAAAGACATTACCAGTCATTAAGAAGTGAAATTGAATAGGTAAAACAACAACATTTTCTAGCCTTTGAAAGCCGAAAGGAAGAGGAAAGGACTTTTCATAATTGATGGAGGCAGGGAATGAGCCTATAAAAGTACATGAAGAAATGAGGGGAGGGACCACATAAAATACATAAACAGACACTTAAACCAATCATTTTGGGCTCTCCATGACGTTTAACGGGGAAGTCAACCTTTTAGTGTTTTTAGCAAGAACGCCCTCCAATTCTATTATTTCCTAGACTCAGTTGAAAGGGGTCTTTCTTGCATGTTAATTTACGCCAAGAAAAATGGCCTAGGTTAGGAATGAGATTAACAATTTTAGGCAATAATATGGGGAATCATTGTTTGACGCGTGAGAGCGTTATAAAGATTTGTTAAGACTATGTCTTTTTCATGGGCTTGAGAAGTCGATGATTATCCATACTATTCACAACATTCTCCTTTACTCCAAAAGGATGACCTTAGATGCGGCTTCTATAAGAGTCATAATTAATAACCCTCAAGATGTAGCCCATAAATTTATACAAGAGATGGCCAAAACCCACCACTAATGGGTAAGTGTGCGACAAGTTATTGTTAAGTCTACCCCCAAGACCGATGGTTTTTATGAGGTTAATATGTTTGACCATATGAATGCTAAGGTGAATGTCCTTTACCAAAAGATTGATAGTTTCAGCATCACACCTTCCACATCTGTTACTCCTACCCTTGTTGCTTCTCTTTCCCCCGCTACTCTCTATTGTGAGATATGTGGAGTTAATGGGCACACTGGTAGAGTTTGCCAAATGATCCTCGTCGGAGGATCACCTCAAGAAAATGCCAACTTTGTGAACAAAAACCAGCAGAATAATCCATACTTAAACACCTATAACCCAGGGTGGCGCGATCACCCTAATTTCTCCTATAGGAACAACAACCTCCAACAAGCTACGGAACCGCGGGGTTTCCAGAAAGCTACACTGATCGAGCCTAAGAAATCCAACCTAGAACTTTCGATGGAAAAATTCGTAATGACGCAAACCCATCAAAATGATGAGTTTAAAAATAAAAACCTCCTCACCAATGAGGCACTTAGGTAGTTGAACACTAAGGTTGAGAATGTTATCACTCATACCAAAATGTTAAAGACTTAAATCTCTCAAGTAGCTTAACAATAAGCGACTTCCTCCATCTCGTCCGGGTCATTTTCGAGGCAACCTGAGAAAAATCCCAAGGGACATTTGATTATTGTGACGACTTGTAGTGGTAAGCAAATAGGTAGTTCTAGTGAGAGATAGATAGAGGTTGAAGAGAGTGTGCCAACACCACCTAAAAAGGAGCTTGTTGAAGAGGTTGAGAAGGAAATACCTTATGTTTCCCCTCCTCCCTACGAACATATTGTTCCTTTCCCACAAAGGCTTGTGAAATCCAAGGTGGAGGCCCAGTTTAAAAAAATCCTAGAACTTCTCAAAAAGATCCACCTTAATGTGCCTTTCGTTGAGGCACTAACTCAAATGCCCTCTTATGCTAAGTTCTTAAAAGAGATTCTTTCCAATACAAGAGAGATAAATAACCATGAAACCGTGGATATGACTCTTGATAGTAGTGATGTGATACAAAACATGGTGATCCCTAAGCTCAAAGATCCAGGAAGTTTTTGTACCATGGACTTTGAGAAAGCACTTTGCAATCTAAGAGCTAGTGTTAGTTTGATGCCTTTGCCTGTGTGTAAGAAGTTGGACATGGGAGAGATGAAGTTGACTAATGTTTCCTTATAACTTACGGATATATCAGTTAAGTTTCCCATAAGTGTGTTAGAGGATGTTCCAGTGAGAGTTGGAGAGTATTATGTGTCATTTTACTTTGTCATAATGGACATTGATGAGGATTTCCAAATCCCGATAATCTTAGGTAGTCTTTTCTTAGCTACGATGGGGTCCCTCATCGATGTCAAGAGAGGAAAGTTGACTTTCGAGGCAGGAGAAGAGAATATTAGAATTATTCGAGCAAAGCCTTTGAAGACCACTTCATTGAGATATTCTTGTTGTTTGGTGGACTTGCTAATTGGTTATGTTCAAGAGAGCGCACAGAAGCCTCCTCCGACCAATAAGTTGGAAGAATGCTTACTTAGTAGCGCTAAAGTTGAGAAGGATGATACCAAATCTTAGGTTTATGGAGGACTTTTGGACGTGAGTCCCGTCCCCACTAACCAAAGCTTTAAAGAGCCTGTTGTGAAAGGTGATAAACCCAAGAACCATAGACCCTGTCTAGGGTTAAAAAAGAGCAAGTCTAAGGAGAAAAATAGTGTGAAAGAGAAAGTTCGTGAAAAACTGGACCAAAAGTATGAGCCTTCGCATTGGAGGATGAAAAGGGAAGAGGAGTGCATGGCATGGATGACTAAAGTTAGTTAGGTCTCGATAATAGCCAGGGGAGACACTAGGGATTCTAGCTTAAAGGAAGCACCCTCTTGAGTTGAGGGCGTAGTGGTCAAGCTAAACGACCTTAAAAAAATCACTTTGTGGGAGGCAACCTACGTTTTTTTATACTAATTTATTTTCTTGTTTATTTTATTTCTTCTACAGTTAATAAAAGCTCACAAAGACGAAGCAAAACGTGTTCGGAAGGATCCCACAAAACCACAAAGAATAAAATCTTCCCATATAAAAACCAAGGGCTTGCTACTAACACTCGTAACAGGTGCTACAGGTCGTAGCATCCCCATCATACAAAACCCTAAAAATCAAGCATTGGGCATGGGAACCAACGCCCTGCTATGGGAGGCCGTAACAGGGCATGCAGACAATGGTTCAAATTTTCTTTTTCTTTAAATTTTGAATTCTTGGAGGCCCCACCCACCTCCATCTCATCCAAGTGTCATCCATAAAACTTTTTTAAAACACACAAATCTGAATTTTATTCCCCATTACTACAAACCATTCTCTCTCCAAATCATATCATCTCCTTCAAATTCTCCCACTTTCTTCCATATTTTCTCTTAAACCTCCATTTTTTCAAATAAAATGCTCCAAACTTTAACCTTCTATCAACCCCAAACCCTAAACCAACTTCACAAAAGCTTCATTATCCATAACCCTAGTCATACTTTCGGGAACGAAAATTCTAAAACTGGTTTTGAAATTTTTTATTTCAACCATCAATGACACCCAAGAGGAGCAATAAGAGAAAACAAGTAGCAAAGTGATCAAGGCCTTAGAAGAGAGGAAACACTCGATCATCCAAACCGCACAACGTTGTCTTTGAGGATGATTCTCAAGCTAAGCGATACTCCACACTTATCAAGCGGAAGATCACTTTGTCAAGGTACCTGTGCGGAAGCACTCTTACTACCCTCGGTCTTAAAGCCAGAGTAGATAGAATGTTCCACTTTATAAGTTTGATTGATTTTATGCAAAGGGAAGCACCAACCTATGAGCGTATCACCCTTGCATTTGTAAGCACATTAGACTTTAAGTTGCAAAAGAAGTGGATTGACGGAACAAGATACTACTATGGTACTCTCAAGTTTCATCTCTTTAACCAAAACCAGGAATTAAGTGTTGAAGAGTTAGGGCACATCCTGCAATTTCCCATCTATGGGCCAGGAGATGTCCCAAAAGATTTTGATACTAAGAGCTTTTGGAATGCTATTTTTGGCGAAAAATTTTATACTGCCGCGAGGAGAAATCTTCCACCATCCAAAACACATGCTTCTGGTACGTGCAAAAGGAATATGCTTTCACCTTGTTTGAATGAGGTGATAATACTGGTGTGGCTTCCCAAAGGGCGATTTTCTTATTGTATTGTATGACCAATAATGGAATTCTTAATGTCGCCATCTTTGCGGCAAATTATTTTGGTAAGGTTTCTCGTGTGGCCACCGAAGGAATTTCGATAGGGCGTATGATTATGGATTCCCTTGTGCATCAAGGTATGATTTTTGTGGATGTTAACACCTATACGATGATGATCCATAACAAGACCATTCTTGAGTTGCCTAATCCTATAAAGGTAAGAATTGATATTCCTAATAATTGGTTCTACCAAAAGGGCATCCCCTATCTAGGTAACTCATCTGAGAAAGAGGGAGAACCTGATATTACTAACCATCATGCAGGCACCACAATGGAAGAGGACATTGTTCCTCCACCCACCTTTCCTACCCAAAACGAAATTGGGGCTTTGAATGAAAATCAAGATAGGTTGAAGCGGGTTCAATCCGAAATTCATGGGATGAAGGTTGAGCAAAATAGACAAGGAGTGGTCTTGGATGATGTCCAATCAATGATGCAACAATTCATGTTGCGGTTCCCAACTTCTTTACTTTACTTTGTTTTTATTTTCTAGCATTTTCATGTTCATATTTTTTTCTTGTCCTTTAGTTATTTCCTCATTTTTAGTTTCAAAAGACTACTTTTTCATAGTTTTCTCAAACTAGGACCGTGCAAAAAAAAAATTGAAAAGTTTCGGTTATGGAGAAAATGGAAAAGTATATAGAGTTGGAAGGATGAAAGGCTAGGACTAGGGACATTGGGAAAGTTTGATAACTTAGATATTACCCGAACATCGTAGGTTCCATGAAGTAGGACGCGAGTCCAATGTATAGATTTATGCCATAGTACTCGGCTTCTGAGAAGTATTCCACGGTAAATTTATAATGAAAGCCCGACATAAGTTAGACTTACATGCATGTATGATTGGTTCGGAAATAAATAATTTCAGCACCAAAATGATGAAAAGGCGTGAAAAGGCAACTAAACCTTCTAATTTGGGTAACCCTCACCCGATTATTTAGTCTAATAATGGTTGAACCCCAAAATTCATCCCAAAATGGACAAATAAGCGCACAAAAGTGTGAAGCTTCATCGAAATAAATAAAAATTTAAAAATGGTACTTGAACAAAAATTTGTGATCGGTCTGGTGCTTGTGACGACAAAAATAATTCAAAATGCTTGAATTTGATTGTTCGAATGAAAGGGGAGGAAAAATAAAAAAAGAGACTTAAGCCTAAAGCATAGTTGGAGAAGTGTCTGAAATGGAGACTTAGGTTCATGGCTTTACTGCGGTTAGTGTTCTTGCGAATACCTTTATTGTCAAGTGATTACCAAGAGAACTAGGCTTAGCCAATCAAAACGAAAAACTCATGTATGAGTATCGTTGACTTCATTTTCGTATGCTCTTTCACATAGTGAACCACTTGATCTGAAAGTTTGTATAAGCAAGCTTTATTGCTTGAGGACAAGCAACAATATAAGTTCGGGGGAGTTTGATAAGTGGTTTTTGTACCGTTATTTCTAGTCGTTTTTACTTAGCATTCCATCGCTTTTTGATCTTTTTATTTCTGTTTACCATATTTTACGCTTTAGTTGTATGTTTTACTATTTTCAGGGCCTAATGAGTATTCGAGATGAAAATGGATTGAAAATGAGTGAAACATGAAGAAAAAAAAGGAAAAGTCAGGAAATTCTCATACAAAAACAAAGGGGCTGCTACGGCTACCCGTAGCAGCTGCTACAAGACGTAGCAACAAGGAACATGGGGTTCCTTTTTGAATTCCTCCAATACAAAGACCAGAGGCCCACTACACCCACCATTAGCAGCTGCTACGAGCCACAACAAGAGGGTGAGGCAAATTTCACTTATTTCCTTTTTAGACCGATTCTCATAATTATGGCTTTTGGGAATGATTTGATTTGATCTAATTCTAATGAAAAGAGCATTGAGCAAGAGATTTTATCATAGTTTTAGGATTTACTAATTAAACTCATAGCTGTTATGAGTTTAGGATCCCAATTTTTTCTGCAAAGTTTCTACGTATTCTTTTATTACCCATGTAGTCAAGTCTCCTTTGGAGAAATTTGGACCAAAACTATCAACTCATGTTTTTATATTAGTTTTCATATAGAATTGCTTGTATATTTGAATTGCCTATTATGAATTCGTTTGTGAATATCGAATTGATAGCGTCTGCCCTCACCATGAGTGAGTAATCCATTAGGGACTAGGGGTTATGTGGATCATCTTATAACCAATTGTATGATCCGTCACATGTCGATTACGAGAGTATTTGTCTAAATTTATTTTTATTCCTGAGTTCATTTCCAACTCTTGTACGAAAGTAAAATGTTCTCAGGTATTGACCGTAGTCTGAAAGGATATGTGTCGATACCGACCCACATGTTTTTAAATAGACAATTCAATACAGTGAAAGTGCTTGGACAAATTTGAGAAAGTTTTATATCCAAATAAAAGTAACTAATATTTGACGAATCACCTGGTTGTGCAAAACCAGACGAATTATTCGTCATCGATAGGGTAATGTGCTGGCGTAAGCACGTATAATCCACATTTATCTATTTTCTATCAATTATGTCAAAACTCTTGTAATAAAAGTGACTTGGATTGTACGAATATGTTAGAGTGAGAACCATTGTTAGAACAAGATTTTGTGTCTAAAATTCATCTCTAAGGTTTTTATGATAACAAAGGATGAAACAAATTGGTACCCTAATAAATCTATCTAAGTGTGCAGGACTCTAACAGAAAAAGGATCAGATAGACAAAACATCTGACATCATGCAAGTCCAGAATAAACAACTTAGAATAACTTGAAGCAGAGGCTCTGACTCTGAAGAAAAGAAAGCTCACAGAGTCTGATGGAAGAAGACTCAGACACTCTAAATCTGAAGAGTTCCACACAACTAATTTGATGACTTACACTCTGAAGAAGGCTCTACAGAAATACGTATCAAGAACTTCTGAAGTACATCTGCTCTACGAAACTATCTAGAGTATACACGCTGAACAGGAACATTTGAACTCCGCGTACTCTGATTCAAGGTCAAACACAAAGACTTAGCTACGAAGTTTTCTACCTTTGGTATGAATCTATATTTGGAAGAGACTAAACACTCTCCAAAATTGCTATGGAAAGGACAACGAGATTAATGACATTAAAAGTCCATCATTGCCAAGATATTCATGAATGCCTTAGCTAATAGTCTCTTTTTCAAATCACTATATAAAGGCAGGATCATTATCATACAATGTACGAACAATACACACAAGAATACTACAAACAAAAATTCTATATTCTCTTTCATTCTTGTTCAAATCTGTTCACACGAGTTGTTGCTCTAAGTGTGAAACATTTCAGTTCTTATGTTGTGTTACTACTGCTTACCTAGAAGTACTAAACATTTCATTGTACTCTCAAAACAGTTGTTGAACATTTCCTCAAGTGACTTGTGAAGTCTGTAAACTTGAGAGGGTTAAGAGATATTTACTCTCTTAGACATTTTCGGTGTAATATTTCTAGATTATTGGATTAAGTCCTTGTTGAAGGTGAAATCACCTTGACCGGGTGGACTGGAGTAGCTTTGAACTTCAAGAGAACCAGGATAAACTTATGTGCTAATAGCTTTATCTTTCGTGTGTCTTTTATTTGCAAAAGTTTTTATTATCTATGAAAACAATTCAACCCCCCCCCCCCCTTTCTTGTTTTTCTCTACCTTCAATTGGTATCAGAGCTTCGGCTCTATTATTGATTTTTTAATCAAACACTTAACAGTGTAGAGAGATCCAGCGTGAGGAAAACATTATGGATAACATCAATGAAAGAGACATCTACAATGCCAAACCTCCAGTGTTTGACGGAGAAAAGTTTGATTATTGGAAAGATAGAATCGAAAGTTTCTTTCTGGGTTACGATGCTGACCTATGGGACATAGTTACAATTGGCTATGTACCACCGGTATCTCATGCTGGTATTGTTATTGCCATAAATAAAATAACTTATGATCAGAAGCGTGATTTCAAGAATCACCACAAAGCAAGAACAATACTGTTGAATGCCATATCCTATAATGAATATGAAAAGATTATCAACAGGGAAACTGCTAAAGAAATACTTGACTCCCTAAAGATGACCCATGAAGGAAGCTCTCAAGTCAAAGAGACAAAGGTTGCCGCTCTAATTCAAAAATATGAAGCCTTCAAGATGGAGGACGATGAAGTTGTAGAGGTAATATTTTCTAGATTTCAAACTTTAATTGCAGGACTCAAGGTTTTAGACAAGGGCTACAGAACTGCAGATCATGTCAAAAAGATTGTCATAAGCTTGCCAAAGAAGTGAAGACCTATGGTCACTGCCTTAAAACTATCAAAAGATCTGAACAACATAAGCCTAGAAGAACTCATCAGCTCCCTCAGGAGTCATGAGATAGACCTTGAGGAAGATGAGCCCCAAAAGAAAAGCAAATATATGGCTTTGAAGTCTAGATCTGAGAGACGCAAACCATAAAGGAACAAAGCTCTCCAAGCTGAAGAAGAAGAAGAAAATGATGACTCTGAAAAGGATGATTCTGATGATGAAGAAGACTTATCCCTCTTAACTAGAAGAGTCAAACAACTCTGGAGAAAAATAAATAACAACTTCATAAGACCAAGACATAAGGGAGATCACTCATAATCAACTTCCAGAGGCAAACCAAACGAAGAGGTAACATGCTATGAATGTAAAGAACCAGGACACTATAGAAACGAATGCCCAAAGCTCAAGAAAGACAGCTCCAGAAGAGAAGGATTCAAGAAAAATTCCTTTAAAACCAAAAAGGGACTCATGGCCACCTGGGATGACTCTGAATCCGATGCCTCAGAATCAGACTCTGAAGAAGAACATGCAAATGTGGCATTCATGGCTACCACATCTGGAAGCTCATCAGAAAGATAATCTGATCCTGAAGAGGTATTTTCTGATCTCTCTCGTTCTGACCTTGAATCTTGTTTATCTGAATCTCTAATCCCATATCAGAAACTTCGACAAAAATTCAAGGCTTTAAAGAAAGTCCTTGAAGGAACCATTGAAGAATGTGATAAGCTTGAGATGGAAGTTTCTGAATTAAGAGAGATCATTTTGGTTTTGGAAAGAGAAAAAGAATCTTCAACTAAACAATGTTTAAAACTTGAAGAAGCTTTATCCCAAGCCCACAAACTTCTAACACAGTCATATACAAATATGAAAAAGCTTTCCAAAAGTTTCTGAAAAATGGGCTAGAAAGAAGAAGAATGGCTTCTATGATTTATGGAGTTAGTCAGAATAAGAAAAGAAGAATAGGATATGACTCTGATGAAGACGAGAAAATACCTTATGCAGATGATAAACCTAAATCCCCTTTTTCTTATCACTACACACATGCACAAACATAAAATTTTACTAATGCTAGAAAAACCAAAGTTTCCAGAAACTCTAGGAGAACTTATCACAGAGGACCCAAAAGATTCTGGGTATCAAAGGATAAAATAGTTTATCTTGCAGATATCCTATGCAGCAGAGTTAAGACACCAATCATGGTACCCATACTCTGGATGCTCGCGACACATGACGGGAAGAAAGCATATGTTCCAAAGCCCGGAACTTAAAGATGTTGGCTTTGCAGGTTTTGGACGAAATCAGAAAGGAAGAATCAGAGGCTCCGGAACAATTGGTAATGGATCTCTTCCCTCTATCTCTGATGTTCTTTACGTAGAAGGATTAATGGATAACCTATTATCCATAAGTCAATTAAGTGATAATGGTGATGATATAATCTTCAATCAAAAAACATTCAAAGCAATTAATCAGAACAATGGAACAATTTTTTTCACTGGCAAGAGGAAAAACAACATTTACAAAATTAATCTTTTAGATCTAAAAGATCAAAATGTAAAATGTTTAATGTCTGTAAATTAAGAGCAATGAGTATGGCATAGACGCTTGGGTCACATTAGTATGAGAAGGATTTCTCAGCTAAATAAACTCGAGTTAGTCAGAGGTCTACCTAAATTGAAGTTTTCTTCAGATGCTCGTTGTGAGGCATGCCAAAAAGGAAAATTTTCAAAAACTTCTTTTAAAAAGAAAAATGTTGTTTCTACCTCTAAGCCTCTAGAACTCCTTCACATTGACTTGTTTGGATCTGTTAAGACATCTTCAGCCAATGGAAAGAAGTATGGACTGGTCATTGTTGATGATTATAGTCGTTGGACATAGGTAAAATTTATAAAGCACAAGAATGAGTCACACTCTGTATTCACTAGTTTCTGTTCAAAAGTGCAAAACGAATTTGACTCTAAAATCATCAGAGTTAGAAGTGATCATGGTGGTGAATTCAAAAATAAGTCTTTTGAAGAACTTTTTGATTCAAATGGAATATCCCATGATTTCTCCTGTCCTAGAACTCCACAACAAAATGGGGTTGTATAAAGGAAGAATAGGACTCTCCAAGAAATGGTCAGAACCATGATCATTGAAACAAATGTGGCTAAGCACTTTTTGGCTGAAGCAGTAAATACAGCGTGTTATATTCAGAATAGAAACTATGTAAGACCTATTATGGAGAAGACTCCTTATGAACTGTGTAAGGGAAGAAAACCCAACATTCTTATTTTCATCCCTTTGGATGCTCTTGTTTTATCCTTAACAGTAAAGAACATCTAAACAAGTTTGATTCAAAAGCACAAAAAGGTATTATGTTAGGATACTCAGAGCGCTCTAAGGGCTATAGAGTATACAATACATAAACTAAAATTGTGGAAGAATCAATACGTGTCAGATTTGATGATAAGCTTGACTCTGAAAAGTCAAAGCTAGTTGAAAAACTTGCAGATCTGGAGATAACACTTGCAGGTTCTGACGAAAAGACTAAAGAATCTGAGGAAGCTGAAGGGCAAAACCCAGAAACAACTGAAATCTCAATTGTACAAAAAAGATCAAGAAACTGTCAAACCGTCTCTGAAGAATTGATCTTGGGAAACAAGGATGAACCTATCAGAACAAGGTCTACATTCAAAATATCCGAGGAAACCCCTCTGGGATTAGTGTCTCTGATAGAGCCTACATCCTGTGATGAGGCATTTCAAGACAATGAATGGATTATGGCAATGGAAGAAGAACTTGATCAATTTGCAAAGAACGACGTCTGGGATCTGGTACCAAAGCCAAAAGGAACCCACGTTATTGGAACAAAATGGGTGTTCAGAAACAAACTAAATGAAAAAGGAGAAGTGGTCTGAAACAAAGCACAACTAGTAGCACAAGGTTATAGTCAACAAGAAGGAATTGACTACAATGAAACATTTGCTCCAGTCGTCAGGTTAGAATCTATTCGCTTACTTGTATCATTCACTGTAAATCATTCCATCAAATTATATCAGATGGATGTCAAGAGCGCATTTCTGAATGGTTATATCTTGCAAGAAGTGTATGTACACCAACCTCCAGGTTTTGAAAACTCTAAATCTTCAGAACACGTTTTTAAACTGAAAAAATCTATGTATGGTCTAAAACAAGCTCCTAGAGCTTGGTATGAAAGACTAAGCACCTTTCTTCTGGAACATGATTTTATTAGAGGCAAAGTTGACTTTACACTCTTCTGTAAAAACATCATAAATGATCTCATGATATGTCAAATATACGTTGATGATATAATTTTTGGTTCAGCTAACCCTTTTGTTTGTCAAGAATTCTCTGAATTAATGCAGGCAGAATTTGAAATGAGTTTGATGCAAGAACTAAAATTCTTCCTGGGAATTCAAATCAACCAAGCTTCAGAAGCCACATACATATCAAAGCAAATACATAAAGGACATTCTGAAGAAATTTGAAATTTCAGAAAGCAAACCAGCAAAGACTCCCATGCATCCTACCTGCATTCTGGAAAAAGAAGAAGTAAGTCAAAAGGTTTGTCAGAAGCTCTATTGTGGTATGATAAGCTCTCTTCTCTATCTGACGGCTACACGACTAGATATTCTCTTCAGTGTTTGCCTTTGTGCCAGATTCCAATCAGATCCAAGGGAATATCATCTAACAACAGTTAAGAGAATCCTAAGGTATCTGAAAGGAACACCTAATCTTGGCCTGATGTATGAGAAAACATCAGAGTATAGGCTCTCTGGATATTATGATGCAGATTATGCCAGAGACAAATTGGAACGAAAAAGCACATATGGAAACTGTCAATTTATGGGAAACAATCTTATATCTTGGGCTAGCAAAAGACAGTCAACCATTGCACTCTCTACTACACAAGTAGAATATATCTCAACTTCATTATGTACTACTCAGATGCTCTGGATGAAGAATCAACTAGAAGATCTTCAGATATATGAGAGTAATGTTCCTATCTTTTGTGACAATACTACTGCCATATGCTTAAGTAAGAATCCTATTCTGCATTCTAGAGCAAAGCACATAGAAATAAAACATCATTTTATTAGAGACTATGTTCAGAAAGGGGTAATTTCTTTAAAATTTATAGATACAAACCACCAATGGGATGATATCTTCACAAAACCCCTTGCTGAAGATAGATTCTCATTCACTCTAAACATTTGAACATGGAAAATTTCCCAGAATGAGTTAAATGTGTGCCTCTCTAAAATGGCAAAGTAGGCTTTAACCTAACATCTGGCGTCTAAATTTGACTCTGATATTTCTACCAGTTAGAAGTCATCTGAATCATAAATCCTCAGGACCCAATCTCTTGGTATTCCTAAAGATCATACATATCAACATGTGGCCTCTCTTGCGTCTGACCTTGGATCTTCTAGACAATTGTCTAGCACAGAACTCAAGAGACAGACTATTGAGATCTCCTCGAGCAATGTGGAGATTTATGGGATTAGACATCCATCATTAGCTGTAATCAATTTTCCCCTTTGTGTGTCAACTCAATCTTTGTGCCATTATTTAATTACTGTTTAATTTTCCCATTAAATTGTGTTGTTTTGCATGCTAACCTTGGGTACTTATAATTGCCACAAGTCTCACATTCACACTTTTCACTCACATCCTACACAAACCCTCGATCTTAACAAATGGAATCAATTGAACAACATCCAACCTCTTCCCAGCAAACGACTACTATAATTGTTGCCATTTCCACTCCCATCTACAAAGAACCCCACATCTTGGGTCGTCCCCCTCACATTCATCTTGCAACTCCATTCGACAAACTTGAAGTTCTCTGTGAGTCGTTGGTAGATTTTGACAATATGAAGAGAAATGGGATCGACCTCATGGAGGAGTTGAAAAAGCAAGGTTGGGAAAACTATTTTCAAAGACTTTATGGTCCAATCCACACCTATCTGGTCAAAGAATTCTGGAGATTTGCAAATTCAGACAACCACTGCATAGTCTCACATGTTCTGGGGGTGAAAATGGTGATCAGTGAGAAGTCCATAGCCAAACTTCTGAATATGGAGAAGACGGGGGGAAGAAGAATTTACAACATAAACCCTAGGGCAAAATACATGTCCTGGGAGATTATCCCAACAATCTTCAAACAAAACGCTGAGGGAAACTCGTCCAAGAACAAGGAACTTCACTCGAATCTAAGGGTCTGGCTGAAGATCATTTTGGGGACTATTCATCATCGCCCAGTATCCAACTCGTCAGACTACATCAACACTGACCAAAAATGCATCCTCTACTTCCTACACAAAGGGATTAAGCTGAATTTGCCAGCTCTGTTGTTCAAATATCTGAGAGACTCTGTCAGGGACACCAGAAACAACATGAAGCCTAAAACATACATTCCCCTGGGAAGTTTGATTTACGATGTTCTGATAGAGAGTGGCTTGGTGGATCATATGATTTTCCACAATATGATGGAGGATGTGACAGTCAACACCAGAAGGCCTCTGAGTTCAAGGAATCTGAAAAGCATGAGAATCATAGAGAAAGTTCTGGTTAAACCTTCTCTAGGCACCTCCTGGGAAGCTCTGAAGGACCAGAGGAAGATACCCAACAGTCTTTACCTGTTTTCCAAGATAGATCCCCCAGAAGTCATCGCCTACTATCTGCAGGATCTGGTAAATCAAGGGGTAGACATCTCTGATTTCTCGGTGGATTGGCTACCTGAACATCCACCAAACTTCATGAAGAGGATACGAGAGCCATCTGAAAGGAAGACAAAGAAGAAAGCTCAGAAGCTAGGGGAAACTTCTGTATCCAGACCACCTGCACCTCTGGTCTCCACCTCGTCCCCAAGTAAGTCTCAACCCTCTGACTCTCCTACTTTACAATTAAGGCAATTGTCTTCTTCCTTACCTAAATATTCCCCAATTTATACATACTCTAAACCTACAACCTCCACCACAAAGCCCTCTAAAACACCCACATCTAACCCATTATCACCTCCCCTTCAAAAATTCAATCTCACCACCAAAACTCTGCCCATATCTAAAGCTCAACTATTCAATGAACCCATATGACCACCCTTCTCAACACCCTCATCCCCACCTTACTATACCATTTCCTCTAATCCTGACTCATCTGACCCTCAATCCCTTACTCTCGCTCAACTCCAGGCTCGAGCCCTCTCCTCCTAAAACCCACCTGAACCAGAAACCAATATTCCTTCACCATCTGAACAACCACCAACACCACCCTCTAAACCACACACAGAAACCCCCACTGAAAACCCTATTACTCAACAAATTGAACCTCCCACTGAAACCATCCCCACACCACCAATACCTATATCTCTGACATCTGAACCTGAACCCACCTTTCCCACACTGGAAGAGGCAGTAGCCTTGTTTGCTGAGTCTTTAGTGGAGAAGATCAGATCGCTATCCTAAAACTCTAGAATCAATGATGATCCCTCTGTAGTGAGGATTCACTGGAATAGAGTGATCAGATGGATGACATCTGAGGCTTTTAAACTGAAAGGCCTCTTTGAACAAGTCCAAAATGACTTCATCAGAGAAGCTGGAGAGAGGTTGCAGGACCGTCTGGCCGGAGAGGCAGAAGAGAGAGCTCGCAGAGAAGCTGAAGAAAAGGCCCGTCTGGAAGCAGAAGAAAAAGCAAGAGAAGCTGCAGAAAATGCCTCCGCTGAGGCTGCTACCAAAGCTAAAGCCAAGGATGATGTTGAAGAAGCATCACACATAGCTGCGGAAGAAGCTGCAAAGGCTAGGGATGATGTTATGACTCAGGGGGAGCAATCTCACTCTAATTTTGCTCATTTAGTGTTGAAGACTCTGAAAGAGCTACAGAAAGAGTAGCATATTGTGAGAGCAAGATTGGATCAACAGGACTCTGTAAAATCCAACATTCAGAACCTGCTAACTCAGTTGCTTCAGAGGATGCCGCCTCCTCCGAACCCTTAGGCACCCTTAGGATTTTCTTGTTGTTTTCCCTAAGTGCTTATCTTCCATGTTTTATGTGTTTTCTTTTCCTCTGTTACTTTATGTTTTGGTTTCTTATATGTGCTTCTCCTTCTTAAATGAATTATGGTTTACCTCATCTCTTTACTATGTCTTTTTGAGCATGACAAAAAAGGGGGAGAATAAAAACAACTTTGATGAAATATTATCTAAGCCTCTTACTATACTGCGCACATTTAAAACTCTTATTATGAAGCCCTAAGCTCTGCAGGAAGTATCTAAGTTAAAAACAGGATATACAACGAAAGGAGATCTGGTAAGAACATCTAAAACTTCTTAAGCATCTAAGTTAAAGGGAGATTGACCTATCTCAAGGGGAACCGTCACACATCTGACTATGAGATAACTCCTTTAAATTCCTATGAAATATCATTATTTCATCATCAATCTTAGGTTTTTGTCATCATCAAAAAGGGGGAGATTGTTAGAACAAGATTTTGTGTCTACAATTCATCTCTAAGATTTTGATGATAACAAAGGATGAAACAAATTGGTATCCTAACAAATCTATCTAAGTGTGCGGGACTCTAACAGAAAAAAGGATCAGATAGACAAAACATCATACATTGTGCAAGTCCAGAATAGACAACATAGAATAAATTGAAGCAGAGGATCTGACTCTGAAGAAAAGAAAGCTCCCAGAGTCTGACGGAAGAAGACTCAGACACTCTGAATCTGAAGAGTTCCACACAAATGATCTGATGACTTACACTCTGAAGAAGGCTCTATAGAAAGACATATCAAGAACTTCTAAAGTACATCTGCTCTCCGCAACTATCTGAAGTATACACGCTGAATAGGAACGTCTGAACTCCGCGTACTCTGATTCAAGGTCAAACACAAAGACTTAGCTACGAAGTTTTCTACCTTTGGTATGAATCTATATTTAGAAGAGATTAAACACTCTCCAAAATTGCTATGGAAAGGACAACGAGATTTATGACATTAAAAGTCCATCATTGCCAAGATATTCATGAATGCCTCAGCTAACGATCTTTTGTTTAAATCACTATATAAAGGCAGGATCATCATCATACAATGTACGCACAATACACACAAGAATACTGCAAACAAAAATTCAATATTCTCTTTCATTCTTGTCCAAATATGTTCACACGAGTTGTTGCTCTAAGTGTGAAACATTTCAGTTCTTATATTATGTTACTACTGCTTACCTAGAAGCACTAAACACTTCATTGTATTCTCAAAATAGTTGTTGAACATTTCCTCAAGTGACTTGTGAAGTCTGTAAACTTGAGAGGGCTAAGAGATATTTACTCTCTTAGACGTTTTCGGTGTAATCTTTCTAGATTATTGGATTAAGTCCTTGTTGAAGGCGAAATCACCTTGGCTGGATGGACTGGAGTAACTTTGAATTTCAAGCGAACCAGGATAAACGTATGTGTTGATAGCTTTATCTTTCGAGTGTGTTTTATTTGCAAAAGTTTTTATTATTTATGAAAACAATTCAAGCCCCCCCCCCCCCCCCCATCCCCTTTCTTGTTTTTCTCTACCTTCAACCATAACCTTTGAGATACTGGTTTCATATTGGGATCAATTGTGAGTTGGTGGCACACCACTCTACTCGTCTACCTCTTATTTATGACTTGAGCAATCGATTATTCAAGGTTAATAATCTATTATCCTAATGAATTATGACATTAATTTGGACCATGATTTGTTTCCAAATGTATATCACGCCTTGTAATATAAATAAAGAACTTCTCTATTACTTTTTCACATCTATAAAATGAGTTTTGATCTCACTTTCATTTCTCTCATAATTTTTACTAAATCTCTCGTTTTTCTCACATATATTTAACCATAGTGCTTCAAGAGTATTCTTGAATATAAGTGAGGATCATTATTCTGGGTGAGGGGAAAATTGCAATTTACTAAAAGTATATTATCTTTTGAGTAAATATCTCTTATGTAAGAAGTTATTTTGGTTACAAAATAAACAAGTTAAAAGTTCTTGTTTTGTATTAGAGGATTGTCCTAGAAAGTCTTTATTTTGTTCGTGAGTTTTGCAAAGAAGAAAAGCTCATTTTTGGTTTGTGAAGATTAGCCATTAAAATCTCCACAACAGTTCTTAATCTCAATCCGGTTAAAAGCTCTATCAGTTCGAGATCATCCTGGTTAAAATCTCAACTTGGTTAGTGAGTTCAGCCTTGTAAAAACTCAGTCAACTCGAGATTAGCCATTACAGAATCTCACCTCGATTTGTGGTTAGCCTGTTCGAAACCTTGGTTTGATTTGGAGGATAGCCAACTAAAAATTCCATCTTGGTTCGAGATCAACCCATAAAAAATCTTGTAATCACAATCAAAAAATTATTAAAGAAATGTTTAATTTAAACTATTTTTAAAATGACTCATAGGAATACTTATGCTTTGTTGATATTTTAATTTGTTTACACTTCAATGCATCATAATCAATCTTTTGTAAAATATAAGAATTAATTAATTTCAAAATTTATAATATATATTTTATGATATTGTAGTTATATTTCAATATCATTTTTATAGCTATTGCTATACGACAATATATACCAAACACGCAAAAGCTATTATGGAACAAGGCCTTCTAAGACCATTGTTGTTGTGGAATGGTTGTATTTCTTTGTCTCAAGGTGTTGATTTTTGGTAGTGGTGTGATAATGTGGAGGATATTTACACTATTAGCTCGGTTTATAGGATGTAACTATCATAATTGTCTTAACTTGCATTTGTCTTATGTGGCATAGTTGGACGCTTTCTCTGTGTCTTAATTTTTCATTAGGTTTTTATTAGCTCTAACTATCTT
The DNA here is from genome assembly GCF_024323335.1 of Lathyrus oleraceus. NCBI lineage: Eukaryota > Viridiplantae > Streptophyta > Magnoliopsida > Fabales > Fabaceae > Lathyrus > Lathyrus oleraceus. The sequence goes on along the minus strand of NC_066581.1, from coordinate 297,842,342 downwards.
CGGAATTTGTCTTGTTATTTTCTTTTATATGTGGAATATCTTCTCTGTGTTTATACCCTATCGTTTAGTAATTATTCATTAAACTTAAAGATTCCTCAACTAAACTTTTAGGTAACAAATGTGTTATCTTTGGCATTAGATATGCCATTATAGTAACCTTGTCTTAGTACTTTTTACAAGTGAAATAGGAAAGGTTGTGGTTAAGGAAAGGATAAGTAGAGTTATGAAGGCCATGTGAGAAAGGGAACATGAATGACTTGGTCACAGCTGGAAATGGAAAGAGAGGTCGTGGCATTTGTTGGCTTCATTGAAGTTCTTTTCGTGAAATGGCTTATATGCCCTTTTCTCTTTCTTTCTGTCTTATTCCAAGTCTTAAAATTCTCGGATCCTTTTGATTTGGTGTCTTTCTTGTGTCTATTGTTTGTGTCATTGTGTGCAATGGTAAAGTAAAGAATCTAAGATTTTTCAATAAGTTGTCGATAGGTAAAAAAAACATAAAACCCTTTCATCTTAAATTTTGTATACTATGATTAAAAAATTGTATGTTTTTGTATTAATTGTGAACAATTATAAAATATCTATTACATATAGATAAAAAAAGGAATAATAGTGAGGCGATTTTGGTGAGAAATTTATGCATTTCACTTACTAAAGTGAAAAATAAATCTACTTGGTTAGCTCAAACTCAAACCATCAAATACATTGTACAATTTTTTTTTTAAAATTCACTATATATATCATTGTAAAGTCAATCAATTGTGTTTTAGATTAGATACTGATCAATAATCCATTCAAATGTCCTACGAGCCGGTCTTCAACATTAAGTTTGAAGTTGAGGCAGAGACAACTATATAACCTTTAGATTAGAGTTTAAGACACGTAAGATCTTATTTAATTACCTTTTACTTTTCTTTGTTTACGGACTCGAGCAACACATAGAGAATTTCTTTTTTGCTTTTTCAAATGTCTCAATTCTAAAAATTAATTTCCAATATATTCCATTTTGTAATTATTTTTTTTAAAATTGACCTTGTTTGTAAAATGGATCGTCCATTCATTAGTCGAGAGTGTGCACGAGACTTTTGTAAAGAGAATCATCCACGATTCATTGGTTGGGTGTGGACATGGAGCCGGTGTACATTAAAATAAGTAAAAAAATAAAAAATATTTAGTCTCTGATCCAATAAATTGTTGAGGATATGCATGAGGATATGCATAAAAAAAACGTAGGGGACCCTCTACTAATGCATGGCTGAAGCTCTTCTTCAAATAAGACATCCTGGATTTTTTTTAAAACTAGGACAAATTAAAAATTTTGTTTCAAAAAGAGGACAAGACAAACAAAAAGTCTCACATTGTTTGGAGCCACCACTCCAACTGGCTCTAATCTAAAAGATCATTCAACTCATCTAAACTAGTTAGATTATTAGTTTGAATAAGTGGCACATCAGATAACTCATCTAAACTAGTTAGATTCATTAGTTTGAATAAGTGACACATCAGATAGAGTCCCAAGATTTTATTTCTCAAAAAATATTAAACATTGTTTTGAATGTCTCTTAGGAAAAAGATAGCTACATGCAACTCCATCCAAGCTTATCGGCAACCATTACTCTGACATCGAAACCAATAATTCAACCTTAAAATGACATATTGTGCTACAACAACAAAACATCTATTTATGATCTAAAGGCATTGGTCTAAGACAAGTCATGAATATTCATCAATCAAAATAGCCACCTTAATCGAATGGAAAACAATCATAATGGACCCTTAATTGTACGCCCATCGAGAGCCTCATAAAGGTACTTTTCTAGTATTTCAGAAAGACACGACTCTAAATCGAAACGAGATAGTTCAAAGAACACCTCTTCATAATCAGAGTCTGATTCTGATTCTGACAACATTTTGTCCTCTAGTTTTTCAGAACCTTCTGAATCAGCTATAGTTGCCATTAATGCAACGTTGACATGTTCTTCATCAAAATCTTCTTCTTCCGATTCTGAGTCATCCCATGTAGCCATCAGCCCCTTCTTTCCTTTAGGTAACTTCTTCTTATGCCTTTTGTCCTTTTTCAGCTTAGGACACTCGTTCTTGTAATCGCCTGCCTCCTTGCACTCAAAGCAGATAACCTCTTTAACAGAACCTTGCTTCTTCTAACCTGATGAAGTATCAGAATGACTAGTAGTCTTTCTAGCTTCTTTGAACTTCCCTTGCCCATTATGCCTGTGTCTGCAGAGTCTGTTGACCGTCTTGGAGATTAAATACAACTCATCATCATCTTATGAGTCTTCATTAGAATCTTCTGATTCTTCTTTAGCTTCATAAGTCATTGTCTTATAGGGCTTAGACTTCAAAGAAACATATTTACCTTGCTTCTAAGGTTTATCTTCTTCGATTTCTATCTCATGGCTTCTTAAAGAACTAACAAGTTCTTCAATACTAATGTTGTTCAAGTCTTTTGTCAACTTCAATGCAGTTACCATAGGTATCCACTTTTTGGGGAGACTTCTGATGAATTTCTTGACATGATCAGTTATAGAGTATCATTTGTCCAGAACTTTCAGTCCTGCAACAAGCATCTGAAATCTTGAGAACATAGTCTCAATTATTTCATCATCTTCCATTTGGAATGCCTCGTACTTCTGGATTAAGGTCAAAGCTTTTGTCTCCTTTACTTGAGCATTCCCCTCATGAGTCTTCCTTAGAGAGTCAAATATGGATTTAGCATAATCTTTGTTTGTTATCTTCTCATACTTAATATAAGAGATAAAATTTATCAATATAGTTCTAACCTTATGACAATTTTTGAAATTGTTGTTTTGTTGATTTGTCATAACACTTCTTGCTATATTGTTTCCTTCAGCATTAACTAGGTAAACATAGCCGTCGACTACAAGATCCAGAGATCAACATCATAAGCAAGAAGTAAACTTTCTCTTCTATCTTTCTAGTAATCAAAATTCTCACCATCAAAGACTGGTGGTTTAGCATTATAGCGATCTCTCTATTGTTGTTAATAGAATTAGCAGCATTTGCGGCGGCCATTGTTTCTCACACATAAATTGGATCGGTACTGAACACAATGAAGTGTTGATAAAACTTTTATCACAATCAGAATGGAGTTATGATACCAATTAAAGGTGTGAAAAACACAAGAAATGAGGGTTTGAATTGGGTTTTTAAAAAACAAAAGATTTTTACCAACTCAAAAACACCACACAATACTAAGAACAAAAAGATAAGAACACAAGTATTTTTATCCTGGTTCGCTTGAAACTATAAGCTACTCCAGTCCATCCGCCAAGGTGACTTCACCTTATACACAATGACTTAATCCACTATAATCAACTGATTTCAATAATCACATAGAATAACCTTCTTTGCCTTCTCAAGGATCCGACTATACCCTAGTCTCCTTAAGGAATCACAAAGAACAACTTTCTTTATCTTCTCAAGGATTCGACTAAAACCTAGTCTCTTTAAGGAAATACAAACAAATAGTTTTAATAAGATTTTGTGTGTTACAAGTTGCTTCTACACAAGCAGATTTTTACACAAGTGAAATACAAACACTTAAAGAAAATTTGTGTACAAAATTTATAGCTTTTCACAAAGAAATAGACTTGTCAAATTGTTATAGCGCTTCCAGCTTTCTTCAAGTCTCCAAGTCTTACTTATATAACATAAGAAAAGAGACCGTTTGAGGGGAAAATGGGGATACCAAGTAGAGCGGTTGTCCATTGTTGAACTGGTGAAAGGAGTGATACAACATACAGTCCTTCAGCCATAATTTTTAGTGATAGGTGTGATGTATAATATTGTCCTTTTCCCACGATATCAGGTAGTGGAAGGAATATTTGATTTGTACCATGTACTATTTGATCACATATCCATTTTGATCTTATCTTCTAATTCATTGGCTTCTGATTAAAGTTGATGAAGTATGAAATGAAGAAACATACAGTTGGATTCAGAAACTTCAGAGTCTTCAGTCAGAACCTTGATAGTGTCAACAGTCTGGCTTGAGATCTTCAATATCTTTAGAATCTTCAGAATCTTCAGTCAGAACCTTGATAACCTCAACGTCTGGCTTGATATCTTTAGAATCTTCAGCTAAGTAACAAAACTTCAGAAGTTTGTCATTCTTCAGAAGCTTGATGATCAGAGTCATGTCCAGAAGCAGAAGCAGAGAGAACATTGCAGCATCAACATAACATCTCTTCAGAAACTTCTCAGGAGTGAATCAGCATAGAAGCAGAAATCTTTCAGAACTTCTCATGATTAGCGCAGAAGCGGAATTTGGAACATAATGCTCAGAAAATGATGACGTTGCGTGTCATATACTCAGAATCAAAATTGTCTGATAAAGCTACACAATAACAAACCATTTTAGGGTACCAAAATTATTCTCACATAAATACAACATTGTTATCATCAAAACTCAAGGTATAGATGCATAACCAAATTTTGTTCTAACACACAATACTACTCTTACCACTTATTCATTCACACAAATTTCATATTGTAAGGCAAAATGACTCTATTACATACGGAAGAAACACATAGAGGAACAATCAACAACATTTCTACTTATATAAGTTGTTATTTCACTTTGATTTAGGTTTAAAAATTTTAACTATACATTATAATCAATATGATTGTAACTTATTTATGCTTTCTTTTTTAACAATACATTATAATAAATGTGATTGTAACTTATTTATGCTTTCTTCTTAGGACACAAGAAAATTTTGTTGTCTCGTCCATGATTATATCTCACATGACGATTGCATTCAACCTTATTTGGAGTGTGACAACTTTAGTCATGTTATCAACTTTGTGTCCTATACAATTGATATTAAGTTTATCCCCACTCTCCTAGAATGATGGAGACCGAAGACACATAATTTCAATCTTTCAACTGATGAATATACCGTAACACTCGAGGAAATGTACATGTTGTTGGGTCTCCCTATTGATGGCAAGGAAATAAATGGCCCAACCAACATATATGAGTAATATCTGAGGAACTGTTGGGTAGGTTGTTGGCAATATATGATATGAGAGGCCAAGGTATTAAAATCATGTGACTTAAAAATTTATACAATAGTATGATATTAACAGAAATGTATATCGAGGCACACAAAAAATTAAAACTAGAATTTATATTATGCTTATAATAAGTGTATTTTTATTTCCAGATGCTTCGACTTGTAATGTACGTAGTATGTATTTACCTTTGTTAATATGATCATATAGTTGGGGTTCAGTTTGTTTGGCGTTCCTTTATTGAACTTTATGTAAAACCACCAAGTTATATTTATCTACCTTTGCAAGATATGGCGTATTGATCCAAGCACGAGGTTGGCCGAGAATGTCGTCCCTTGCATCAGTCAATCATCACAATTTCATATTCCCATACACATCAAAGTAAGTTTCTAACCTCATATATATATATATATATATATATATATATATATATATATATATATATATATATATATATATATATATATATCCATTTACTTAACTTACATTATTAAATCTAAATAATTTATTTTAACTTTTGTTGGTTTCTGTTGTCCACTTGTGGGATGGATTACGAAAGATGTCCTCGACATTACATCATTGTTTATCGATCTCTCTTAGATCATCTGACACCAGGAGAGATATCACCATTAAACTATTAATTTCTTAATAATTTAGTTTCAATATTAACATTTAGTAAACTAACAAATACATTTTATGCACAGTTTATTTGGAGGTTGTATCTAGGTCTAGAAGATCATCATGCAAGAAATGAAGACGATGCAACTTTTTGGACTGCAGCAACACCAATTATCATGATCACTATTATGGAGTTTTACCACAGTAGTCGTATAAAACTAAATTGAGGTATGCCTCAAGATATACGAGGTCCCTCAAGGTGTTTCAAAAATTAACACAACAGTAAAGTCTCTGACCAATGGAACTACCCACTTGGAAAAATTGCGTGAAAGAAAAGTGTTGTATATGGAGGAAACACCGCAACCTTGTCATGTCCGATTTTGTTATGTAAATTGAATCTAAACCAAGTTCTCAATACATGTTTTGGTATAGATCAGGTACAATTTGGTTTTTGTTCGAACCCAGATATTTAGTCAACACGCATCAACAAGCATCATCATTAAACGCTCAACAAAATCAACAATAAACTTACACTTATCTCTCAACCTAACAAAACTACTAAGACGAAAACACTCATATCCACAATCAATATTGAAATTCTGGTATTAGATATGAGATGTCGAAGGTAATGTCACGACACTAATATCTGAATAATACAAATAGGATAAAGATAAAGAATAGCAATGCAAGAGACACAAGCAATTGTTAACCTAGTTCGGTGCAACTCACCTACGTCTAGGGGCTACCAAGCAAGGAAGGAAATCCACTAAATAAAATCAGTTCAAAGACTCTCAGTAAGCTACACAAGTTACAGTCTTTTTCACCTAATCTCTACCCGTATGACTTCTACCTAAGAACTCTTAGATATGAGATCCCACTCACTCCCCCTCAATCACACCAGTGATATTAAACAATAATTCCTTATGAAAAGAAGACACTCTTCGAAGACACACACTTGATTTTACTTAGCAGCTTCAATCAAATAGACACACACTTGATCTTACTTAGCAACATCAATCAAGTAGACACACACTCATGCTTAAAAGCTTTGAGTGACAAATTACAACTCAAAAATTAGACCAATTCAATCATCTATGGATGAATTGAATGGCTTACAAGTCACACGACCACACAAGACACAAACCCTTATTCTCTCTCAATATTTCGCTCAGTATTTCTTATGTATCAAATCAGGTTTTCCATGTCCCTTTTTATAGAAGCATTCAGCTGGGCTTGGACATCATAAAACCCTAAAACTATTTTCCATTCAAATCTTCTCATGACAACTGATTAGATCTCTTTGGAAAATAAGTAAATCTGGTTGTAATTAATGATTGAATGCGTTTGCAAATCAGATCTTCAATCATACATAGATTTCCATTAAAAGCACAATCACATAACATATAACATTCACACTGAATGTTCTGTGTACAGATGTCATGACATCGGATCTGACATCCTAGAACAATCCTGCATAATTCCATTTTAAATATCCAGCAGGTACATAATATCAGATGTCATGACATCGTGTATGACATCCTGAAACAATCCTGCATAATTATGTTTTTAAACCTCCAGCAGGTACATAGATATCTTATGTTAAGACATCACATGCAACATCTTGTGAACACTCTTTGTTTTACCAAAATTACTACCAACTCTTAAAACCAACAAACTCCCCCTTTGGCAAATTTTGGCTAAAACATATATCTGTCCATTTTGTTCACAAGAAAAACACATCAGCAGTTAAATAGCATAACAATGTTTAAGCAGCTGCAGAAGCAAATTAAATTACTAGCTATATTAGCAACTAGTAAAACCCACAAATGCACATGAGGGTACTTCTTCTCCCCCTCAGTCTGTACAACACATACATCTCCATTAACAATAACAACACTTGTAATAACAGCACCTGTAACAATCAGAGTTACCCTCTGACATCTGCTTCAACATCACCTGTGCACCACATCAGACATCTCCTCCAACATCTGTAAACAGAATAGCATTCTGTCTTACATCAAACATCTCCTTCAACATCAGTTGTTCATTTGTTCAGCTACACCAGCACATACATACATCTCCACACAACTCCACATATTTAACTGCAACTCTCCACATATTCACTTCCCTCCCTTTTTAGTCAAAATAGACCAAAGGTGACAAATTAGACAAAATAAATGTCAATCAGCCTAGCAGAGAATGTCACAAGAGATGTTATAACATATAAAATGTTAAAACATAAATGTTAGAAGATACAAACCAAAATTATACACAGCTGCAATAGCTGAGATAGTTTGAAATCCATGGAACTCATAAAGAGCCCAAATATTACATCAAGGCATCAGTAAGGACTGCCAAAAATTATAAACATTTCAACAACAAAACATCCAGCATCCAGAACAGTCTTCATAACAGCACACACAGTCTTCATAACAAGGGGACCTTCACAACTCAGTCTGAGGAAGTAACATCTTCTTCTTACAAACACCTTGCAAAATTCCTTGCTATTTTTGTCAGAAATATCCTCTGGGATATTAACCTCAAACTCCTTTGATTTCTATAAATTCTCATGAATACAAATCCCCAATTTCCCTCTTAAACATTCAAACTGATTAGCATCTAAAGCTTTTGTGAATATGTCAGCTAATTGCATTTCAGTAGTAACATGTTCTAGTGCTATGATTTTCTCTTCCACAAGTTCTCTAATGAAGTGATGACGAATATCAATGTGCTTTGTCCTGCTGTGCTGAATAGGATTTTTGGAAATATTTATAGCACTCAGGTTATCGCAGTACAATGTCATGACATCTTGTGTGACATTGTATTCAGTCAAAATTTGTTTCATCCAAACTAGTTGAGAACAACTACTCCCAGCTGCTATGTATTCAGCTTCAGCAGTGGATAGGGACACACAATTTTGTTTCTTGCTAAACCATGACATCAGATTGTTCCCCAAGAAGAAGCATCCTCCTGATGTGCTTTTCCTATCATCAGCACTTTCAGCCCAGTCAGCATCACAGTAACCAGTCAGCATAGATCCAGATCCATGAGTATATAATATCCCATAGTCGCTGGTGCCATTGACATATTTCAGTATTCTCTTTACTTGGTTTATGTGACTGACTTTTGGTTCAGCTTGATATCTAGCACAAACACCTACAGCAAATGCAATGTCAGGTCTGCTTGCTGTGAGATATAACAGACTACCTATCATGCTTCTGTATAGACTTTGATCTACACTGACACCATTTTCATCTTTGGAGATTTTCACATGTGTAGGAGCAGGTGTCCTTTTATGACTTGCATTCTCCATGCCGAACTTCTTGACAATGTTCTTGGCATACTTGCTTTGAGATAGAAAGATAGAATCTTCCATCTGCTTGACTTGTAGCCCAAGAAAGTAGGTCAGCTCTCCAACAAGGCTCATCTCAAACTCAGACTGCATTTGTCTAACAAAATGTTCAACCATCTGATCCGACATCCCACCAAACACAATGTCATCTACATATATTTGTGCCACCATGAGCTTCCCTCCTTCATTCTTCACAAATAGGGTTTTGTCAATACCTCCTTTCCTGTATCCATTGTTAGTGAGGAACACTGTGAGTCTATCATACCAAGCCCTAGGAGCTTGCTTCAACCCATAGAGGGCTTTCTTCAATTTGTACACATGCTTTGGAAGATTTGGATTTGTGAATCCTTTAGGTTGTTCAACATATACTTCCTCATTTAAGTAGCCATTCAAAAAGGCACTTTTTACATCCATTTGGAACAGTTTGAATTTCAGAATACATGCCACTCCAAGCAATAATCTAATTGACTCAAGGCGAGCTACAGGAGAAAAAGTTTCATCAAAGTCCACTCCTTCAACTTGAGTATATCCTTGTGTTACTAATCTTGCTTTGTTTTTAGTAACAACCCCTTGTTCATTAGATTTATTCTTATACACCCACTTTGTACCTATGACATTTACTCCTTCAGGTCTAGGAACCAGTTCCCGTACTTCATTCCTCTTGAATTGACCTAACTCCTCCTGTATGGCATTGATCCAGAACTCATCGGTCAAGGCTTCCTTGACATTCCTAGGTTCAATCTTTGACACAAAGAATCCATGTGAGATCACTTCCCTTGATCTAGTAGTGACCCCTTTGTTTGGATCTCCTATAATGAGATCTTTGGGATGATCCTTCTGAACTCTGATGGAGGGTCCCTTGTTGATTTTGTCATCTTCAGGTTCAGCTTGAGGAGGTTCACTTTCCTTATTTTTCTTTGAGAAGTCAGTTGGGGAATCACTCAGAGATGTCTCGACATCTTCTGTGACATCAGTCTGTTGGTCATCAACCACAACATTAATAGATTCCATCATTACATTAGTTCTGGAATTAAAGACCCTGTAAGCTCTGTTGTTTGTTGAGTAGCCCAGAAATATTCCCTCATCACTTTTGGGACCCATCTTCCTTCTTTGTTCACGATCAGTCAAGATATAACATTTACTACCAAATACATGGAAGTATTTGACTGTAGGTCTTCTTCCTTTCCAGACTTCATATAGGGTTGTAGGAGTCCCTTTCTTCAATGTCACTCTGTTGTGAACATAGCAGGCTTTGTTCATGGCTTCAGCCCAAAAATGGTAGGGTAGTTTCTTAGCATGAATCATAGCTCTGGCTGATTCTTGAAGAGTTCTATTTTTTCTTCCCACCACACCATTTTGCTGGGGAGTAATAGGAGAAGAGAAATCATGATGAATTCCTTCTGAAGAACAAAATTCAGCAAATTTGTTGTTCTTAAATTCCTTCCCATGATCACTTCTAATTTTGATAACTGGACTTTCCTTTTCTCTTTGAAGTTTTAGACAAAGATTCTTGAAGACTTCAAATACATTAGATTTTTCTCTTATAAAATTGATCCAGGTGTATCTGGAGAAGTCATCCACCACTACAAATGCATACTTCTTCCCACCAAGGCTTTCCACTTGCATGGGTCCCATCAAATCCATATGGAGGAGTTCCAAAACTCTGGTAGTGGTGTCATGTCTGAGCTTCTGGTGTGACATCCTTGTTTGTTTTCCAATCTTACACTCTCCACAGATTTTTCCTTCATCAATCTTCAAGTTGGGAATTCCTCTAACAGCTTCAACAGATATAATCCTCTTCATACCTTTAAGATGCAGATGGCCCAATCTTTGATGCCATATCTTCACCTCTTCCTCTTTGGGCAAGGTACACATTGAAGAGTAACCCGTTTCTTGAGAACTCCACATGTAGCAGTTGTCTTTAGACCTAACTCCTTTCATGATCACTTCATTTTCATTGTTAGTAGTCAGACATTCAGTTCTAGTGAAGTTTACATTTAGACCTTGGTCACACAGTTGACTGATGCTTATTAGATTAGCAGTTAATCCCTTAACAAGTAGGACATTTTCCAGGTCAAAAACTTCAGGGCAATCGAGCTTACCAATCCCCTTGATTTCACCCTTTGCTCCATCACCAAAGGTTACATAACTTGTGGCATGAGGATGAAGGCCAGTTAGCAAGTTTTTGTTTCCAGTCATGTGTCTGGAGCAACCACTATCAAAATACCAATCTTCTTTGGCTGAAACTCTGAAGGAAGTGTGAGCTATCAAACTTGTAATATTAGTCCTAGGAACCCATTGCTTTTTATTGATAGGTCTGTAATGTTTGGGTTTAGGAAGATAATGAGCAGGCTGAGGGTAACCATACAGCTTATAGCATAAAGGTTTTATGTGGCCAAACTTCCCACAATAATGACATCTCCATTTTTGGTGTTTCCCTTTCTGCTGTCTTCCTTTGTGATGTTGTGACATGTGATGTGACATTGCAGGTTTATTATCAATATGGCTGCACTTAGGTTTGGATTTAGGTTTGCCATTAGTGTAACTGTAATCAGCCTTAGATTCATTGAACCCAATGCCAGATTTGTCTCCTGTTATTTGACCAGTCTGGAGAATCTTGTCTAAGATGTCAGATCCATTGTTAAGCATTCTTACATACTTGGTCATCTCATCTAGTTTGGAATTCAAGAGTACAACTTCAGTCTTCAATTTGGAGATGGTTTATACATGTTCTCCCTTTTCATTCTCCAGCTGAGCTATCACTTTCTTCTGGCTTTCAACTTGTCTGCACACTTCTGCACTTCTGTGACACAACTCTTTGTAGGTAGTGGCCAGCTCTTCAAAGGTTACTTCATCATCACTTGACTCTTCATCAGAACCCCATCTTCCTGTCAATGCAGTCACAAGATTTGCAGCTTCTTCTGTTTCACTTTCATCAGACTAAGAGGCAGCAAGACTCCTCTTTTGGTTCTTGAGGTAGGTCCCACATTCAGTTCTAATGTGACCATATCCATCACATTCATAGCACTGAAGTCCTTTTCCTTCTTTGGGCTTTTCCTTTGACCTTGTTCTTCTTCCAATATTGTTGGATTTACTGATGCCAGATGCGATGTTCTTGACATTGGCCTTAGATCTTACCTCCATCTTTTTCATAAGTCTGTTGAATTGTCTTCCCAGCATTGCTACCTCATTTGCCAGATCTTCATCAATATCTTGACAACCTTCCTCATCTTCCCCTTCAGTGTTTGACATGAAGGCTATGCTCTTGGCTTTCCTTTCAGATCCATCACATATTCCCATCTCAAATGTTTGGAGGGATCCAATTAGCTCATCTACTCTCATATTTGAGATGTCTTGAGATTCTTCTATGGCTGTCACCTTCATAGCAAATCTCTTAGGGAGTGACCTGAGTATTTTCCTTACTAACTTTTCATCTGACATATTCTCTCCCAGAGCTCCAGAGACATTGGCAATTTCAAGGATATTCATGTGAAATTCATGAATATTTTCATCTTCTTTCATCCTTAAATTTTCAAACTTGGTAGTGAGCAGCTGCAATCTAGACATCTTCACTCTAGAGGTGCCTTCATGAGTGGTCTTGAGAATGTCCCAAGCATCTTTAGCCACCTCACAGTTGTTAACCAATCTGAAGATATTCTTGTCAACTCCATTGAATATTGCATTCATTGCTTTAGAATTTCCAAGGGCTAGATCATCCTCCTCCTTGGACCATTGTTCTTCAGGTTTCTTATAAGTTGTGGCTTCTCCTTCCTTAGTAACTACTGGATGTTCCCAGCCTGTTAACACAGCCTTCCAAGCCTTATTATCAAGAGATTTTAGGAAAGCTATCATCCGAAGTTTCCAATAGTCATAGTTAGATCCATCCAAAATTGGTGGCCTGTGAACAGATCCTCCATCTCTCTCCATGGTACCAAAAAGTATCGTCCCTAGATCTCACCCAGAACCAGAGCAGGATGTCTGCTTTGATACCAATTGAAATTCTGGTATCAGATATGAGATGTCGAAGGTAATGTCACGACACTAATATCTGAATAATACAAACAGGATAAAGATAAAGAATAATAATGCAAGAGACACAAGCAATTGTTAACCCAGTTCGGTGCAACTCAGCTACGTCTGGGGGCTACCAAGCCAGGAAGGAAATCCACTAAATAGAATCAGTTCAAAGACTCTCAGTAAACTACACAAGTTACAGTCTTTTTCACCTAATCTCCACCCGTATGAATTCTACCTAAGAACTCTTAGATATGAGATCCCGCTCACTCCCCCTCAATCACACCAGTGATATTAAACAATAATTCCTTATGAAAAGAAGACACTCTTCGAAGACACACACTTGATTTTACTTAGCAGCTTCAATCAAGTAGACACACACTTGATCTTACTTAGCAGCTTCAATCAAGTAGACACACACTCATGCTTAAAAGCTTTGAGTGACAAATTACAACTCAAAAATCAGACCAATTCAATCATCTATAGATGAATTGAATGGCTTACAAGTCACACGACCACACAAGACACAAACCCTTATTCTCTCTCAATATTTCGCTCAGTATTTCTTGTGTATCAAATCAGGTTTTCCATGTCCCTTTTTATAGAAGCATTCAGCTGGGCTTGGACATCATAAAACCCTAAAACTATTTTCCATTCAAATCTTCTCATGACAACTGATTAGATCTCTTTGGAAAATAAGTAAATCTGATTGTAATTAATGATTGAATGCGTTTGCAAATTAGATCTTCAATCATACATAGATTGCCATTAAAAGCGCAATCACATAACACATAACATTCACACTGAATGTTTTGTGTACAGATGTCATGACATCGGATCTGACATCCTGGAACAATCCTGCATAATTCCATTTTAAATATTCAGCAGGTACATAATATCAGATGTCATGACATCGTGTATGACATCCTGAAACAATCCTGCATAATTATGTTTTTAAACTTTCAGCAGGTACATAGATATCTTATGTTAAGACATCACATGCAACATCTTGTGAACACTCTTTGTTTTACCAAAATTACTGCCAACTCTTAGAACCAACAAATATATTCCACATACACAATCACAAAACTAAGAGCATACCCCTTCCTACCAATAATAACCACAATATTTTTTTATCAATCTTCCAACCAACAAACATCAACCACCAATCCATCATACACATACCAAAACACCCAACAAACACCTTAAACGTACATAAACTTCCAAACACCACAACAATAATTTACTTTTTACTCCAATGAAACATTCTCACCAATGTAACCACTCAATCGACTTTGCTATCGCCCAACTATAAACACATAAACTCAAATAACACAACCACACTATGAAAACATGACAAAAAACTAAATTACGGCAATACCAACAATGCCTAACAAAGCTTTTATGATTTAGAAGAATAACTTATGAGTGATCCAAACACGGGGACTTGAGAAAAATCGAACGAGACTTATACGATAGTTAGAAGCTCGTCCGTACGGAACTAATAGTCACTTGAATCAACCGCGTCGTAATCAATAATATAAAAAACATTTCCATATGTGTAATCCAACTTTAATCATATTACATTAGTATTTTATTTTATTTATTTCTGTTAATTAATAATTTGTTAAATATATTATATTAATTAATTATTAAAAATAATAAATTAATAATTAAACATTAAAAATAAAATATAAAATAAAATAAAAAATACTTAAATTCAATTGGCACAACCTATTCAAACTAGGAGGACACATCAATTGGTGTGGTGGAGCCTCTTCAAATTTAGTTGATATGGTGTGTTAACTTTGTCTAATTTTTTTTTTTAAAACATGAGTATTTTGAGATTTAATTTAGAAGTATGGGTATTTGTATAATTGAGTGGTGAATTAACATGCCGCAAGTGCATGATTATATTGAATTAATAAAATAGAGTATCTTTTTCATACACCAATTTATTTATTTATTATTGAGTTCAGTTAAATCTTTTATTTATTTATTATTGAGTTCAGTTAAATCTTTGTTTAGCTAAGATGATCAATGATATAGTTTTTGAGAATTATTTTATTTTGAAAAATATAAATCTTAAAATCAATATTTAGAGAAATCTAATTGTTCTATTCTAACCAAATATGCCACGTTCTTTTGTCAGCACAACCTATTTGTTCATAATAAATTTAAAAGTAAAGTTATGAAAATAAAACTTTCTCAACCGAATTCAAGACATTTTTGTCGTATCTACTCAGATGTTTGATATTTCTCATTTGGATGTCAAATCAGACCTTTTTAACATGTAAATGTATCTATCTTTTATCCACTTGCATAAAGATTTAAACATTAAAATTAGAATTGTCAAAATAATTTTTATTAAAACTTTTTCGCAACAAAACCGTTAGAAAACTATATGAATTATGTCAGAAGACCGTCTTCATGATCCTAAATTTTTGAGAAACTATTAAGACATGATTAAACTAAAAATATACATAACAAAGGGTAAAAACATACAAATTGTAAGATAAATAAGAAACTAAAAGGAAACCTGTATTTCAGCGAGTTCTCAATGTTACAAATGCTTCAGAGAGACTTTTTCAATACAATAACAACAATGAAAAGTGCATAAGTAGTATGATGCATAAATTAGATCAAGATAAAAAAACTTGGTGCTTTTGTTCTGAATTGCAAGACACTTATATAGGACTCTAAGGCACTAATTAGCACTAAAACATACTTAAACACGAAGATAAACATCTCGAAAGCCAAAGAGTTTCAAAAAAAAAACAGACAAAATTCCAAAAGTTACACCTACAGTCTTATTAAAAATTACGGATAAACCATAATTTTTACCGCAATTCTTGTCCACGCCCTGACCGTGATTTGCACCAGAACGAAACATGTTTTCAGTGCTTCTTGCTATTTTCATACTCTTTTTGGGACCAACCATCACATTCCTTTAAAATTCTTGAAACACATACAAAACCATGTTCTTGGCCGTAAAAAAGAACAAAATAGAAATAAAACGCAAAGAAAATAGTTAAAAACACATAACTAAAGACAATAAAAACACCAATGATCAAAGTTGGATATCTTGCTAAAGTATTCATGTAATGTGACTAGGTGCAAAGTTTTATGGTCTCACCCTTTTGATAACAAAATTTTGGGATCAAGATCCTCTACTACAAATTGCCTCCTGCCATTCTGCAATTAGTTTTAACCCTCCATTTTTTTTTCTCTTACTTCAAAACTAACTTGACTTTTTTTTTTTACCATTAGATCATAAACATAAGAGATGGCTGGATGCAAAAAGGAGGAGAAAATCCATTTCCAAAATTTCGATACTATAAATTGTGTGAAAGTTAGGTACTCTTCCACAATGTACTTGTTCTCATGACTTTGTTGCTTTGCTTCAAAATTTCAACAAATAATAGTAACAGCAAAATCTTTTTACACATTTTTTTTATTATACCATTAGCAAGAGACTTACAAGATAATAGTTACAAGAGTCTTCTAAATCTAAGGGTTAGTTATTCAACGCCTCTTTTGAAGAAAATCATGCAACAAATATAACAACGTTGTTACTTATTGAAATCTTAACTTTTTATATATTGAATTTATATATGTTTCAATTTACTTAGTTCAAGTATTGGGATTTTGAACAACGAAATTAATTTAAGATTTGAAATTTTTATATCATAAATATATTTTTTAGTGTTAAATTAAAAAAAAAAACTCATGACACAAACACAATCATAACCAACCCTAGTAATTTTATTTGATAAAGTTAAAAAAAAACTCAACTTCTACATTTATTAAGAATAATAGTTAAATATATTTAATTTTTTTAATTTTACATAAAATAATCAAAACAATTACAAAATTAGTCCTAATTAATTTATAATCATTTTACAATATTAAATAATTAATATAGAGATAATTTTAAATGAAAATATAATAAATTTTGACGAGATCAAATAAATTTGATTAAAACTGACTCCAATTCGTGCACACTCTTAAGGTCAAGTATGGTTTCGGCTTATATAATATTGATGTAAGTATGAAATGTAATTTAAGAGGAGGGGGTGAATTAGATTAATTGATCTTTTTGAAATTTTCTTGTTTTATGAGCAATGATAAGTGTTTTTATTTTTCCGGAAACAATATGAACGGTAAAATGCAGAAAGTAAGTGCAGAAAAATTAAAGAAACCAAGATGTATATTAGTTCTCATTTCCAAACAAGGGTGTGTTTAGTCCCCTCACACCCCGTGAGAGATTTTTAATATGTTAAAACTTGTACAATCCTCACACTAAGGTCACTCATACATTTATCTAACGTATACAAGAAAGCATACAACTTTCTTTACACTTGAATAAAAAGCACACCATTTTTTTATATCAAACAATGATCACTTAACACTTTGTGATCCACAAAACATAATGTTATAATGAAGAAGATTTGAGCTTGTATCAATTTTTGAGAATTGATCTTTCCTTCTAAGTATACAATATACAAGAGTAACACTTAAGTGCTAAGAATTTTTATGAGTGAAGCTTTAACGATGCTGTAAAACTGTATGCAGAAAGTTTTACAGAAAGTTATGACTCAAGTCACTTAGTTGAAAATTGAGAGAGTTTTTGAATTTGAATTTTTATAGAAAGTGTGTTTGTCGGGTCATCATGAGGAGCATCCACATTGGGCCAAGAGCAACACACAAGTGAGAGATACACTACATATTCACCAAAAACTTTAAGGTTTTGGATGAATATGTGGTGTCTCTCTCACTTGTGTGTTGCTCTTGACCCATGTGGATGCTTCTCATGATTAGTCAACAGTGATATCAGAGTCGATGGTTCAGTTAAGGGACTGATTCCTTGTATCGAAAGTCTTTCTGACAGAGTGGTGGTCAGGCGACATGTTCTGTTGTAGTGCCCGCAACGACCGTAAAAATGTATGTGAATGAAAGAGCTTTCGCTTGGGGATGAGCATAGTGGACCGACTCACACTTGTAGGGGAGATTGTTGTGTACAAGTGTGAGTTGGAATTCTCACATTGCTTAGAAAAATGGAGGTTGAGCACTTTATAAGTGAGAGGACCCAAACACCTATCACCTTAAAGTTTTGGGTGAATATGTGGTGTCTCTCTCACTTGTGTGTTGTTGTTGACCCAATGTGAATGCTCATCTTGATGACCCAACATTGTTTAGAAGTTTAGAAACATTGGCTATTTATAATATGAAGAGGAAAAAATTGAATCAGTCTAATATCATTAAGCATTTCCATGATTCAAGGACCAAGTTTGAAAAACTTTGGAATATGATTTTTCATGAAAATGTGTCATTGCTTCAGTGGTAATCGGTTAACACACCATTGTACCCGGTTAGAGTTGAAACTAAAAAAACTCTTAAAAAAAAATTGTGACTGTACACGGTTACATGGTTTGGTTAATTAGTTACAACTGAACAAATTTTCAAATATATGAAGTTTTCGTGTGTGTAACCAATGTTAATAAGTGAATAAAATTCAAAATACTTTAGAACGTTTAGGATGAGATATGCATGTTTGTTCTGACCAACAAAACAAATGTACTAATCAATGTATAATTGTAATTTATATCTTACGTGCTTGATCAATTTATCAATGTCCATTTATCTCTTGTTGATTACTTAAAATTCAAGTCTTGTAATAAGAGATACTTTTGAAAGCTACAATTTTTTTCCTTCTTTGATAATGCTAAGAGTTTGAGGCTTTGTCTTCATCAAAATACAAAACAATGTTAAAGAAGCTTGTCTTCGCACTTGCCATATGACTTTGTTTGATATATATATATATATATATATATATATATATATATATATATATATATATATATATATATATATATATATATATATATATATATATATATATATATATATATATATATATATATATATATATATATATATATATATATATCAAAATGATAAATTCATTTATATAAAAGCTATTTTAAATTAAATAAAAAATTATTTTAATTTTTAATACTACTTTATTTTCAGATGTACCATTAAACTAATACTAATTGTAAAAAAATATTGTTTGCATCACTATTTACTACTCTTACTCTCTATTTATAAAATCATATTTTATATTTTGTTTGTATTTTAATATAAGACTCCTTACAAAATTTCAAATACATTAATAATTTTCTTATAAAAATATGCATATTTAATTTATTATTAAGAAATATCAATATTTTCTTTTTAAGTAAATATATAAAATTAATATACATTTTAAAAGTATTTATTATTATGATAGATTGAATAGTAAAACAAACATTATGTTTGTTGAGTAAATAAATGTAAATTGTCGATTTAATATTCAATTTTTAACGATAATATTTATTTATATTTATGTATTAATGTAACGAAGTGGTTGACATTGAGGGTTATACGATAAAACCACCTTTAAAAAATTATATATCTCTTACTTAATGTACTTTTATTAATCTTAAAAAAATTATATATCTCTTACTTAATGTACTTTTATTAATTTAGATGAACTGGTAAAAAAAATCAGTTAAATTAAATAGAAAGCATGCTTCAAGAGTTTCTATTTCATAGAAACTCTGACCTTCCCTCTAAATATAAATAAGAAGGAATTGAAATTGAATTAAAAAAAGTGTGTTTGATATATAATATAAATAAGAATGAATTAAAAAAAGTGTATATATAATATAAGAAAAATTGATGTTTTGGAAAATTCATATCTGTCCTTGCTTTATATTTTGCCACATCCTTAAATTAGTGGCAATTTAGGTTCAAAATTTACTTTTTGCAACCAAATGAAACTGGTAATTTAGGTTCAAAATTTACTTTTTACAACTAAATGAAACTAGTTTTTGATTTGGCTATGCAAATTTAAGATGTTTTTTTTGCTACATAAACCGGTTTTGGTCTTATGTAGTTGAAAACCAACTAATTCTCCTCATCATCATCATCCTCCTTCTTCTTCTTTGTCTTCTTCTTTTTTTTGAAGGGATTTGATGATAAAAATATTATTAAGAATAATTGATATTCTAATGTATTTTTTTAATGTGCAATATACTTGCTTTCAGCTACAAGAAATAAAGACATGATCGTCTGCATAATAAGTAAAGAGTAATGACCATCTACCCTGAGAAAAATAAATGATCGTTTATATCCTGACAAAGAATGATCATCTACCCCTGAAGAAAATGAATGATCATCTATATCAGAAGATAAGAAATGTTTGTTTTCATCAGAGTCAACAAGATTGAGTAAAATGATCATTTTCACTAAGTCAGAAGAAATGATCGTCTATGCTAAAGTCAACAAGGTTGACCATTTTTTCAAAGGCTAATGTAATCATTTATACCTAAAAAAAAGAATGACAATTTGTACTTAGACATATCAAATCATATATGCCTTAATGAAGAATTAAGCACATGTAATTTATTTATGAAGACCTATTGTGTCATGTCACACAGTGAATGTTCTCGATGACAATTACTAGTATATTAGTCCAAGAAATGAATGGATAAGGATTTCTTATAAATAATACAACTTAAACGACTCCTTTTCGAAGGACCAAATGATTTGTAGGATCATACACACCATTTCAGAATATTCAGTCCTATATAAATGAAAACCTCAAAGTCTAAAAATACACATACTACTATTAAGTTGTACGATTGTTGTGTCATTCTAAATTTGTAAGATTTATAAAACATTGTTATATTAGCAAAGAACAAACACTTAGGAAAAACTTCTCTATTTATTATTCTTTTTTAGAAAAAATGATTACTTGTAATCGAGTTGTATTACTTTTACCACTTTCTGAGAGTTATGGTAAATAAATCACTTTTTATTTTTCCAAAGTCCTTTAATGTAAAGCAAACAAATTCTTAAATGATTTAGGCAAGGAAGCTCTTAAAATAGGTAAGTTAAAGAATTACTCGTGTGAAAAATTTAAGACTAGGTTATCTTAATGGTTGTCTGCAATCAAGTGTGATTATAACGGAAATATCTCAAGTTTAAGGGGGACAAGACTATCTCTTGTTAACGGGATGAACTAGTATAAATTTTGCGTGTGTGACCCTCTATCCCTTTTCTTGTGTTTTTCCTTACTTCACCTTGATCAGTTTACCATATCTTTAGCACTCATAATTCTACATTTGTGCAAGGCATATTAAGAGAATTTTAATGCACTAATGAACAATGGTACATGGACCTTGGTTCCAAAAGATGAGTCTAATAACTTAGTAGGTTGAAAATGGTTTTTCATAACCAAAGGAAATTGGACTGTAGTATCGGTAGAAATAATTTAACAATAGTAGAAAAAGGGCACACTGAATTTATAAACCATCAAAGTTGTACTCACTATTGCATTGGCTTTTGGTTGTTCCCTAGGACGTTATAGTGCTTTCTGTTTGGGAAATCTATTAGAAAATTGTTCATTTTCCTGGGATTGAACTCATTCCTTGTAAAGATGGGATGGTTCTTTTTGACATGGCTATATCAGTGAATAACTAGAGAAATTCGACATGTCTGAATCAAAACCAACAACCACAAATTTATGCACAATCATTTCTTTGAAACTTATTGATGTCTTATCTTGTTGGGACTTCAAAGATTTTCACATCATCTTAGGAGCTTAACAATATGCTACTCTAACTCGGCCAAACAATTCAGGGGACGTATAAAAGGCGGACGCACTTGACCTCACATTTTTTCATGATTAAATTATGGCAAAAATATGGCTTCATACATATATTTTATGGTTAAACAATTGGTCTTTTTATTACTAAACTTTTGGCACATGCATCATTTAGAATATTTTCAACTTACGACAAGACATTAAAACATGTTTACGTGAGATATAAAAAGACTAATATTATTCAAGAGAAAAAAGATGTGGGATTCTACAATGAGTTATACCAACACAATACATGCATTGATACATCATTAACACGAGTATATGTATTAATACATCATTAAGAAGACTTAGCAGTAGTTTGAAATTGCATTGCAAAACATGAGTTATATAAGCACGCTTGCATGCAACCACCAAAGTCATACAAATATATTTTGAGGCTTTTTTACCGAGATAACCCAGTTTTTCGAAAAAATTCCTAAAATACCCCAGTTTTCAGCAAAATTCTCAATCTACCCCACTTTCAGGAGGAGGCGCCAATTGAATTGGCGACTCCTCTTAAAAATTGCAAGGAGGCGCCAATTGGATTGACTAGGGCAGGTGCCCTAGCCAATCCAATTGGCGCCTATGTGTAATTTTTAAGAGGAGTTGCCAATTCAATTGGAGACACTCTTAAAAAAGCCTCAAATGGAAAAACCTCCAACATGAAAGTTGTAGATCTTTTCAAGACAATGAATTTGGACATAAATTTTGCATCATTTGGATTTTTTATGAGAAAGTTATGGGCAGTTGAAATTGGACTTCTGAGTTTTTCAACTGTTATCTGACCTATAATGTCTTGCATTATCGCATGTGTTTATTTTAGAATTATGAAATTTTGTCCAACATAACATTTGAAGTAGGCATCTCAAATTTTGCAATGCACTTGGTCCCACCTCAGAATAAATAAAAATGAGTGAGTTAGGTCCCTGCGAACTTGACCCAAAATTAGGGTTTCTATAAAAATGACCTATAATGTTTTGAAATGAATGATGAGCTTCCAAGTTTCAAATGGATTTTTGATGAACATGAAAGTTGTTCATATGGCGACTGTTGTTAAAACTTGAATGGAGGCGCCAATTGGATTGGCTAGGGCAGGTGCCCTAGCCAATCCAATTGGCGCCTATGTGTAGGTTTTAAGAGGAGGCGCCAACTCAATTGGCGACTCCCTCATAAAATGCCTTTTTTGTCTTATAAATAGATGCGTTGTGTGACCAATTGTTCCACAACTCATATAATCATTTGGCTATCATGTTTGGTGTTCGTCGCCGATACGGTAAGGTGATTTATGCGAGAGACAAACCTCAATTGCTGATGCTGTTTTGGAACATCACCACGTTAGATCAACTGAAGAGGGAGCTGGTTCGATGGTTAGACGGGAAAATACCAAAAGGGAAAAAAATCAGAAGTATTGAGAGACTTGACAGTATCTTTGGTTGGGTGCGAATGAAGACTGATAAGGATGCTAGGGAAATGATGTTCGGTCGAGACGACATTAATTTGATTGTTGTAATCAGTTAGAATTATTTATGTTTTCAGATGTTTTGTACTGATGTTTGTTATGAAACTCGTTGTAACAAGAACTTAATGATATATAATGATTGATTGTTACAGAAATACAATGTTACAAAAAGCTTAAGATCTAGATACAATGTTACAAAAAGCTTAAGATCTAGATGATGCTCCTTGATTGGTGTAGCACCTCAAATTTGCACCTATCATTGTACATACATTTTCATATTAGGTCATAGCATATCATGGTCCATTGCATAGCATTGCATTGTCCCAGTTGCCTCAAGTGCAAGCAAATCAAGAAATTAGGTCAAACTGATCAGGAGATCAGTCAACCAAGCAAGCAAGGGTGTTTCTCAAGGAGCCAAGGCCCTAGGGTTTGTCCAACAAGTTCACATGACTTGGGGGTCCATTTGAAGTGTTTAAGTCAAGGGTTGGATGTTCAGAAGTCATCAATTCATGCACGATCAGTCAGAAACCCTAGAAAAGTCAAAGTTGGTCAACTGTGGTTGATTTTATGGTTTTGATGAATGGATTTGGTTTGAGAGAGCTTATTCATGTCCCAATAGGCTTCATATATCATGGCAATCAACATCATTGAAGAATTTGAAGCCAATCAGAAAATTTCCAAAAATAGAAAGTGGACCTGTAATTTTAACTGCCAAAAATGGAAACTTCTTGATCCCAAACTTACATCATGATACAAGCTTCAAATGAATTTTTTCCCAACATGAAAGTTTAATATCTTGTTCTCCCATTTCCAAAAAGTCCAAGAACTCTCAATTCCCATGCATGGTTGTCAAGATATGATCAAATCATTTTCACAAAATCTTGAACTTCAAAAGGCCATATCTCTCAAACCATTTGGCCAATTTTGGTGGGGTTTTTTCCTACAAACCACATTTCATCTCCTCTTTCCAAAAATATAAATTTCATGTACCAAAAATCTATGGATCAAAATGGCATTTTTGGACTTGTCTTATTTAAATTCAAGTGTGGACCAAAGTTGACTTTTTGAATTAGGCATTTTTGCTCACTTTGGCCAATTGGGATTCATTTAAGAGGTTATTTGAAACATGTTTAAGGCCCAAACTCGGCCAGACTTCATACCTCCATGTACACATGTTCAAAATTAGCAATTTGGCAAAACCTCTTCATTTAAGCTAATCTTGTTTAGCACTTCCATTACCAATGTTAAACAGCAAATATAAGGGATATTTTCTGTCCATTCAACCCTAGCTGCAGCCTCCCAAAGATCAGAAACTCTCATTCTCTCTCAATTTGCATTTTCACAAATTGCAATTTCTGAGCAAAACCTTAAAAGCACTCGAGCAGCTCTTGTTTGTTTCATCACTTGGCCAACATTTGGAAGCCTTTTGCAGCATCAAACCTCAGCTGTACTGCAGCATCGTGTTCTGTTTTTCTTCAAGCTACAGCCATGGCATAGTGTAGATTCAAGTTGGATTTGAGTTGCTCGAGCTAAGTTTCTTCAAGGATCCATCAATATCAACCATCAGCTTCACCTGTTTGAGCTTGCATCATCCAAATAACAACTGTTTCCTCCATTTCTTCAAAAACAAGTAAGGTTTCGACCACCTTCTTTCTCTAATCCATGCTATGTTTATGGTAGATTATTCATTGCTGAGTCCAATGCAACTTGTATCACATGAAATGGTTGAGTTATGCATGAGAAATCTGGATTTCAATTTTTATGCTCAAACATGCTTTGCTCGATTTGCTTTGCTTAGGATGATTTAGTGAAAATGGATGTCATATTCGTGTTGTGTGTTGTCTGATGGTCACATTGGTATGCTTGCTGTTGATTTCTGGACATACTTGTTCTTCACGATTTTTGAAGAAGATGATGAATACACTATAGCAAACCCTAGCGTTTTTCCAGATTTTCTCCCCAATCGTGTTTGTTTGTTGCTGTATGATGTTACATGAATATCACTATATCACTGCCATGCTGTTTGTGTATTGCTGTTTGAAATTCGTTTTGATGATGTTGAACAAGATGAACACACACTGTACTGTGGCCAAACCCTAATCCTGTTCCCAGAAAATTTGGCTTTCACGTGTATTACTTGCCCTGTTACTGTTCCATTGGTGACAACCAATGAGAACATTTCCCTGCCTCGCCCCTGTACGCTGCGTTTTGTCTAATGAGTGTGGTATTCACAAAAATGCCATCGGTCAACTTGTTGACTTGTTAAACCATGTTCATTTTGTTCATTTATCCCAAATTGATACTACATTTTGTAAAATTCATAACTCATGCATTTCAAATCCAAATTTCATGAAAATTTTTGCATCATGTCCTGTTTGATGTCTACTTTTTTATCATGATTTTTAATGATTTTTTGGATGGCTGGATTTTTAATGGCATTAGGGTTCTTGACATGTATGCACCTTTTGTACCTTTTGCCAATTCTTTTGTGAAATGATGAGGATGTATCCAATGACTTTGAAATTTTTTGTGGTTAATCTACACTCATTCATGTTTGTTTTGATGTAGAGTTCTTGAATTTATCATGTTTGGTTGTTAAGATATGAATTTTTGAAGTAGGGTGTGACAACTTGTGTCACACCAATGATATGCAATTTCATGATTTTTTATGCCATGCTTCCTGACCTCCAATTGATGTGAAATTTTGCATGAACCTTCTTGTATATGTCTAGTTTATGTGTGAATTTTCTTGGAATTAATTGTGCCATTTCCTAATTGTTTGAGATTTTTCTCCCCTGCCTAGTCAAATGTTGACTTTGTGTGATACATCTTGCCATTTCATTTGTGAAATTCTCATACTTTATTGGATGATCATGAATTTTTACATGTGCATACTAGACATCTTAAGCTTTGCATTGGTGTTGATCCCATTCATTTCTCATCTGTTGGCATTGAGTTATGATTTTTTTGAAGTTGATACATGTTTGTTTGACTTCTTTGTGCATGCTTGAATTTGTTTTGACTTCCTGATTTTAATTGACCCTCTTCCCATGATCCAATTGAGCTGAAATTTTATATGCATGTCATTATGTGGATTGTGATTGAGCATGAATTATTTGATGATTTTTGGAATTGATTATGTTTGGTTTTGAGATAAGTCTTGCTGTTGACTTCTATATGCTCTCATTTGCCATGCTTTGCATTCTTTTGTTTGTGAAATGATGATGATGCATGATATGAACATGAAACCAATTGGGTTTGCTTCTTAAATGTTTGAATTTGATTGTGATTGGATATTGCTTGCTGTCTTGGCTTTTATCATTTATTTTGACCCTAGGCTTGCCCTAGTGGTCTCTTGGCTTATGTTTGAGTTCATTTGTTTCAGGATGAGCATTTGCCTCAAAGAAACCATTGCCCATTTGATTGAGCTTGTTTATTTAGCATGAGCTAACTTTTGTTTTGTAGGTGGCTAGACTCATATGATTTGAGTCTTGTGCTTTGCACATTGTCCCTCTGTGTTGACTGTTGATTCCTTTCCTTTTGCTTTAATTGTTGAACTGTGTACTGATTTGTTTGACTATTTCAGGTACCCTTAGTTGCTTAAGTTCTTTGAACTTGCTTTGTTTTGCTATTTAGCAATTTGCTTTGAGGTATAATTCCTTTTTCTTCATGTAGTCTGGAAGACCTGGCCTGTTACTTGGCCAGGCAACTGTCTGAAGTCCTCCTTAAGAGGCAATGTTTGTGTATGTTTAATTTGTCCTTGTACAGAGTCAAAGACCTCCTAAGTGAAGAGGCAATTGGCAGAACCAAGGGATAAGCAACCTATCCCCTGCTATTCAGTGTGTCTTCTGCTTTGCTCACACCGCTGTGTTGATGCATTACAGATAAAAACCCAAGATCTTGTGCAATTGCACAGTTGAGTCAGTATCAAATGTGTAGAAGGGTTCCCACTTTCTGAACCCACACATGCTTGTCAAATGCTCTCCCTGGCCAGGGATAAGAGCAATGAGGCACACCCCTCATCTCCTTTCATCTGCTTCACCTTGGCTCTCAATGTCAAGGTTAAGAGCACCATCACCCATTTCCAGAGGTTTGTTTGTTGAGGTTGATATGACCCCTCGACTAAAACCTAACCCTTGTGTGAGCCCCTTGTGTGTATATAGGGTGTGCTACCTGTGCTTGTATGTTTGTTTGACTTGCTTCCTGTGCAAGTTAGGTTTAGTTTAGACTAATCCTTGTTTGCTTTCGCCCTCGTTGCGATCCTTTCTCTCGCCCTCGTTGCGATCGAGCCTTTTCCTTTCTCTCGCCCTCGTTGCGATCGAGCCTTTTCCTTTCTCTCGCCCTCGTTGCGATCGAGACTTTCCCTTTCTCTCGCCCTCGTTGCGATCGAGACTTTCCCTTTCTCTTGCCCTAGTTGCAATCGAGACCTTTGTCCCTCCGTAGCCGAACTACGGCAACTCTGATTCTCATGTCCAGATGAGATACGTAGGCACGAGATGCGATGTCTTGTCGAGTTTGACTAACAACTAACACTAACTCTCTTCTCTCGCCCTCGTTGCGATTGAGACCTCCCCTTTCTCTTGCCCTAGTTGCAATCGAGACCCTTGCTTCCTGTGCAAGTTAGGTTAGGTGTGGCTTGCTTCCTGTGCAAGTCATGTTTAGGATAGGCTTGCTTCCCGTGCAAGTTAGCTAGAAACCTTAACTTAGGGACGACTTTGCATGACAACATCTAGGCTCGAGTCGTAGTCTCCCTAGTGTTGTGTCTCCCTCTGTTATCTGGTTAGGCTAGTCCTTTGTCCCTGCGTAGGGGAACTACGTCGCCCTGATCCTCATACCAGATGAGGTACGTAGGCAGGAGATGAGCTGATCTCTCCGGGCGCCTTTTTTCTTTTTGTGTGTGTTGTTTGACAGTTGCTAGGCTCGAGTGCCTGACTCCTTAGCAATTTGTTGTCTGTTTGTTTGAGTGTGTGCTTGACAGTTATAGGCTCGAGTCCCCGACTCCCTATTAACTTGTTGTGTTGTTGTGTGCTTGGAAGCTGATGTAAGACCATCGAGTGGCATTCGGGTTCCAGTGTGGGTGTGTTTTTGGTTCGGATGCTGATGTAAGTCCAGTGATTGGCATTCGGGCTCCGTGTTTGCCTTTGCCTGTTTTTGTTTGTGTGCGTGTCCGCCGAGCTACGAATGCTCTGATTCTCCTTCGTCCAAGGAGATACGTATGCATAGGATGCGACATCCTAGCGAGCATGTGTCGTTTCCCCAGTCCGAACTACTTCGACTCTGATGTCTATGCCTGATAGACTAAGTAGGCCCAGGATACGATGTCCTGCCGAGTCAGTTTCAGTCAGTTTCTTTTGTCTCTTTCAGCCAGTGTGTGTGAGTTTGAGCAGTGTTTTAGCAACCAATTTCCTTTCTATTGTGCGTGGATCCCGTCGAGTACGACGGATGCGTAGGGGTGCTAATACCTTCCCTTCGCATAACCGACTCCCGAACCCATTCTCTTTGGTCGCGAGACCATGTTCTTTCCTAGGTTTACTCTGAGCGTTTCCTTTCCCTCTTTTGGGATAAATAACGCACGGTGGCGGCTCTGTTGTTTCTTCTTTTCCCGCCGGTTTTTCGCGTAATGCGACAGCTGGCGACTCTGCTGGGGAAATAGAGAAGTTGACCTGTGCTGGTCCATCTTCCCTAAGCGAGTCTCTCCTAGCGCTCTCTAGGTTAGGGTTTTGGTTGCTTTGTGCTGTGTGTATTTATTGCTTTCATTATTTGTTCATTTCATTTATTGATTGCATTGATTGTGTGCATTAATGTTTGCATTCATATTCATTATTCATTCTGCCTGGCTGGTTGTCTGTTTTTCTTTGTGGGGATGGGAGTCACTTGAGGTAAAAGGCCCAATACCCAGGCTATGAGTGAAATCTAGGATACCTAGGAATAGAGTGATTCATGGGAAGCGGGTGGTATTGCGCCACTCAGCGGAACATTGATATCACGAGCAGTTCAGACCCTGGTGGGATATTATCGGTGCATACATCGGGTGTGCACAGGATGATATTCTGCGAAAGGTTATTTATGCTGCGTTTCTCTCGACCTTACCCTGGCCTAGATGACACCCGTGAGTGGGGGGGTTTGATCATTTTAACAGGTACAGTTGGTGACTCCCGGTACAGATGGTGACTGTGAATTCTGGACATTTATTTCTGGGACGCCGGAGTTCTGTCCGTGGTTTATCAACGGGTTTCGTTTATTTCGGATCCCCGGGTTGAATTTGAGAGTACCTGTTCAGAGGAGCTGGCTGTCATCCGTTCAGTGGATGTTCCTGTGATGATAGTGATGTAATCTCCAGTTTCGTTTATTTCGGAACTCCCCAAGTCGGATTTATGGTGACTCAGTTCTCCAAAATTGGGTTCAGATGCCAGTTGATCAGATTGACTTTGGATTTTAGATGTTTGTGATCAGAGTTCAAGCCGAAGCTTTGACCCTGTGCCTTGAGACGCACAGCCTGACCAGTCATGTTGCATCATTTGCATCATAGCATGTTTATTTTCAAAAAAAATAATGCATGAAAAAAAGAAAAAAAGTTAACTCGCATACGCATATCCTTTATCAGGATCATTCATGACAAAATAGTACCCATATCATGCATATCATGCATATCATGCACATCCTTGCATTGCAGACATGTTTGGGAGAGACTTCTCACTTCGGTTCTTGACTGAGACAGGATTTGCTGACCGCTGACCGCATCGTTACTCAACCAGATTGAATCAACAGAGGATTATGGACCAGGTTCAGACAGAGTTGGCTGAGATGAGGGCAAACATGGCCCAGTTCATGACAATGATGCAAGGAGTTGTTCAGGGGCAAGAGGAGTTGCGTGCCTTAGCCCAGAGACTGGAAGCCGTGATTCCACCAGTCCACCGTGCTCCACCAGTGGATGTACCCGTTCATGAGAATGCTGCTGTCACTATTCTCGTCGATGATTATGCCGTGGGTGATGAATTGAAGGGGATCAGAATCAGTGAACAACCTCTTGCTGCAGAGACTGTTAATGTCAGAGAAAATCTCCCTCCGGTCCGCCATCCTGGCTCTTCAAACTCTTCAAATTCTAAGAAGCCATTCTCTGGGGCACCCAAAAGGGGAGAGAGTGAAACGAATGCTGTGCACCGTCGGAGGAGCGCAAACAGAGGACAGTATCGTCAGGCTGCTGCTGTGACTATTCCAGCAACTCAACAACAACAGAGAAGACCAGCTCAGCAGCACCAGCGTCAACAACGTCATCCTCAGCAGCAGGTTTACCAGCCTCCCAATGGAAATCAGGCTGGTACAAGTAATGAGAGGAAGAAGATCATTTTTTATCCAATCCCCACGTCCTACGCCGAACTGTATCCCTCTCTGTTAGAGCGGAACTTGATCACTCCCAGAGACCCGCCGCCCATACCCGTCAACCCTCGGTGGTGGTATAGGCCTGAACAGCATTGTGTGTATCATTCGGGTGCTCCTGGCCATGATGTGGATAGTTGTTTCCAGCTGAAGATGAAGGTTCAAGACCTTGTGAGGTCAGGTATTCTGATTTTGGAAGACTTAGGTCCCAATGCTAATCAAGCTTGAAGATAACAAGTCCTGGGCTGGCGCCGACTTTTCTTCAGAAGGGTTGTTCAGAAAACAGAAGCTGCTGATGCAAGAGATACTGACAGTTGTCATCCCCGGTGGGATCTATCACAATTGGGTCACTGTGGGCGTTCCTGCAGTTGTTCATAAGTCAGAGTAGTAATCACTTTGTTTAAAAACCCTTCTCCTACGCCAAAAGGAGAAGTGATGACATTGTTGGCAACATCTTGTGCAATGATATTTTCATTCAAATAAATTCATGTTAAACATTTGTTTTTCCATTTGTTTTCCCTTTTCGCTTTTTGCATGAAATTGGTGATCACAAAAAACCTTTAAAAACAAGAATAAAAGCAATCTTTTCATCTGCATAACGATTGTCTTGTTTGATTTTCAAAGAGCTTTTCATATCAAAATCTTTATGCAGGTTGTTTCTCAAACCCATTGAATGTAATGATCGGACGTCATCTCCCAATTTTGAATTCCCTGTATTCGAAGCGGAAGAAGATGATGATGAAGGGATTCCTGACGAGATTTCCCGACTTCTTGAGCAAGAAAAGAAGATCACTCAGCTGCATCTCGAGAATCAGCAGAACAGCCAACTGGGGCATATAAAAAAAAATATAAAAAAAAAAGTCAATCAAAAAAAAAAAAAAAAAACAACAAAAGAAAATAGCACCTTCGAAGTCCCAAGTTGACTGATGCTGAATTCGATCGAAAAGAAGAGATCAACTGCCATGTGTCATGGTCAGTCATATTAGCAGAGAGTGAAAAAGCAGGTCAAGCCTCGTGTATTCCGAGCAGGGACCTCATGCTCAAGAAAGTCCTGTCTTTCGTGCTCGATTCCAGGGGCAAGTGAACCCCCAAGCTATGAATGTCCATATGTGGTCAAGAAAGCCTTTTCAGGCGGTGCTCTGACACTTACAACAATGGATGGAGAAGTTCACTCGTCCTGTGAATTCCGATGCAGTCAAGAAATACTTCGCCTAAAAAAAAACAGAATAGCTCGCTAAGTCGAACACCCCAAAGGGCGACTTAGGCAAAAAGGAGCGTCTCGGTGGATTGAAAACCCGAAAGGGCAATCCAGGCAAAAGTTAGAGACATTGAAAAAAAGAATTTGCATCCCGCTAGATTGAGCACCTCACACTGGGGCAATCTAGGCAAAATTAGGGATTTGGCAAGTAACTGCATCTTGACAAGACTGTGCTCTATATCTGTCATCCGTCAGGGATTCTCGATTCGTCGTCGACTGAAGCTTTGAATACATCGAAAATTCAGAATGGTAGAGGAAAGGTCATTATGTTCAATGTAGCCCTCTCCAATATATATCACCGATTTCAAACTTGTACAGATCTATGGAGTCTCGCCCTTTGCAGACTACCATTCCATCACATCAATTTGAGCTTTTATCCAATTACTTGCACTCTTATTTGTTTCAACTCAACAAATGTTTTGCATGTTTTAATTGATAAAGTATCATTGTTTTCAAAATAAATAAAATTTACAAAAATTATTCTTTAACAAAGTGAACATTCACAATGATGGAAGAATACTTAGGAGACCCACAGTGCTCTCCCGGGGGTGGTATGATTACCAACAGGTAAGACAATTGTTCGTATCTCGAGCATGATTGTATCTTTGTCCTGCAGAACCTCGTATGGTCTCTCCTCAGTGAAGTTGCCCGATGCAGTGTTGTTTGAAGTTGTTCATCTTCATGTTCCCGGCAGTACAGATTATTCCTCCAAATCCCTGTTAGCTCTATTGTGGGGCATCCCCAGTAGAGTGCTGTTTGAGCCCTATCGTGGGGCATCCCCAGCAAGTTTGCTGTTTTGGACATTATTGTGGGGCAGCTCCCCTAGCAGAGTGTTTATTGAAGACTTCAACTTTCGCCTCTCCAGCAGAGCAGTCTTCATCTCCCCCCAGCATGGGTGCTTTTCTTGGAAGGTTCAGTCTTTGGAGGATCGACATCCCCGTAATCCGGCATTCCCTCAGATAGATCCCTCAGTGGAGTTGTTCGCGTAAGGAGCTTTATCAATGCTTTTGTATTTCTCATCAGAGATCTGGTTGCTTCTTAGTATCCCTGATTTCCAGCACCAGTTGTTGTGGCGCATCCGCCTGTATGTTGCACTCTGTTCTCCGGTTGCGACTGACGATCCCTCCGGAAGCCTCTTGTGGCTCTTCCTCCCCTGCAGGATGAGGACTTTGGTTTTCTCTCCGGATGGTTGATTCCCGGACCTGTGGTTTGAGCATGTCTGTTTGTCAGCATTCATCATACATTTTTTTAGATATAATGCATACATGCATAATCATAGCATTCAGATACTCATGTTGCAGCTGTTGCCATGTATCTGTTGATTGTTGCCTCCTGCTGTTTGGCGATAAGAATCTCTCCAGTAGATTTTCCTCTAGCAGAGTTAGGTGTGTCTGATCTCTCCATGTAGAGCCAACCCCTTAAGTAGAAAGTGTCTATCCTTTCCTGCCATTTCCCCACTGAGATACATCCTCGTGGATGACGGTTGCTTCCGTTCCCTCCCTAATGGGATGGGTTTTCCCTATTGAGTTCTTTCCTCATTAGGATGAGTCTTGATTCAGTTTGCCTTTTTGGATCGATCCTAAATTGGCTTCTTGTTGACTGTCTCTTGTGTTGCCCTGGGGCATGAATGAATAGTGGCTCACTAACCGGTACTCATTCATCTTATCCTCAGCGGAATTTATGGGCTTCTACCTACAAACCGGTAGTTGTAAGTCCTATCGTCGTGGTTTTCTACCTTCAAGCGGGTAGTTGTAAAATCCCACTTTCACCCCCTAGCAGAGGTAACCTTTGTGGTTCATTCTGTTTGTTGGCCTCTACCTACAAACCGGTAGTTGTAAGTCCTATCTTCGTGGTTTTCTACCCACTAGCTGGTAGTTGTAAAATCCCATTTTCATCCCCTTGGTGGAGTTAACCCTGTGTGCTCATCCTATCGATGACTGGTTACTTTTCCGTGGTTTTCTGCCTACAAACCGGTAGATGTAATCCCCTCTTTGTGGTATTGATACTCTTTTCCCCTTTGGATACTTGCCTTGATCAAGCAGTATTGTCCCCATTGGGTCTTCCCTTTCCTTTTGGATATTTGCTCCGAGTTGGCAACTTCATCCTCTTTTGATTGGTCATCTTTGCATACCTAGTCCTGGTACCGATGCCTTTCTTTTCGGTCGTTTATCCATTTAACAACCTATAACCCGGTTATGGATAATCTTCCATGCGAGGTTATTATCTACGTGTTGACGGCTATAGATAATATATCTCATGCACTCTTTGGTCAATCTTTCGATTGTTATCTCCAGCAGAGTAAGATTCGTATTCCTTGTGGAATCGAATGTCCATCCTTTAACAAGACTGCTTTTCTAGCCCTCTTCAGGATGTTGAGTGTTTTGGAACACAAACCAATTCACGCTTTGGCACTCAAGCCATTTTTCCGGTATTCAGACCGAAGGAGTTTCCGACGATCAGGTCGATGCACTCATGGCACTCAGGCCAATTTTCCGGTATTCAGACCGAAGGAGTTTCCGACGATCAGGTCGATGCACTCATGGCACTCAGGCCATTTTTCCGGTATTCAGACCGAAGGAGTTTCCAACGATCAGGTCGATGCACTCATGGCACTCAGGCCAATTTTCCGGTATTCAGACCGAAGGAGTTTCCGACGATCAGGTCGATGCACTCATGGCACTCAGGCCATTTTTCCGGTATTCAGACCGAAGGAGTTTCCGACGATCAGGTCGATGCACTCATGGCACTCAGGCCAATTTTCCGGTGTTCAGACCGAAGTGGCATCCAGACCAATTTCCGATGTTTCAGATCGACATCAAATCTCTCATATTCCGATGCTCAGTATTCAGACTGACGAGCGGCGCTCGGGCCGTGGTTATCCCTGTGTTACCATTTATTTTGGTATCCAGGTCGACGTTTCTGTTTCGGTATTCAGGCCGATTTCTTTTTTTCGTTCCAGACGGATTCTTTTTTCAAGACTGTTTCTTTGCCGATCCTGTTAGGCGTTGTTAATTATTTCCCCAGCGAAGCAGTTATCTCTCCAGCAGAGTTCATCCTACCAGTGGATCGGACAGGTTTCAATAGCAGGTCGATACCTGCATCCCCAACTGAGTTGATTCTACTTGTGAATATTGTGGGTCGTCCCCGGCGGAGTAACAGTTATTCCCCACAGCATAGTCTATTCTATCTGAGGTTTGTATGAG
The DNA here is from genome assembly GCF_024323335.1 of Lathyrus oleraceus. NCBI lineage: Eukaryota > Viridiplantae > Streptophyta > Magnoliopsida > Fabales > Fabaceae > Lathyrus > Lathyrus oleraceus. The sequence goes on along the minus strand of NC_066581.1, from coordinate 297,807,317 downwards.
CCTTATCCCTAGAGAGTTGCCCGTTTTAGCTTCCCCCAGAGGAGCTTTTATTTCCCCAAGCGGAATTTTTGTGGATTCATTGGGCTATCCCCAGCAGTTTACCTTTGTTTTCCCCTAGCAGAGTTGCTTTATTACTCCCCGGCGAGTTGCTTTGTCTTCCCCTAGTGGAGTTGTATTGTTGGCTCCCCAGCAGTTGTATTGTTCCCCCAACGGATTTATCTTGAAGATTCCTCGGCACGGTCGTCCTGTGTATCTTCCCCGCAAAGTTCTTATCATATTGCATTGCATATAGTAATCATTGCATCCTCGAAACTGCGTAGCATTTCCATCCCATATGGAGCATTGCGCCATAGAAAAATTCAAACATATGCATTCATGTGTTCGAAACCACATCAGACTGTATCCCCGGCAGAGGCGGATCATTTTATTCAACATCGGCAGCACGTCTGCTACAGTTGCTTCGACAGCATTCAGATTGATATCCCCACAGAGGTTTATTTCCTCACCCGATGGTGACAGAAAGTTCGTTTCTCCCCAGTGAGACCCCCAGCAAGTGATCAGCCTTGCTTTGACATATCTCAGATGTCCGTTCTTGTAATACCAGTAAGTGTCATGCCAACACCCGCGTGTGTTCTATCATTTTTGGTGTCGGTAAACGCCATTGCTTCGGTGTCGGTAAACATCGAGTCTCACCCAGTCATCGGTAAATGTCTGGTCATTTTCGGTGTCGGTAAACACCATTGCTTCGGTGTCGGTAAACATCGAGTCTCACCCAGTCATCGGTAAATGTCTGGTCATTTTTGGTGTCGGTAAACGCCATTGTTTCGGTGTCGGTAAACATCGGGTCCCACCCCCAGTCATCGGTAAATGTCTGGTCTTTTTTTGGTGTCGGTAAACGCCATTGCTTCGGTGTCGGTAAACATCGAGTCTTTCCTTCAGTCATCGGTAAATGTCTGATAATCCCCCAACAAAAATCCCCAGTAGAGTCATCGGTAAATGTCCTACCTGGTTTTCAGTGGCAAATATTTTTTTGTCTCTTCCCAATAAATTCCTCATTCCCAGTCATCGGTAAATGTCTGGTCATTCTTTTTGATGTCGGTAAACATCATCTTTCGATGTCGGTAAACATCGAGTCTCATCCCAGTCATCGGTAAATGTCTGGTCATTCTTTGTTCTCTTGTTAATAAAATCAAAATCCCCAGAAGTCGTCGGTAAACGTCTTGTCTGGTATCACCACAAAGATTTTGTTCCTCCCCAAGCGGATGCCATCGGTAAATGGCCCAGTTTTCTTCGATATCGGTAAATATCGAATTCCCAGTTGCAGCAGCCATCGGTAAATGGCCTTGTTAAAGTTGACATCGGTAATTATCAAGTCACCTAGAAGCCACCATCGGTAAATGGTCTTGCTTCCTTTTCTACACCAAGTTGTTTCCCAGCAACCATCGGTAAATGGTCTTGCTGAAGTTGATATCGGTAAATATCAAGTTTTAACCATCGGTAAATGGTTTTGTTTTCATCAAATTATTTCCTAGCAGCCATCGGTAAATGGTCTTGCTGAAGTTGATATCGGTAAATATCAAGGTCCCAGTTTTAACCATCGGTAAATGGTTTCGCTTTTCAGAAGTTGTTTTCCCAGCGGCCATCGGTAAATGGTCTTGTTGAAGTTGATATCAGTAAATATCAACTTTCCAGTTGTTAACCATCGGTAAATGGTTTTGCTTTTCTGAAGCTGTCATGCAGTTGTCATCGGTAAATGACGTGGGTCTTCTTGTATTATATTCAGTCGGTGCAAATTTCTACGGTTCTTTTGTATTCAATCCCTGTTTACCCTGAAAGTCTGACAGCAATTGCTATCATCCGTTCGGGTTCCCAGCTGATTGAATAGGGGCAGCTGTAGCACCTCAAATTTGCACCTATCATTGTACATACATTTTCATATTAGGTCATAGCATATCATGGTCCATTGCATAGCATTGCATTGTCCCAGTTGCCTCAAGTGCAAGCAAATCAAGAAATTAGGTCAAACTGATCAGGAGATCAGTCAACCAAGCAAGCAAGGGTGTTTCTCAAGGAGCCAAGGCCCTAGGGTTTGTCCAACAAGTTCACATGACTTGGGGGTCCATTTGAAGTGTTTAAGTCAAGGGTTGGATGTTCAGAAGTCATCAATTCATGCACGATCAGTCAGAAACCCTAGAAAAGTCAAAGTTGGTCAACTGTGGTTGATTTTATGGTTTTGATGAATGGATTTGGTTTGAGAGAGCTTATTCATGTCCCAATAGGCCTCATATATCATGGCAATCAACATCATTGAAGAATTTGAAGCCAATCAGAAAATTTCCAAAAATAGAAAGTGGACCTGTAATTTTAACTGCCAAAAATGGAAACTTCTTGATCCCAAACTTACATCATGATACAAGCTTCAAATGAATTTTTGCCCAACATGAAAGTTGAAGATCTTGTTCTCCCATTTCCAAAAAGTCCAAGAACTCTCAATTCCCATGCATGGTTGTCAAGATATGATCAAATCATTTTCACAAAATCTTGAACTTCAAAAGGCCATATCTCTCAAACCATTTGGCCAATTTTGGTGGGGTTTTTTCCTACAAACCACATTTCATCTCCTCTTTCCAAAAATATAAATTTCATGTACCAAAAATCTATGGATCAAAATGGCATTTTTGGACTTGTCTTATTTAAATTCAAGTGTGGACCAAAGTTGACTTTTTGAATTAGGCATTTTTGCTCACTTTGGCCAATTGGGATTCATTTAAGAGGTTATTTGAAACATGTTTGAGGCCCAAACTCGGCCAGACTTCATACCTCCATGTACACATGTTCAAAATTAGCAATTTGGCAAAACCTCTTCATTTAAGCTAATCTTGTTTAGCACTTCCATTACCAATGTTAAACAGCAAATATAAGGGATATTTTCTGTCCATTCAACCCTAGCTGCAGCCTCCCAAAGATCAGAAACTCTCATTCTCTCTCAATTTGCATTTTCACAAATTGCAATTTCTGAGCAAAACCTTAAAAGCACTCGAGCAGCTCTTGTTTGTTTCATCACTTGGCCAACATTTGGAAGCCTTTTGCAGCATCAAACCTCAGCTGTACTGCAGCATCGTGTTCTGTTTTTCTTCAAGCTACAGCCATGGCATAGTGTAGATTCAAGTTGGATTTGAGTTGCTCGAGCTAAGTTTCTTCAAGGATCCATCAATATCAACCATCAGCTTCACCTGTTTGAGCTTGCATCATCCAAATAACAACTGTTTCCTCCATTTCTTCAAAAACAAGTAAGGTTTCGACCACCTTCTTTCTCTAATCCATGCTATGTTTATGGTAGATTATTCATTGCTGAGTCCAATGCAACTTGTATCACATGAAATGGTTGAGTTATGCATGAGAAATCTGGATTTCAATTTTTATGCTCAAACATGCTTTGCTCGATTTGCTTTGCTTAGGATGATTTAGTGAAAATGGATGTCATATTCGTGTTGTGTGTTGTCTGATGGTCACATTGGTATGCTTGCTGTTGATTTCTGGACATACTTGTTCTTCACGATTTTTGAAGAAGATGATGAATACACTATAGCAAACCCTAGCGTTTTTCCAGATTTTCTCCCCAATCGTGTTTGTTTGTTGCTGTATGATGTTACATGAATATCACTATATCACTGCCATGCTGTTTGTGTATTGCTGTTTGAAATTCGTTTTGATGATGTTGAACAAGATGAACACACACTGTACTGTGGCCAAACCCTAATCCTGTTCCCAGAAAATTTGGCTTTCACGTGTATTACTTGCCCTGTTACTGTTCCATTGGTGACAACCAATGAGAACATTTCCCTGCCTCGCCCCTGTACGCTGCGTTTTGTCTAATGAGTGTGGTATTCACAAAAATGCCATCGGTCAACTTGTTGACTTGTTAAACCATGTTCATTTTGTTCATTTATCCCAAATTGATACTACATTTTGTAAAATTCATAACTCATGCATTTCAAATCCAAATTTCATGAAAATTTTTGCATCATGTCCTGTTTGATGTCTACTTTTTATCATGATTTTTAATGATTTTTTGGATGGCTGGATTTTTAATGGCATTAGGGTTCTTGACATGTATGCACCTTTTGTACCTTTTGCCAATTCTTTTGTGAAATGATGAGGATGTATCCAATGACTTTGAAATTTTTTGTGGTTAATCTACACTCATTCATGTTTGTTTTGATGTAGAGTTCTTGAATTTATCATGTTTGGTTGTTAAGATATGAATTTTTGAAGTAGGGTGTGACAACTTGTGTCACACCAATGATATGCAATTTCATGATTTTTTATGCCATGCTTCCTGACCTCCAATTGATGTGAAATTTTGCATGAACCTTCTTGTATATGTCTAGTTTATGTGTGAATTTTCTTGGAATTAATTGTGCCATTTCCTAATTGTTTGAGATTTTTCTCCCCTGCCTAGTCAAATGTTGACTTTGTGTGATACATCTTGCCATTTCATTTGTGAAATTCTCATACTTTATTGGATGATCATGAATTTTTACATGTGCATACTAGACATCTTAAGCTTTGCATTGGTGTTGATCCCATTCATTTCTCATCTGTTGGCATTGAGTTATGATTTTTTTGAAGTTGATACATGTTTGTTTGACTTCTTTGTGCATGCTTGAATTTGTTTTGACTTCCTGATTTTAATTGACCCTCTTCCCATGATCCAATTGAGCTGAAATTTTATATGCATGTCATTATGTGGATTGTGATTGAGCATGAATTATTTGATGATTTTTGGAATTGATTATGTTTGGTTTTGAGATAAGTCTTGCTGTTGACTTCTATATGCTCTCATTTGCCATGCTTTGCATTCTTTTGTTTGTGAAATGATGATGATGCATGATATGAACATGAAACCAATTGGGTTTGCTTCTTAAATGTTTGAATTTGATTGTGATTGGATATTGCTTGCTGTCTTGGCTTTTATCATTTATTTTGACCCTAGGCTTGCCCTAGTGGTCTCTTGGCTTATGTTTGAGTTCATTTGTTTCAGGATGAGCATTTGCCTCAAAGAAACCATTGCCCATTTGATTGAGCTTGTTTATTTAGCATGAGCTAACTTTTGTTTTGTAGGTGGCTAGACTCATATGATTTGAGTCTTGTGCTTTGCACATTGTCCCTCTGTGTTGACTGTTGATTCCTTTCCTTTTGCTTTAATTGTTGAACTGTGTACTGATTTGTTTGACTATTTCAGGTACCCTTAGTTGCTTAAGTTCTTTGAACTTGCTTTGTTTTGCTATTTAGCAATTTGCTTTGAGGTATAATTCCTTTTTCTTCATGTAGTCTGGAAGACCTGGCCTGTTACTTGGCCAGGCAACTGTCTGAAGTCCTCCTTAAGAGGCAATGTTTGTGTATGTTTAATTTGTCCTTGTACAGAGTCAAAGACCTCCTAAGTGAAGAGGCAATTGGCAGAACCAAGGGATAAGCAACCTATCCCCTGCTATTCAGTGTGTCTTCTGCTTTGCTCACACCGCTGTGTTGATGCATTACAGATAAAAACCCAAGATCTTGTGCAATTGCACAGTTGAGTCAGTATCAAATGTGTAGAAGGGTTCCCACTTTCTGAACCCACACATTCTTGTCAAATGCTCTCCCTGGCCAGGGATAAGAGCAATGAGGCACACCCCTCATCTCCTTTCATCTGCTTCACCTTGGCTCTCAATGTCAAGGTTAAGAGCACCATCACCCATTTCCAGAGGTTTGTTTGTTGAGGTTGATATGACCCCTCGACTAAAACCTAACCCTTGTGTGAGCCCCTTGTGTGTATATAGGGTGTGCTACCTGTGCTTGTATGTTTGTTTGACTTGCTTCCTGTGTAAGTTAGGTTTAGTTTAGACTAATCCTTGTTTGCTTTCGCCCTCGTTGCGATCCTTTCTCTCGCCCTCGTTGCGATCGAGCCTTTTCCTTTCTCTCGCCCTCGTTGCGGTCGAGCCTTTTCCTTTCTCTCGCCCTCGTTGCGATCGAGACTTTCCCTTTCTCTCGCCCTCGTTGCAATCGAGACTTTCCCTTTCTCTTGCCCTAGTTGCAATCGAGACCTTTGTCCCTCCGTAGCCGAACTACGGCAACTCTGATTCTCATGTCCAGATGAGATACGTAGGCACGAGATGCGATGTCTTGTCGAGTTTGACTAACAACTAACACTAACTCTCTTCTCTCGCCCTCGTTGCGATTGAGACCTCCCCTTTCTCTTGCCCTAGTTGCAATCGAGACCCTTGCTTCCTGTGCAAGTTAGGTTAGGTGTGGCTTGCTTCCTGTGCAAGTCATGTTTAGGATAGGCTTGCTTCCCGTGCAAGTTAGCTAGAAACCTTAACTTAGGGACGACTTTGCATGACAACATCTAGGCTCGAGTCGTAGTCTCCCTAGTGTTGTGTCTCCCTCTGTTATCTGGTTAGGCTAGTCCTTTGTCCCTGCGTAGGGGAACTACGTCGCCCTGATCCTCATACCAGATGAGGTACGTAGGCAGGAGATGAGCTGATCTCTCCGGGCGCCTTTTTTCTTTTTGTGTGTGTTGTTTGACAGTTGCTAGGCTCGAGTGCCTGACTCCTTAGCAATTTGTTGTCTGTTTGTTTGAGTGTGTGCTTGACAGTTATAGGCTCGAGTCCCCGACTCCCTATTAACTTGTTGTGTTGTTGTGTGCTTGGAAGCTGATGTAAGACCATCGAGTGGCATTCGGGTTCCAGTGTGGGTGTGTTTTTGGTTCGGATGCTGATGTAAGTCCAGTGATTGGCATTCGGGCTCCGTGTTTGCCTTTGCCTGTTTTTGTTTGTGTGCGTGTCCGCCGAGCTACGAATGCTATGATTCTCCTTCGTCCAAGGAGATACGTATGCATAGGATACGACATCCTAGCGAGCATGTGTCGTTTCCCCAGTCCGAACTACTTCGACTCTGATGTCTATGCCTGATAGACTAAGTAGGCCCAGGATACGATGTCCTGCCGAGTCAGTTTCAGTCAGTTTCTTTTGTCTCTTTCAGCCAGTGTGTGTGAGTTTGAGCAGTGTTTTAGCAACCAATTTCCTTTCTATTGTGCGTGGATCCCGTCGAGTACGACGGATGCGTAGGGGTGCTAATACCTTCCCTTCGCATAACCGACTCCCGAACCCATTCTCTTTGGTCGCGAGACCATGTTCTTTCCTAGGTTTACTCTGAGCGTTTCCTTTCCCTCTTTTGGGATAAATAACGCACGGTGGCGGCTCTGTTGTTTCTTCTTTTCCCGCCGGTTTTTCGCGTAATGCGACAATTGGGACAGTTGTTTTTGTTGTGTCCTGGTTGACGACAGATACTACATAATCTTATCATTTTATCTGTGGAATCCATCTCTATTCTGATACGTGTGCTGTTTGGCCTTCCTTTCTTCTTTCTACACCATGCAAACACAAATTTTTATGCTCTCTTCCATTTGCCTATAAATACATCCACTCCTTCAACAATTCTTCCACACCAACATTCTCACTACTTCCTCTACAATACTTCTTTTACAATTTCATCTTCAACAACATCTTCCAATTTCATCTACACCAAGTCCCCAACAATATGTCTTTACTCACAATGGGCGAAGCACACAGAGGAACGGTTGCAAACATTGCAACATATGTAAGTTTTTTCTTTTGTTAACTTTTTATCTTTCATCTTCACCAACCCCATTTTATTTTGAAATACCAACTTAGTCAAGTGTTATATTATTTCTATTATAGGATGTATCAAGGTTTCGAACTCGAGTCCACGAATTTGTCCCAATTGACCCGATGATTCAACCTTATGTTGAACTCGCCGGTTTTGGTCATATTAGCAAGATTATGTCTTGGTCTATAGATAACAAGTTCATTCTAGCCTTATGCGAAAGATGGAGGCCAGAGACACACACATTTTGGTTTCCAACCGGTGAGTGTACCGTGACGTTGGAAGACGTCTACATGCTTTTAGGACTACGAATTGAAGGCAAAGTTGTTAATGGTAAGACCAACTATGCAAATTCAATTTGCATGGAGCTTTTAGAAACTGATTTGTTAGATGATAATGCTAGAGGTCAAGGTATACTACTCTCACGCCTAAAGTCATATTATAATAGTTTATATTTAGATGAGCATTCTACCGAAGATGCTCGAATAATAAAAACTAGGTGTTACATTATGCTGTTAATAGGATCCTTTTTATTTCCCGAAGGTAGTGGTTCTAGCATGCATATTATGTACTTACCTCTACTTAGACATGTAGATAGAATAGGTAGTTACAGTTGGGGATCCGCTTGTCTAGCCTATCTCTATAGTTCGTTGTGCAAAAATTCCCACAAAGACACATCTACATTTTCTAGATGTGCTGTGTTGCTACAAGCATGAGGTTGGTCAAGACTACCGTCTCTAGCACCGGTCAATAACAACCCTTTCACTTTTCCATATGCAAAAAAGTAAGTTGTTTAAATTGCTATATCTTTACTTACTTCCTTAAAGTTTATTACCTCAAACTAATTTTGTTTAACTTTTTGGTGTAGATGGTCGGCACGTGGTATGAGTTACAGTAGATGTCCGAGACACTGTATTACTCAGTATCGTCATATTATGTTAACTTTTTCTACATTCATTATAATCCTATCTTCTTTAACATTTCAGTTCATTTGGCGTTCATACCTTAATCTGGATCATGAGCATGAGGTCAATGCAGAAGACGCAGCCGTATGGACAACATGCACACTGATAATACGGTTCACAACTGTGGAGATGCACAACACCAACCGTGTGAAGCTGTAGTTCGGTATGGTCCAGAATATCCCAGATCCCCCAGCTAGTCTAGGAGAATGGCATATGCGTAAAGTGAACGACCAATGGAACTTCAACCCTTGGCAAACCTTCGCAAGATCAGAGTGTCGCAAGTGGAAGCACCGTCATGACCATGTCTTAACTGACGCAGATGCCAAATGAGGTAAAACCAAGTCGTACTTATATGGCTTGGTACAGATCGATTGGTTTTCAATTCATCGCCGATGATATGTACCTCTACGACCCACGCCAGACAAGTTACACACAAGAAGGATCAACATCTAACCCACAACAACATTCTCATCCCGGTTTCTCACAACCACCTATCCGTCAAAATTTCCGTTCCACAAACACACAAACATACAACCAAAACATGCCATTCATCCAACCCCAATACCAAGAACATACCCCATACCACCACCAACAAATGGACCATCAACCTCAGACCGAACATCACTTCACCCCCACACCATCACCCTACCAAAGTCGCATTAGCCAAAACACTAACCGCCCCTCCTCCTACCGTAGCCAAGAAGCCCAAACATCACAAAACCAAAATATCCCACAACCCTATGTCTTCCAAACACCCCAACAACCTTTCCAACCTTTCCTAGACGCATCATTCACACCCATGTCTCCCTTCAACCGTCCTGGTCGCCCATCCATGAGTCAACCACGCCCCAACTTCTCTGGCATGGGTCATGAGCTTAGCTACGCCGGTACACCATCATTGAATACTGAAGACTATGCTGAGTTGGATGAATACCTCAACGGATCTTCTCCTGTAGGAGGTAATGACGCTTCTGGCCCCTCAGATGAACAAACACCGGTGCAGAATCGTCAACGTGGGTTAGGACCAAGGGTTAGGGTAGCTAGGGGATGTGGGACCGGAGGTCGGTTAGGTGATCACGATCATCACCATTAGGATTTTTTGTGTAAACTCCAAATTTTATTAATATCAAGTCGTATTATATCAAATTTATCTTTGTGTAAACTCCAAACATTAGGTTTCTTTGTCTAAACTCCATTTTGGCAAAATTCACATACATATGTTTTGACTGAAGCCCTAATTTTTGGTCAACTACCCAAGAACCTAACTCACTCATATTTTATGATTTTGAGGTGGGATAAAGTGCATTGCAAAGTTTGAGATGTCTAATTAAATTGTTATGTTGGACAAAATTTCATAATTCAAAAATAAACACATATGATAATACAAAACATTATAGGCCACATAACAATTGAAATGTCAAAAAGTCCAAGTTCAGGTGCCCATACCTTTCTCAAACAAAATGCAAATGATGCAAAATTTTAGTCCAAATTTATTGTCTTGAAAAGATCTACAACTTTTATGTTGAAGGTTTTGTCATTTGAGGCTTTTATCATTCAAACAGAAGGGCTTGAAGTTGGTCCCTTTTGGCAAAATTCACATAGACATGTTTTGACAGAAACCCTAATTTTGGGTCAAGTTCGCAAGGACCTAACTCACTCATTTTTAATTATTTTGAGGTGGGACCAAGTGCATTGAAAAATTTAAGATGTCTAATTCAAATGTTATTTTGGACAAAATTTCATAATTCTAAAAGAAACACATGCGATAATGCAAAACATTATAGGTCAGATAATAGTTGAAAAACTCAGTAGTCCAACTTCAACTGCCCATAACTTTCTAAAACAAAATCCAAATGATGCAAAATTTATGTCCAAATTCATTGTCTTGAAAAGATCTACAACTTTCATGTTGGAGGTTTTCTCATTTGAGACTTTTGTAAGGGTGTCGCCAATTGGATTGGCGCCTCCTCTTAAAAATTACACATAGGCGCCAATTGGATTGGCTAGGGCACCTGCCCTAGCCAATCCAATTGGCGCCTCCCTTTAAGTTTTAAGAGGAGTCGCCAATGCAATTGGCGACACCTCCTAAAAGTGGGGTACTTTGGGAATTTTTTTGAAAAGTGGGGTATTTTGGGAATTTTTTCGAAAAACTGGGTTATCTCGGTAAAAAAACCATATTTTGATTGCATGAAAAATGTTGCCAATTCGGAGAATGCCATGTGAACAGACCCAGTTGAATATATTTATATCCTTTTACACCTTTAACACAACACATATATCCATTCCTGGTTGAGATGGCTGGAAAATGGAGCTTTACATCCCAATAAAAGTATCTTCCTAAATGAGATGGCTTGAAAATGTCATCGGTTAAGCAAATATATTTAGAGTATTCTGCAGATATTCGTAGAGTTGGAAGTGAAGAATGTCAAGAGTCTTCTGGTATACCTTGGATTTATTGTTCTTGTTATGACTTATGCTCTCAGAGCTGACAAACAAAATTGTTAAGGGTTATCTTCTATACTAAAAATATAGAATTTAATGATTACATGACATTTTCAATTGATTTTTCTTATGAAAGTGATATTTTGTTAATTGCAGGTTATGTTGGTTTGCTTTGCTGCAAGCACTGTTATCTATGGAACCATTGTAGTATTAGGCTACATGATGTTTGGAGATAATTTAAAATCTCAAATCACATTAAATCTACCAACAAATACAACAAGTACAAAAATAGCAATATAGACCACACTAATGAATCCTTTCACTAAGTATGCTATTGTAATCACTCCAATAATCAATGCCATTGACGAAAAATGGCATCTGTGCAAGAGAAGACCTATCAGCATTCTCATTAGAACCACCATTGTTGTCAATAGTGTACTTGTGGCAATATTTGTTCCATTGTTTGGTTTAAGTGATGAAGATGGTAAATATATGTTGCATTAGAATTATTAGAATTATTGGCTCTAAACTTTCAAACTCATTATAGGCATTAGAAATGAGATATGATATACTCTCACATTGTTTTGTTAGACTTTAATTTTAATTTAGTGTTTATATAGTTTATTCAAACCATTTCTATTGTCTAGGTGTGGATTTAAGATGAACTAGAAATAATTAGGTCTTAAGTCAATATAATTATCTTTTAAAACTTGTATTAATAAATTTCTTAAAAACTATATTAATTAAAGAAATATTAATAAATAAATTATCATTAATTAAAAGACATAATAATAATTTAAAATGTCAAATCTAAATGATCAAAAGTGCATTTAAACATAATCAGTATTATTAGTATTTTTTGAAATTGCATAATCATTGCTGCAATTTTCATTCCTCCTTTAATTTATAATTATTTTTTTTTGAAAGTTGGATATTCGGTCTTAGAACTACCTTCTTAAAGGATCAATTTCATCATCCGTTAATGGAGGTCACTTTTTTTTATGAATAACTAGTGGGATACCCGCGCATTCGTACGAGTACTAATATGGTACTCGCATTTGTTCCTAAAATATAATAAAAATGAAATGAAAGAAAAATTAAATTGTTCAATCAAAAAACTTATTATTTTAAAAAATAATAATAAATTGGTGACTATAATTCTTTCCATATATAAAAAAAAGAAAGATATATATATATATATATATATATATATATATATATAATATATATATATAATTATATATATATATATATATATATATATATATTTGTATTTTATTCAATAATATTATTATTCAATATTTTCATCAATAACTTTATGTTCCCTTTATAATTGTTTTTATTTTGTGCTTTAGAAAAATAATAAATTATGATTTGATCAAAATTTGTTTTCTATAGTTTATATCCATATTTGTTAAACAACAATATCAAGAATAATATGATTAAAAATAAAAATTATTAAAACTTTTATTAGATATATCAATCATTTTAGTTGTTTTTTTACAAATGAGACAATTATTTATAAAAATATTAGGATCAATAAATTTATTATTAGTTTAATAAGATGTATATATTAAAATTTTCATATTTTAAAATATAATTAGTTCATTATATTTATTTTATTTATTGAGATTTTAAGATATAATTAGTTTAATAAGATGTATATATTAAAATATAAATAGTATTGATAAGCAATTTTATTGTTACACGTCTGTCAGAAAGTAATGTTGGAACAGTTTTACCTATACTACACTACTGATGAAAATAATGAAACTATACTTTAAAAGCATCAAACAAAGTTGACATAGACAAAAAAACTACATATCGGACTCTATCTAAAACCTCCCAATCATGTCATTAATTCAAATCTACATTGCATTCTCATTCATTTCGAATATAGTTGATATTTGGGAAAACCAATTATGGAAAAGATGGTAGTGAGTAGTCAATTTCATTTGTTGAATGCAGATCTATTACTCAAAAAATTAATAGCATATCAAATCAATTTAGGTCTCTACTTTGCATATTAAAAAAAACTCATATTATCACCTTGATGGGTTTTTTCACAGATGGGTTTTTTCACATGATAAAATTATATTATCAAATTGATAAAAAAATTGACTAATAAACAGAAGGAAATAATTTTTTTCACGTGATAAAATTTTCAACTTGATGGATAAGAAGCGTTCATAATTTTCAAAATCATGGACAATCTTCAACCAAGAGAAAAATTGATAATTGAATAGGAGTGAAAAGGAAATGCACACCAAATAGTTTCATCTTCTTTCCTTCTTTCCACCGTTATCCAAGACAAAAACTTCACCATGCTTAAAAGAAGATATTGTCTTTGCATTAAACATACATAAAAATAAGATAAAATCTTTTCCTACTTGTCACTTTACAACAACAACAAAAAAAGCAATGCACTTTCATAGATATGAAAAAGAAATAAAAACATGAGCTTCAATCAATGAAGTCCTTATGAAAAATATTTAAAAAAACTAAAATGAAATTGACAAAGGAAATCTAATAAAAGAGGGAAATTTACCAAATTTTATTAATGGTTTCTCATATTTTTTCGGGTCATTTCAATATGTTAGTGCATGCATATATATATATATATATAATATATATATATATATATATATATATATATATATATATATATATATTATATATATATATATATATATATATATATATATATATATATATAATGTAAATAAATGTCTAACTTTGTAAGACAAATGCATGAAAACTTCATAAAATTTTCTATGGAAATAAAAAGTTTTGTCTATAATATTTTTCGAGCTCTAAAAATGAAAGTAAATACTTAAAATCACCATAGCTTGAAGATAATATACTTTTGATTTGTTATTGACTCCAAATCTAAAATTTCATTTATAATATTTTATAAATCTGAAGAAAAAAAATGAAAGATACAAAAATAGAAGCTTCAATCTATGAAGCATCAAAAGGAAGATAGTATAAAGGTTTTAATTTATGAGTTTCTATCTATGTGTATCGGTTGGCAAGATGAAGTTGGAGAGATGGTTTTGAAAAATGAAGGTTTCGGAGATGGTATTGAGAAAAAGTTTTTTTTGAGAAAGGATGGATATGAGATTTGGGGAAGACAAAAGGAAAAAAAGATAAATTTGATAGTAATAGGTTGGTGTGGAAAGTGAAGAGTTTTGAAATATCTATCGTAAATATAAAGAAAGAATAATAAAATACAAATGGGAATCCAAAAAGAAAATTGAAAAATGTAATAAATCTCATACGTGGAATAATGTGGAAGAAGGAAGAGTTTTTTTTTATCATTTCCAGAACATAGTTTTTCTTATATGGTAGATGATATCAATTAAAAACAAAGTACAAGGGGTACTGTAAAGAAATTTTCATCTTAACCTTGGTTAAAGTTTTGATGAAGACAAGCACATCAACAAAAAGAAGACAAAAGTTTGTCTAAGAAGAAAAATATTGAAGACTAGCACAAATCAAAGAAAATAATCAATATGGTTAAAGTATGCATTACAATTTATATTATTTATCTTAATCGCTCAGAATATTATGCATAATTAATCTCAAAGCATTTGTGTATCTTTCAAAATTATTTGGAACCAAACCATGTTATTACAAGTTGTATTTGAACATTTTCAAACAATTGTAACCGGTTTCACAAAACTTGGAACCGGTTACAGGCATAATTTTCTTAACACCTATGTCTTATTTTTTAACAACTACAGTTGTAATTGGTTAACCAAAACCTATAACTGATTACAGCCACGGAAAATTAAAAAAAACACTTAATAGCTACAACTGTAACTAGTTACAACATTATGGTAATTGGTTACCACTTAAGTAACAACTCTTTTCATCAATTTGTTTCATTCCTAAAGACTGGATTGCTTCATGGAACCACTTCAAACACTTGTATTCATTCAAAGAGGTTCTTATTTATGTATATAAGGTGTATACATTAACAAAACGAAAATTAATTCTTTCAAAATGTAGTTTTCAAATCAATTCAAACAAACTTGTTAAGTGTTCATATACTTTCAAAATGGAACTTTATGCATAAACTTTCATATCATTTAAACAAGTTTCATTCATATCATTACTGAGCCCTTAAGTGTATATATTTGAATTGTGATCAAAGAAAAAGAGAAGAGCCAAAACTTTCATATATCTTGGAATACAAGCAACTCAAAAGAGATACAAACCCAAGAGTAAAATCTGTATTTTTGTGGTCATCAAGTTGTTGGTGATTGTTGTAAAAATATCCTTTGAATTGGTTTGATTCAAAGTCCATCATAGTTGTTGGTGTTGTTGGAAATCAAGGAAGTGGTGTGCTTCTTTATCATTGTTAGAAGATTGTAAGAGAAGTCTTAGTGATATGCTTGTACAAAGATCTGGCAATAGTGAAATCTCTCACACGGTGTGAGGGGACTGAAGTATTATTGTTTGGAAAGTGAAATCAGGATACATCTTTGTGTCATTTACTATTTTGTACTTTTATTTTTTTCATAACTTTATTCTAATGAAGTTTCAACACTTAACTTGTTTCCGAAAAGTAAAAAGAAAATGAACTTGCATAAAAACCAGAAAAATCCAGGAAGTATAATTCACACCTCCCCTAAATTGCGCACTCAATACTTACGTACTCTAATCCACAATACATCATGAATCAAAATCACCTCGATTTACCTCCTAGAACAATTCAAAGGAGAGTTAAACCATTCATAAAAGTTACACTTAAGATCACTTTTAGAATCTAAAATAGTTCATTTTCAAGACAAGAATTATTTGACAATTGTAAGACCCTAATTTTGACCCTAAGATCCCTCATGGCATCATATCATTGCTCATTACATTTGCCTCAAGGATCATAGCATCTTGGCTCCTTAACCCTTGGGTTGGGACTTGTGTGAGTTGGTTTGAGACCACCAAGCATGCTTGAATTGTATATTATTGCTTTTCTTATTTTGTTTACTAACCAAAAGTACAAACATATGTCACTAACTTTGTTTGTTTTGAAGCTCAAGCAGTCATGTGATTCAAGGCTCCTAGGAGGCCCCTTTGCCCATTGAAGTGGCCAGATAAAAGTGAAAGCAAGCATGGCAATGGTTCCCAAAGATCTCAATCATCATATATGCCTCCCAAGTATCTCAATTTGTCAATTTGATCAAGATAAACCAAAGGGCTCGAGGATTGTTTCCCAAGGAAACCCTAATTCAACTGTGCATTGACTGTGCCTTGCTCATGAAGCAACCTCAACCTATGATCAAATACAATCAAGGGAATTTCTTTCATTCATAATTTTATTCATATATTAGCCTATGTGAGTATTATCAATCATTCATTCATCAAGATCTGAAGTTTGGACTTGAGAAGTTGGTTAGTCAATTCATCTAACTATTTTGAAATCCATTGAGGCCTAACTTGTGATGTGTTTGTCAAATGAAGATGACCCCAAGAGAAAACCTGTTCTTAATAACCATATGAACAACTTTTATGTTCATCAAAAATCCATTTGAAACTTGGAAGGTCATCATTCATTTCAAAACATTATAGGTCATTTTGACTGAAACCCTAATTTTGGGTCAACTTCCCAAGAACCTAACTCCTTCATTTTTTATGATTTTGAGATGATACCAAGTGCATTGGAAATTTTAAGATGTCTAATTAAATTGTTATGCTGGACAAAATTTCATAATCCTAAAAGAAACACATGTGATAATACAAAACATTATAGGTCACTTTGGACCAGTCATTGAATCTTGAAAAAGTCCAACTTCAAGTACCCATAACATTCTCATTAAAAATCCAAATGATGAAACATTTAAGTCCAAATTGATTGTCTTGAAAATATCTACAACTTTGATGTTGAAGGTTTTGTCATTTGAGGCTTGTATCATTGAAACAGAAGGGCTTGAAGTTGGTCATTTTTGGAAAATTTTCCATATACATGTTTTGTACCTTGAACTTCATGGCTAGTGGTTTTGGGCCTCACATGCGCCTGTACAGGCCCATGCATGGAGGACCCAAGTTCATGCACACACGAGTTTTCTACTTCCTTGCATCAGCTTTGGCTATAAATAGAAGGCATTGCTCACTTCAAATCTTAACCTGAAGGCGCCCGAAACCCTGCTGGATTGATTCCCTAACCTCTCACTCAAAGGAATTCTGAAATTTCACTTCACTTTTCAAGCTTGAATTTCAACTTCCCTGGTTGATCTTCAGCTTCTAATTCCTTAGCCTTGCTTCCTTGTTACTTCAAGATCAAGCTGCACTCGAGGATTGGATTGGATCAATCTCTTAAAAGCTGCACTTAAAGGTTTTCACCCATAACTGTTTTGATTCGAATCTCTCTTATTATTGTGCATTGCTTGGTTTGGTTGGCATTTCTGAAGTCCTCACGTGAGAGGCAATTGATTTGTGGTTTTAATTTTGAGAATTAGTTAACTTCAGATTGAACACCTCATATTCCAACCTCAGATTTCTTCCTCCATAAGAATCTTGAGAAGAAACTAAGGTCACAGGGGTGATGTACATCACCCCAGCTTTCAAATGGTATATGGATCGCGTGTTATGGTTGACATTTGAAAACCTGCAACTGGTGGCCGAATTATGGCTTCTCACCGGAGAAGACGGTGATTTCCACCACCGTCCCCACGCGTCCAAACCTTGGCCCTTGGATCCGGTCTTCCAGATCTAATCTTGGATGTTGATTGTTATGATTTTATTTAATGCAACGTGTTTCGCTGTTGACTCGTCCACACAATGAGCGCGCGCTTCATAGCCATCTGATCAGCCACGTCAATTAATGAGCGTTGATCAGACGCTTGTGGATTTTTGCTATTTTTTAATTTCTGTTTTAATTTCTTTTATTCCAATTATTTTTAAAAATTCATAACTTCTTTATTTGGAATCACAAAAATATGGGACCAATTGCAAAAAAAATCTCTTAAATTCTAGTTTCTAAAAATGATTTTTAATAATTTTTGTGATTCCATTTAATATTTTTTGTGAATTATTTCAATTCTGATTGTTTTTAATTCATTTAAAATACCATTTGATATTCAAAAATGCAAAAAAAATATTTTCTTAACATCTTTGGATGATGATGAATCTATGAAAAAAATTCTCATCAATTTATTAATTGATTTGAGATTTATTTGAGATTTTAGTCCAATTATGTTATTTTCTTCATTTTTAATTGTTTAAAAATAGTTTCTGTTTTCAAAAAATGATGAAAAAAATTGTCAAACTTTGTTTGACCATGTTAGACTTATGATGATCCAATTGGACTTATCCAAGTTGATTTTAATTGGATTTGAAGTTTGACCTTATTTGTTCATTTTATTTTATGTATTATTTTAATTCCAAAAAATACCAAAAATATGTTTGACCTTTCTTGACTTCTAATCTTCATTTCACTTCTGTTTACCATTGATTGATGTTTATTCTATTCATGTTTGATCAATGTGTTTTGGTTATGTCATTTGACTTTTCATTTTTGTACATTCTATTTCCATCTTCATCTTCTTCTTTTTTCTTTTGACCAATGAGTTAATAATTTGTGGTTAGCCTTGACATATGAGAGGCTTAACCTTCTTTGATCCAAATCAAATTCATCTTGATCAAAGATCAAGTGAATTTCTTTGTGTCCAAGATAGGTTGCTTCTTAGTCAAGCAAAGAACCTGAAATCCATACAATGTCATTCTTCTTTTCTTTTGGCATGGCAAGTTGTAGGAGCTTGGCTTACTAGTCATGATCTCTAACTTGTGTTTAGTTGCCTATAGTTTTATTGACCGGCCTCAGATAGGTGTGACTACTACATTATTCCACTTATGATTGCTTAACATAGCGCTAAATTGCCTTATGACACACTAACACTAATTACTAATTACTAACTTTTAATTCAAGCATTTAGTTCTTGCAATTTAATTTCTTTCTCATTTATTCATATTGTCTTTTTCCCTTTGCTCATTTGAGCTCATGTTTATGTTTATGCCATTTGCCTTTTGCTCACTTGAGCACATTATTGTGTATATACTTTTGCCTTGTACTTGTTTTGTTTTGTGTGAACCCAATGCAAATGGAGAAAGGACTTAGATTTAGGACCTTACCTATGCTTAATGGAGTTTCAAGAGCAACTAGGCCTCATGCCTTTAAAATGCTAAAATTGTTGAAGAGCAAATAGGCCTCATGCCTTTAGAATGCTTAATCTTGAAGATGAATTGAAAGGACCCATATTCTAAACTCACTCTTGTCCATTCTTTCTATTGCATTGTGGAACTTTTTAATTTGTGTGTTCTTATGTGATAGGGATACCAAAACTTGAGCTATTAGAAGGACCATTGTCATGATCATCCATGATAAGAGAGACAAATCCAAATTGGAAGATCCTAGGAGCTTGATTGATTATTTGCTTGATTGCTTGAGTTAATTGCTTATTGCTTGTTAAGTCCAAAGGAAAGGAGCAACTTGGATCATCTTTATGATCTCAAGAAATGAACTCCAAGGGTTTTACTCTCTTCCCTCATCTTTGCATGTTTAGGACCTAACCCTTCTCTTCTTCTCTCCACTCTAACCCAAGCCAAACTTATTTTGTGCAAACATTGACATTGTTTTCAAAATTAGAAACCTAGGCACTGTGCCTTTGATTTTTCAAACTCTTTTCATAATACTTATTTTTGAATTGAACCTTAAGTCAACTTTGACTTTATTTTGTGAATACTCCTAATTTGTAAATACAACTCACTCAATTGTTTTTGTGGTTCCAATGGCCATCTTTGCCAAAGCTTTTCATAAACATTAACTATTAGGTTTGAGTTATCATAGTGGTTGATATAAACCTCACTTGTATCCTTAGTGATTGAACTATAAGTCTTCCATACTTATTATAGGGTGGATCCCTCACTAGTATGTTGAAGCTCTCCTCACATGGTGGATTTGTGGTTTAGGTTGAGTTTTCTCCCTTTGATAACAAAAGACCTTAAGGCTTTTGACCAATCAATTCACCAACTTATTTTGAGATTTTTACTCCGAACTACGAGGTTTTGATCCTACCTTTGTGATGGTACGTAGGCAATGGGTTTATCCATTCAAACAACAAAATTATAAATAATTTGTATATTCTTTTCTCATCTCTTCAATCATGTTTGCACAAATATTTTCACAAATACCAACCTACAATGCACTTTGCAAAAAGGGCTCCCTTAGAGTACTAAGGATGTTTTGGGTGCTTAAAACCTTCCCATTGCATAACCAGCCCCCTTACCCAGATCTCTGACATTTTTATTAGTTTTTGATTTGATAAAACTTCTCAGTTTTTGTTCGCTTTCTAACCTTTCCTTTGGATAAATAGAAGTGCGATGGCGACTCGAATTGTATGATTTACTTTTGATTTAGTCAATAAATCTAAAGGTAACGAATACCCCGCTACAGAAAAGTGGCGACTCTGCTGGGGAATTTCTGCTTCCTAGTGGGTTTTGCCTACTTTTTGCCTTGGTTGTATTGTATGTTTATATTATTTGTGACATATTTTTGTGCAAATTTGGGATGACTGTATTGTTTGTAATGTATGAATTGCTTGATATATCAATTGCTTGTGTGCTTTGTGGTCTCTTGTGAGATGAGTTATGTACCCGAACTCGAGTGCACTTATGATAGGAGAATGGCATAGTCTTTTTGACTTGTGTGGAGTTATTCCTTAGCAAGTTGACTTGCAAGTCCATTCACTTGGTGGAGGTTATGTTGGGATCAATAATGTCACACGAGTAGTCGTGGTTAGGCATTACTCTTTCCAATATAAACCTTAGAAGCCAAGGACCTTAGATTACCTAGCCCATCTTGGCCGTTTTTGGACGTAGTGCGAAGATCGTTCAAGTGTAAGATTTGATACGATTGTTACGCGATACTGCACTCATAAGAGTCTCTCTTGAGAATATTTTTGGAATACGAGTAGTCGTTTAACCGATAATATCCGAAAGATGGGATGATGACTATGGGAACCTCTTGTAGAACATGATTGTCAGGTTTAACCATAGTACACTCCCTTTGGGTGGTTCCTAACCAAGACTCCATGCTCGTGACTTGCAATAAACCCTTGATTCGCAGTTGATTCGTTCTCGTATATCCTTAATATCAATGGAACTTGGGTGTTGATAAGGTGTAAACCATAATCCACCAAAATGGATGATTGATATTAAGGATGACTTGATCCATCCCGTGACCTTTGTGTGGTGTGACTTGCTTGATCCTTGAGTGTGATTGTTGCATCCATGTATTCATGCATTCATACACATCAATATCATCAACAATGAGAAAATTTTCAAGGAACTTAAGAGGTCTATTTGCAAATTTTCAGACATGGATAAGCAAAGAAGGAATACGAAGAAGTACAGTTTCAGACAACCTGACTTGAAAGAGTTAAGGAATTTGACATCCTATGTATTAGATGCCTTGGAGTTCAAAGCTCGCCATGAGAAGCTTCTATCTATTCTTGCTACTCAGGTGGATGAAGGTTTGATGAGTGTATTGGTGCAGTTCTATGATCCCTTGTACCGTTGCTTCACTTTTCTGGATTTCCAGCTTTTGCCTACACTTGAGGAGTATGCCTATCTTGTGGGTATACCTATCCTAGATCAGTTGTCGTTCAGTGGCTTGGAGAGAGTTCCTTCTTCTCAAGAGATGGAGGATCTGTTGCATATAGATGAATCTATTATTGGTGCTCATATGAATACCAAAGGTGGAATTCAAGGTCTCCCATTTGATTTCCTCATTGCTCAAGCTACTATGTTTGGGAAGGCCATGAGTGAGGACACCTTTGAGGCCATATTTGTGCTTCTCATCTATGGGCTAGTGTTATTCCCCAACATCGACAATTTTGTGGATGTGAACGCGATTAGGACTTTCTCTACTCTTAATCCCGTTCCTACTCTGTTGGGTGACACTTATTTCTCTTTGCATATGAGGAATGCAAAGGGTGGTGGTACCATTGTGTGTTGTTTGCCTCTGTTGTACAAGTGGTTTATTTCGCACTTGCCACAGACGCTCGCCTTCAAGGAGAACAGAGGATGTCTACGGTGGTCCACGAGACTTATGTCTCTCATTAAGGATGATATCTTTTGGTATAACCGTGTGTATGATGGTGTGCAAATTATTGACTCTTGTGGTGAATTCTCTAATGTGCCTCTTCTTGGTACATGTGGTGGGATTAACTACAACTCTTTTGGCACGTCATCAGCTTGGGGTCCCCTTAAAGGATAAACCTAATAACATTTTGTTAGAAGGTGTGTTCTTTCAAGAGGGTAAATATCCCCAAAACTTGAAGGGCAAAATGGTCCGCGCTTGGCGCAAGATTCATAGGAAGGGAAGGAAAGAGCTTGGTCTGAAGAACTGTATTGCTTTGGAACCCTACACCTCGTGGGTGAGGAAGAGAGCTTCTAAGTATCGTATGCCATATGGTTACCTGAGACCTACACCTATGGTTATGGTTGGGCCTTCAACCCTCCATAACCAAGGAGTAGAGGAGTTGAGAGATGAAGACCGTTCGTGTGCTTGGGTCCGTGAGCGAGAGGAGCTACTTCAGCAACTCAGAGATAAGGATGCTTTGATATAATTTTTGGAGCATCGGGTTATCGACGAGCTTGATAATGTGGTTACTTCTCTTCTTCGTCAGTCATCCAGGTTTTGGAAGAGGAAGCATGACCGACTCGCCAAGGAGAAGGCAGATATGGAGGCAGCCTATGAGAGAGAGGTGAAGAGACTTCATGCAGCTTATCTTCCGATCTCGAGAGCTTTAGACGATTGCTTCTGGGGTTCCATAGGATTTTATTTTCCTTCTCTCTTGTATTGTATTTGGTTACCAAGACTGTACTTCTTTGGTGTAAATTTTTTTTCCAGATATTATTGATATGAATATTCCATTATATGTCTAAATGATTAATATTTCAAAAAAAATATTTGCAAATAGATCTCTAAAAGTTCCTCTGAATAAAACTAAAATCATATGCACAAGCATTGCATGCATCATATGCATAAGCAGGTTTTATTCAGGGCTTCTTGATCAGTGGTCTAACTCTGTGTTCTTCATTTATTTTGAAGACAAGCTGACGCACCGGTACTACACCAAAGCCAACTCTTCAAAGCTAGTGGATCACCTCGAGCAAGAAAACAGAGAACTCAAGGAGGAAGTGGCAAGATTGACTGCCCTAATGGAGTCATTATTGGCCGCCCAAAGCCAGTCTTCTCCAACGCCTTCAACTCCTCCCCAGAGGACGGTCATTTCAGAGGTAACTTCCTCTACCGTGCCTGCTGCTAGTGCTCATTTTGCTCCGTCTGCTATGCCAGCCGGGTTTCCCTGGGGGATGCCCTCTAATTTTGTTCCAGAGGGTCTCGCCCCTACTTTTGCTTCTCTGCCGACATCTAGCACAGTCCTTGTTGTGCCACCTCCAATTGTGCATACTTTGCCGAGAGTTGATGACACCATTTATCACTCTGGGCCATCTGAAGGCCCAGATATGTATGAGAAAATGGATGATATGAATGATCAATTCCTTGAGCTGCGCAAGGAACTTAAAACTCTAAGAGGGAAAAACCTCTTCGGTAAATCTGCTGCTGAGTTGTGCCTCGTGCCAAATGTCAAGATTCCTATCAAGTTCAAAGTACCTGACTTTGAAAAATACAAAGGAAACACTTGCCCGCTCAACCATCTTGTGATGTACGCACGCAAGATGTCAACTCAGACTAACAACGATCAACTCCTCATCCACTACTTCCAGGACAGCTTGTCTGATGCCGCATTGAGATGGTATATGGGCTTGGAAAGTGTGAATATTCGCTCCTTCAACGACCTTGGCGAAGCCTTCGTCAAGCAGTACAAGTACAACGTTGATATGGCTCCCGATAGGGACCAACTGAGGGCTATGTCCTAGAAGGAGAAGGAAACATTTAAGGAGTACGCCCAAAGGTGGCGTGAATTGGCTGCACAGATTGTGCCCCCGCTCGAAGAGAAAGAAATGACGAAGATCTTTCTAAAGACTTTAAGCTCTTTCTACTACGAGCGGATGATCGCTAGTGCTCCTAGTGATTTCACCGAGATGGTGAACATGGGGATGCGTTTAGAGGAAGGAGTCAGGGAAGGACACCTGACCAGAGAAGAAGGCTCTTCTGCCAAACGTTATGGGGTGTTTGCCAAGAAGAAAGATGGAGAAGCACATGTCGTGTCTTCCCATATTAAACAGAGAAGACCCTCTATGAAGAGGAAGACTGCGTGCCCGGCCAGTACCCAGCACCAGGTGGCTCATATAGCACCTTCTTTCAGGGAAAATCAACATTATCAGCATCAGAACCAGCAACAGCAACACCAATAATATCAACAACAACAGCATCGTCCGCAACAGCAGGCCTACCAGCCTCGAAACAACAACAATACCAGTAATAGCTATGATAGGAAGAGGGTCACTTTTGATCCTATTCCAATGACTTACGCTGAATTATATCCTTCATTGATCACTCCACGTGACCCACCTGCTGTACCGACCAACCCTCAATGGTGGTACAAGTCCGAGCTTCACTGTGTTTATCATTCTGGTGCTCCCGGACATGATGTGGAGAATTGTTATCCTCTCAAGACCAAGGTTCAAGACCTTGTTAGAAGCGGTATTTTGTTTTTTGAGGACGTAGGTCCCAATGTAAAGAAGAACCCATTGCCCGGGCATGGGAAATCTGTTATTAATATGGTTCAGGGTTGCCCTGGCAAGTACAAGGTTCGATATGTCAGTCATATCAGACAATCGTTGGTCGAGATGCATAGACTGTTATATGGATACAGTCACTACAAGCATGACCATGACAGCTGCCGAGTGTGCACTGTCAACGAGAGAGGATGTCGCCAAGACAGGAAAGACATCCAAGAGATGCTGGATCAGGGTGTGATCGAGATACTTCAAAATCGTGATGAGGATGAAGTTAATGTTATATCCCCTATTTTCCGAATACCCGAACCTGTTGTTGTGAGATACGATGGCAGCAAGAAGAAGGCTTCCCCTACTCTCGTTATTAAGCCAACGGGCCATGTCCCCTACTCTTCAGACAAGGTTGTTCCCTATAGATATAATGCGGTCTCATTAGAAGATGGGAAGGAGGTACCTTTGCCCTCCACTTCTGTTACAAGCATATCTGACGTCAGTGGTTTGACCCGCAGTGGT
Organism: Lathyrus oleraceus; assembly: GCF_024323335.1. Lineage (NCBI taxonomy): Eukaryota > Viridiplantae > Streptophyta > Magnoliopsida > Fabales > Fabaceae > Lathyrus > Lathyrus oleraceus. Next base: position 297,782,022 of record NC_066581.1, on the reverse strand, counting down.
CGTGTTTTTTCGGCGCCGTCGAAATCCCATGAAGACGTATTGAAGAGAAGAATTGATGTTGATAATTTTGCCACCCCTGTGGGGACTTCTTCTACTTCTCTGAATCTGACACTTGTTGTTGACAAACCTGCCGCTGTTGCTAGAGCCCCTGTCCCTGCTGGCCAGAATGGAATACTAAGAGAGGATTGTGATGAGATATTGAGGCTCATCAAGAGGAGCGAGTATAATGTTGTTGATTAGCTGCTTCAAACTCCATCAAAGATATCTGTATTATCTTTGCTGATGAACTCAGAGCCACACCGCGAAGCTTTGCAGAGGGTGTTGGACGTGGCATACGTGGATCACGATGTCACAATAGAACAATTTGATAGCATTGTTGCGAACATTACTGCTTGTAACAACTTGAGCTTTTGCGATGCTGATCTTCCCGAGGAGGGAAAAGACCATAATTTGGCACTACACATTTCTATGAATTGCAAGGATGATGCCTTGTCTAATGTGCTGGTAGACACAGGGTCATCGCTAAATGTGTTGCCAAAATCCACTCTGGCGAAACTTTCATACCAGGGGCCTCCCATGAGGCAGAGTGGAGTGGTTGTGAAAGCTTTTGATGGATCCAGGAAAACTGTGATTGGTGAGGTTGAGCTCCCAATCAAAATCGGACCTAGTGATTTCCAAATCACTTTCTAGGTCATGGATATCCACCCATCATATAGCTGCTTGCTTGGCAGACCATGGATTCATGAGGCAGGCGCCGTGACATCCACCCTACACCAAAAGTTAAAGTTCGTCAAGAACAAGAAGTTGGTGGTGGTAGGGGGAGAAAAGGCTCTCTTGGTAAGCCATTTGTCTTCCTTTTCTTACATAGATGCTGAGGATGCAGTTGGGATGCCGTTCCAAGCCTTGTCTATTGCTGAGCCTTCTAAGAAAGGAACTTCTTCATTTGCGTCCTACAATGATGCGAAGTTGGCCATTGAGCATGGCGCAACTACTGGTTTAGGACAAATGATTAAGCTGGAAGACAATAAATCCCGGGATGGCATATGGTACTCTTCAGGCACTTTCAATGAGCGCGGTTTGTTTCAGAGTGGTGGTTTCATCCACACGGTCGAAGACCAAGAGGCTGCTGCTATAGTGGAAGATGATGCAGAGGAAGATTCTGGCAACTTTGTCATCCCTGGAGGAGTCTGCAATAATTGGGTCGTTGTTGATGTTCCAATAGTTGTCCATAAGTCCACGTAATGTGTTCACTTTTGTTTGAAAACCCTTCTCCCATGCCAAAAGGAGAAGTGATGACATTGTTGGCACATTAATACAATGATATTCATTCAATAATTACATGTTAAATGTTTGTTTTTCCAAATTATTTTCACTTTTTGCTTTTCTGCATGAAATTGGTGATCACATAAAACCCTAAAAATAGAATAAAATCAATCTTTTCATCTGCATAATGATTTGCTTTGTTTGAATTCTAAAATCTCTTTTATATGCAAAATCATTATGCAGGTTGATCAAACCCATTGAACATAATGATCCAACACCATCTCTCAACTTTGAGTTTCCTGTATTTGAGGCCGAAGAAGATGATGTTGAAGAGATTCCTGATGAGATTACCCGTCTTCTTGAGCACGAAGAGAAGTTCATTCAGCCACATCTTGAGAATCTGGAAACAATCAATTTGGGGTCTGAGAATTGTGTTCGTGAGGTGAAGATTGGGGCACTCCTGGAAGAGTCTGTGAAGGAGGGGTTGATTGAGTTGCTACGAGAATATGTCGACGTCTTTGCCTGGTCATATGAAGACATGCCTGGTCTGGATACTGATATCGTGCAACATTTCCTGCCTTTAAAGCCTGAGTGTGTGCCTGTGAAGCAGAAGCTCAGAAGAACTCATCCGGATATGGCAGTGAAGATTAAATAAGAAGTTCATAAGCAAATTGATGCGGGGTTTCTGGTGACTTCTACATATCCTTAATAGGTGGCCAATATTGTGCCCGTGCCTAAGAAAGATGGAAAAGTCTGAATGTGTGTTGACTATAGAGACTTGAATAAAGCTAGTCTAAAAGATGATTTTCCTCTACCAAATATTGATATGTTGGTAGACAATACAACTAAATTCAATGTCTTCTCATTTATGGACGGATTTTTTGGTTATAATCAGATCAAAATGGCACCCGAGGATATGGAGAAGACAACATTCATCACACCTTGGGGAACATTCTGTTATCGAGTGATGCCCTTCAGTTTGAAGAACGTCGGAGCCACGTATCAATGAGCTATGACTACCTTGTTTCATGATATGATGCACAAGGAGATCGAGGTGTATGTTGATGATATGATTGCAAAGTCGAGAATGAAAGTTGAACATGTAGAGCACTTGTTAAAGCTTTTTCAGCATTTGAGGAAGTACAAACTCCGTCTGAATTCGAACAAGTGTACATTTGGAGTCCGTTCCGGCAAGTTATTGGGCTTTATTGTCAGTGAAAAGGGTATTGAAGTTGATCCTGCCAAGGTCAAAGCAATACAAGAGATGCTTGCGCCCAAAACTGAGACGCAAGTCCGAGGTTTTCTTGGCCGCTTGAATTATATTTCCAGACTTATATCCCACATGACTGCCACATGTGCGCCTATATTCAAGCTCCTCCGGAAAGATCATCGTCATTATTGGACCGAGGATTTCCAGAAGGCCTTTGATAGTATCAAAGAGTATCTGTCTGAGCCTTCGATTTTGTCTCCGCCTGTGGAAGGGAGACCCTTGATTATGTACTTGACAGTTCTTGAAGACTCTATGGGTTGTGTATTAGGTCAGCAAGACGAATCAGGGAAGGAAGAGTATGTTATATACTATCTGAGTAAGAAGTTCACTGATTGTGAGTCTCAATACTCAATGCTTGAGAAGACATGATGTGCTTTGGCTTGGGCTGCTAAGCGCTTACACCAGTATATGTTGAATCATACGACTTGGTTGATATCCAAAATGGATCCAATTAAGTATATCTTTGAGAAGCCTGCTTTAACTGGGAGGATTGCCCGTTGGCAGATGCTGTTGTCTGAGTATTATATTGAGTATCGAGCTCAGAAAGCTATTAAGGGTAGTATCTTGGCTGACCACTTGGCACATCAACCAATTGAGGATTATCAAGAAGATTCTGTATTTGAAAATGAAATATTGCGATGAGCCTACGCTTGATGAAGGGCCAGAGCCTGGTTCCCGATGGAGCATGGTGTTTGATGGCGCTGTAAATCAATGTGGAAATGGTATTGGGGCAGTGATTATTACTCCTCAGGGCACACATTTTCCTTTTATAGCAAGGCTAACTTTCAAATGCATGAATAATATGGCGGAGTATGAGGCCTGTATTATGGGTTTGGAAGAGTGTATTAATCTTAGGATCAAGCATCTTAATGTTTATGGTGATTCGGCCCTTGTTGTTAATCAGATTAAGGGTGAATGGGAGACGAATCATCCTGGCCTCATCCCATACAGAGATTATGCGAGGAGGATTTCAACTTTCTTTACTGAGGTTGACTTCCATCATATTCCTCGAGATGAGAATCGGATGGCAGATGCTCTTGCTACGTTTGCTTCAATGATTGTGGTGAAATTCTGGAATGAAGTCCCCAATATTACCGTGATGCGCTTGGATAGATCAGCTCATGTATTTGCTGTTGAAGAAGTAAAAGATGATAAGCCATGGTATTATGATATCAATTGTTTTCTTCAGAGTCAGATTTACCCACCTGGGGCATCTGTTAAAGATAAGAAGACTTTGAGGAGATTATCAGGCAGTCTCTACCTCAATGGCGATGTGCTTTACAAGAGGAATTTTGATATGGTTCTGCTCAGATGCGTGGATAGATACGAAGCAGACCTGTTGATGACTGAAGTCCATGAGGGTTCATTTGGTACTCATTCCAATGGACATGCCATGGCTAAGAAAGTGTTGAGAGCAGGCTACTATTGGCTGACAATGGAGTCTGATTGCTGCAAATATGTGAAGAAATGCTACAAGTGTCAGATTTATGCGGATAAGATTCATATTCCCCCGACACTTCTGAATGTTATTTCATCACCATGACCTTTCTCTATGTGGGGAATTGACATGATTGGCATGATAGAGCCAAAGGCGTCAAACGGTCACCGTTTTATTCTCGTAGCAATTGATTACTTCACCAAGTGGGTTGAAGCGGCATCGTATGCGAATGTGACCATGCAGGTGGTTTTGAAGTTTATCAAGAATCAACTCATATGTCATTATGGTGTGCCAGATAAGATCATTACTGATAATGGATCTAACTTGAACAACAAGATGATGAAAGAGTTGTGTAGCGAGTTCAAGATTGCACATCATAATTATTCCCCTTATAGACCTAAGATGAATGGGGCTGTTGAAGCTGCTAACAAGAACATCAAGAAGATTATCCAGAAGATGGTTGTTACGTACAAAGATTAGCATGAGATGTTGCCATTTGCTTTACATGGCTATCGTACATCTCTCCGCACTTCAATAGGGGCAACCCCTTTCTCCCTTGTTTATGGCATGGAGGTTGTGCTCCCCGTGGAGGTTGAGATCCCATCAATGAGAGTCTTGATGGAAGCCAAGTTGACTGAGGCTGAATGGGTTCAGAGTCGTTATGACCAGCTGAATCTGATTGAAGATAAGAGATTAACTGCCATGTGTCATGGTCAGTTGTATCAGCAAAGGATGAAGAAAGCCTTTGACAAGAAGGTCAAGCCTCGTGCATTCCGAGAAGGTGACCTCGTGCTCAAGAAAGTTTTGTCTTTCGCGCCCGATTCCAGGGGCAAGTGGACTCCAAACTATGAAGGTCCATATGTTGTTAAGAGAGCCTTTTCATGCGGTGCTTTGATACTTACAACTATGGATGGGGAGGATTTCACTCGTCCTGTGAATTCAGATGCAGTCAAGAAATACTTCGCCTAAAATAAAAACAGAATAGCTCGCTAAGTTGAAAACCCGAAAGGGCGACTTAGGCAAAAATGAGCGTCTCGATGGATTGAAAACCCGAAAGGGCGATCCAGGCAAAAGTTAGAGACATGAAAAAATGAATATATATCTCACTAGATTGAGTACCTCACCTTGGGGCAATCTAGGCAAAAATTAGGGATTTGGCAAGTAACTGCATCTTGACAAGACTTTGTTCTGCAAGCCATCTTCTGTCAAAGATTCTCACTCAGTCATCGTCAACTGAAGCTTCAAATACATTGGATTCAGAGTTGGTGGAGAAATGGTCATTATGTTCAATGTAGCCCTTTTCCAATATATATCACCAATTTCAAATTTGTAAAGATCCATGGAGTCTTGCCATTTGCAGACTACCATTCCATCAAATAAATTTGAGCCTTGATCCAATTCTTTGCACTCTTATTTATTTCCGTTTAACAAATATTTTCATGTTTTAATTGATAAATATCATTGTTTTAAACTAATAAAGTTTTATAAACTATTTTTAAACAAAGTGAACATTCACAATGACTGAAAGGGAAAATGGAATGTCCTCAGCGCTCTCCCGAGGATAGTATGATCTCCAAAATGGTAAGACATTTGTTCATATTCCTTGCATATTTGTATCCTCTTCATCATCTTTCAAGTTGTCTCCTCTGTGAGCGTAGAAGAAGGTAATACACCACCAAATTCCCCAAAGGGTCTGGAGTTTTTGGTCTCGGTCTTCTAACTCCCCAGTAAGTCTGGATCTAGCATCTGTGTTTTATCAAATATATGGTTGTCATCCCTTGTGTGGATTTACCTAAAATCCCTTATAAATTGATAAAAATTGACATGCTATCTCTTTCGAGGAAGTTGGTCTTCCCTCATTGTGATTGGAAATCTCCCGTAGAGTGAGCAGGGATTCCCAGCATGAGTGAAAATTTTCAGCAAGTTGGTTTGTAGCTTATCCCCGGTGGATTCGCATACATTTATCCCCAACAAGTTTTCTTATCACTCATCCCCAGTAGGGTTGCTCACATTAGATTTCCCCAGTTTGGTCACCAGCAGGTTATCTCCAGCATGATCGCCTACAGGTTATCCCCGGTTTAGTCATCAGCGGTTGTTCCCCAGTGGAGTTGCCTGATCAGAGCTTGATTTATTTGTTACTTCCTCCTTCTTGATAGTTTCCTTCCCCAGCGGAGCGATGTTTCTCTTCTCCTCGGCAGAGATTGTTTCTCCAGCAGTATGAGGAAATTTGATGATTATTGACACTTCTGTTTGGTGGTTGTTCCCCACAGAGTTTCATATTTTTTCCTTGATAGATTCCCCAGTAGAGTTCTTCTACGACGGAATCTTATCCGTGGTGATCTCCCTGACAGTGGCTTTGTAGCTTCCCAGCTAAGAGTTTACCTGATCCTAGTTTGGCGTTGGAACTTCGAGGAAGATGTGTTGTTTCCTTCCCCCAGTAAAGTGAGTGGTTCTTTCTCCGCAGCAGAGATGTTCCTTCAGTGGTTAGAAGTGAATATTTGATTGGTGTGTTTCTGTTTGGTGGTTGTTCCCCATAAAATTTCATATCATCCCCTGATAAGATCCCCATGTAGAGTTCTTCTATGACTGATCTTATCCATATCTCTGCGTACTGTTGGAAGATCCCCAGCTTTGGTAGTTGTGACCTTTGGCTGATCCCCCAACAGTAGTCTCTGATCCCCGACGATCCTGCTTGTTCCCCTAGCAGTTGTCTTGATCCCCAGCAGTGACTCTGTTAATCCTCAGCGGTGATCGGTGTTTCCTGGTATTTGTGGCTCCCCACTATATTGGATTTTCTCCTGTGGGACTGGCTTTCTCTTTTGAGATGTTGTACTGGATGTTTGTCCATTGATTCTTGGACCTGTTTGTGTCAGATATGTCTGTTTGTCAGCATTAATCATACATGAACCATGCATATACATGCATAATCATAGTATTCAGATATTCATGTTGCATTCTTTGCCATATATATCTTTGCTTGTTATCTCCTGCTAATGGTGAAATGTTCTTCCCCAAGCAGATGTTTGTGTCTGATCTCTCCATATAGAGTCAGCCCCCATTAGGCAGAAAGTGTCTATCTTTCCTTCTATATTCCCCACTGAGTTATGTCCTCGTGGATGAATATTGCTTCGGTTTCCTCCCAAAACATGTATTGGGATGGAAATACTCCCCTGAATTATATCCTCATTGGGTTGAGTCTTGTTTCATTGTGTCTCTCTAGTTTGTTCCTAGATTGACTCCTTTCTTGTTACTTTCCCCTGCAGTTCTCTGTGGTTCAGGTGATCAGTTGCTCAGTAAACAGTAGTTGTTCATTCTCTCCCCAGCGGATCTTCTGTGGCCTTCTACCCAGTAACTGGTAGTTGTAAGTCCTATTTCTGTGGTTTACTACCCAGTAACCGGTAGTTGTAAACCCCATTTTGTCCCCTTGCAAAGTTAATCCCTTGATATTGTTCATCCTAACCGATGACGGGTACTCTCATCCTTGGTTTTCTACCCAGTATCCGATAGATGTAATCCCCTCTTTGTTGGTAATCTTTATCCAATATTCGGTATTGATATTCCTTCGTTTTGAGTATACCACCCAGTAGCCGGTGATACATCTCCCGGATCATTGTTGTTGTCAATGTATCCCCAGCGAGTCATCTTTCATTTACCCTTGTTTGGAAATGATTGTTTCTCCCCTTGATTGGTCATCATTTTTTACCCAGTAATCGGTATCCCGATGCCCTTTCTTTTCGGTCGATTTATCCTTTATTAACCTAGTAACCGGTTGTGGATAATCTTCCATGCGAGTATGTTATCTATGTTCTGACGGTAATAGATAATATATCTCATGCGCTCTTCAGTCGAAGTCTACTTCTTCCCTAGTTGAGTAAGATTCGTATTTCCTTATGGAATTGAATGTCCATCCTGTAATCGAGTTTGCTTTTTCAGCCCTCCTTTCGGATGATTAGTGTTTTGGAAATATTCCCCAATTCACGCCTGGTGGGTCACCTATTATATACCCAGTAACCGGTATCCCTGGTGTTCCTTCCTTCTGCTCCCTATTATGACTTTTCGTCCCCTGTGGAGTCAGATTTTCCTTAGTTGAAACACACCTTTTTAGGTCTTCCTCGGATGTTTTGGATGATTGATATCTCTCACCTTTATACCGGTCTTAGATATTCTTTCTCCCTGAGCGTGTTGTTCTCTCACCCTTATACAGGTGTTTTGATCACATGTCTCTTTTAGAGTTTATTATCCGGTAACCGATAATACCTCGTTTTGTTTCCTCAACTGAGTCCTTTGTGGATTTCCCCTCCTGAGTCCGGATTTTTATCCGAAGTATCCTCTGTGGATAGTTTTGTTGTACTGGCATATTCCCCAATACATGCATATTTGCGTCAGCTCGAGTCCTTCCATTGATTTATTTTCATGGAATCCCTTCGTGTCTCTCAGCAAGTTTTAAGTCGTGACCTGCTCACGCATTTTTACCCTTATTTCTTCCCCAGAGTCTCTGTCTCCCTAGTGAGTGTATTACTCCTTTGGATTTTCAGTTTCTCCTTATTTCTTTTTTTTCCTTTGTGAACATATATCCCCGCAGAGTATTAACTTTTGCATACATATATTTGCATCATGAGGTCTCTTAGGGACCAAAATTCGTCTTTTTGTTATTATTTAAGCCCATTCTACCACGTCGAGACGAAGATTTTAACCTTCATATCTCCGGATAGAATGACCTTAAATAGGGGCATCTGTAAGACCCTAATTTTGACCCTAAGATCCCTCATGGCATCATATCATTTCTCATTACATTTGCCTCAAGGATCATAGCATCTTGACTCCTTAACCCTTGGGTCGGGACTTGTGTGAGTTGGTTTGAGACCACCAAGCATGCTTGAATTGTATATTATTTCTTTTCTTATTTTTTTACTAACCAAAAGTACAAACATATTTCACTAGCCCTTCTCTTCTTCTCTCCACTCTAACCCAAGCCAAACTTATTTTGTGCAAACATTGACATTGTTTTCAAAATTAGAAACCTAGGCACTATGCCTTTGATTTTTCAAACTCTTTTCATAATACTTATTTTTGAATTGAACCTTAAGTCAACTTTGACTTTATTTTGTGAATACTCCTAATTTGTAAATACAACTCACTCAATTGTTTTTGTGGTTCCAATGGCCATCTTTGCCAAAGCTTTTCATAAACATTAGCTATTAGGTTTGAGTTATCATAGTGGTTGATATAAACCTCACCTGTATCCTTAGTGATTGGACTATAAGTCTTCCATACTTATTATAGGGTGGATCCCTCACTAGTATGTTGAAGCTCTCCTCACATGGTGGATTTGTGGTTTAGGTTGAGTTTTCTCCCTTTGATAATAAAAGACCTTAAGGCTTTTGACCAATCAATTCATCAACTTATTTTGAGATTTTTATCCCGAAATACGAGGTTTTGATCCTACCTTTGTGATGGTACGTAGGCAATGGATTTATCCATTCAAACAACAAAATTGTAAATAATTTGTATATTCTTTTCTCATCTCTTCAATTATGTTTGCACAAATATTTTCACAAATACCAACCTACAATGCACTTTGCAAAAAGGGCTCCCTTAGAGTACTAAGGATGTTTTGCGTGCTTAAAACCTTCCCATTGCATAACCAACCCCCTTACCCAGATCTCTGAGATTTTTATTAGTTTTTGATTTGATAAAACTTCTCGGTTTTTGTTCGCTTTCTAACCTTTCCTTTGGATAAATAGAAGTGCGGTGGCGACTCGAATTGTATGATTTACTTTTGATTTAGTCAATAAATCTAAAGGTAACGAATACCCCGCTACAACAATAAAAAATTCTCAAAATTTAAGATACCACCTTGTTGATAATGAAATCTAGACAAGCTCCTTTCTTAACATCCCTCTATCATTCCATTTCTTCCATTGTTGGCTATAAAAAATAAATCTAGACAAGCTCCTTTCTTGACCCTCCCTCTTGCTACCTACCCAGTTCTGAACAGCTTCCCACGCCTTTCTAGAGACTAGACAATCGGAGAACAAGTGGTGATTGTCTTCATCCTCCTGGAAAAAAAACACAACAGTTGTTATTTGATGGAAAATTAAGACACAATAACATATGCAGCGGATATAAAATTCCCCAGACTTGTAGGAACCTTGAGGATCAACAACAAATAAAAGACGGCAAATCGAACAAATAAAGGCATAAAAGATCACCGATATTTTTAACGTGGAAAACCCCTCAGTATGAGAGTAAAAACCACGAGTCATCCAAACCAAAAGAAAATAAATCCACTATAATCAATTAAGGGTACAAGATAGTCTTAAGTGATTCATAAACTAGTGCTAACAACCGTAAATCACAAAGCAGACTAGCTTACGAATAAGAATAAAAAAGCTGAAAAACTTCTCAAATCTGCAGCTTCAGCGTGAACCAAATAACTCTCACCTCAGACGTTGTTTTGAACTCCTGAACAGTGTGTTAGGAACCTTCCCAACAAATTTGAGCTTGATCTGATGGGTAATGAATCGTGGATCGTTGGTTTAGTGAGACTGAATGCAGAAAAGCAGGAATGAGTTTCTCTCCTCTTTTCTCTCTTTTGAATCCTTATTTTCTCTCTATCTCTCTCAATACTAAATTGATCCTCTCCATTTACATAAGTCATACAAATGGGCTAATCATATTTGGGCATTTCTCCATATAAGAAGGGAGCCCAAATCCAACAAATCTCTCTTACAACTATGTGGAGGAAATCGCCAAACCGGCGATATCACAATAAGTTTCAAATTTTCCTCTTGGTAATACTTTAGTCATCATATCAGAATCATTATCATTTGTATGAACTTTAGTTAACTCCAGTAACTTAGCATATAAAACATATTGTATTCAATGATATCTCACATCAATGTGTTTGGACCTATTATGAAAAGTCAGATTCTTACCAAGATGAATAGCGCTTTCACTATCAATAAATAATACATATTTGTCTTTAATAAAAACAAGCTCCTGCAAAAATTTCTTCAACCATAGTAACTCTTTGCATGCTTCAGTAATTATAATGAACTCAACCTCTGTAGTAGACAGTGCTACACACTTTTACAATCTAGACTGCCAAGTCATAACTCCCCCTGCAAATTTAAATATGTAGCCCGAACTGGACTTTATGGAATCAATGTCTCCAGTCATATCAGAGTCAGAGTACCCCCACTATAGTAGGTTTATCTCCTTGGAACAATAAGAAGCAGCATATCATTGCTCTTTCTACCTCCGAGGTTGAGTATGTAGCCACAGGTAGTTGTTGTGCATAAGTCTTATGGCTAAAGCAACAATTACTAGACTATGATTTAAAACTTGGTTGTGTTTCGATTAAGTGCGATAGTACAAGTGCAATAAGCCTCACTAAGAATCCAGTATTTCATTCATAGACCAAATACATTGAATTATGTACCATTTTCTTATAGATCATATGGAAAAAGGGGGTGTTGTTTTTGAATATGTTAACACTAAAAGTCTGTTTGTTGATATTTTTACCAAGTCATTGTCATTGGATCCCTTCCATAAGATTTGTAGGGATTTGGGAGCTTAGACTCTTCATGCCTTAAATAGAATGAGGATTTTGTTTAGTTTTATTTGTTAAGTATTTTGTTTTCACTAACACTATTTTGTAGCAAATCATAGCTTTTACCGAACTACAATGGTATGTTTCTATAACTCTTGTATCTTGTTTGTATTATTTTAGATGTTTTCTCTAGAGTTGTGCGTTGGTTTTCTTATTTCCACCTTATCTTACTCATTCATCTCTATCTTATGTCTTTGATTATTCTTATTTGCGTTTAAGTCTTTTTAAATGTGTGTTTCTAATTATATGCATTCGACCACTTATATACTTGTTCATGCATTATTTATGATTATTAATGCATTCCTTGACATACAACTTTTCATCACTTAATTGTTTGTTGTTAAAGGTTGGTGTTGCATGTCTATTTGAATTTTTTTTCTTGTGACATATCCATCTTCGTGTTCTGTATTCGATCTTTGTTGTTATATATGCTTCTTAGTTGTTTAGCTAATATGTTCATTGGAATTATTTGTTGGTGGTTATTTATTTGGTCTTAGAAGCATTCTAATCTATCTCTTTTTGATGTTGTCAAGGGGGGAGACATTGTAATGTGTCTAGAATTGTTTTATGTGTTTTATGTTGTGGTTCGTGTGCAATGTTTCAGGGGGAACATAAGCGTTTTTTGTGTTATACTCAAATTCGACTCAATTCCAAGAGAAATCTTGCCAAGCATAAAAAAAGGGAGAATGTAGTTACACGTCCCTAATACATTCAGAGGAGCACCCCAATACGGTTATTTTTTTGCTTGTCTTATCACTTTCATATTTGATTTACTTTTGATTATTGAGTTTCCTTCTTGATTGCATGTCTCTGCATCAAGTTTTTAAATGATTCATTTTCGGCATGCATAAACAATTGGTTAGGTTTGAACTTGATTATGATCCTTTTAATCAATTGCATGAGTCAGTGGAATAAAATCCATATATAATATTGATTCAAGTTAGGTAGAAAGAAAATTCTCAAAGTCTCATTAAAATTTTGAAAAATGGGGTTTTGGGATGTTTGATTCTAATCAAGCACAAATCCTGATTCGAATTATTTTGGATTGTTGGAAACCAGAAATTTTCAAAACAATTTGATTCAAATCACATTTTACACATAATTCAAATCATCAAACTCTGGGTCATCCCTGCCTCAATTGATTTAAATCACGTTTTACACATGTTTTGAATCATGCAATTTTTCCATATTTTCTCAGTTAGCTCATCCTGTTTGATTCAAATCAAATTTAACACATGCTTCGAATCACGAGGTTGTTGATTCGAATCACACTTTCCTCTTGAGCTGAATCGGTGATTAAAACTCTAAGAACAATTGAGTTTAGAATTCATTATATTGAATCATTGTATAAACACACATCGTGGATTATACAATCGAATCAATTGAATATCTAATGTTTCATCATATTCATCTTTGGTGTTTGTGAAGCGGTCTAATGTTAATGAGATTAAAATTTTGAATAGTATAATTTTCATATTTTTACATCAAACATTCCGCTCACAATTTTTTAGAACACTCTGATAAATTTTGAAAATGTGATTGATTTTTAGTTGGGTTTATTCACCACCCTCTATACAGTTTTTCTACTCTCATATTCACACTCAACAATCCTTTATCAATTCTAGAAGCAACTTGATGATTCCTACAAGAGTTTTAAGGATTCTTATCAAATAGAGAGGTTATAAATACTTTTAGGCGAGGAACAGACGAGCATTGATTTAGTAATTTAAAGATTAATCTAATATCTTTTACATGACTCTAATGACTTAGACATGAAACAGACGAACTTTCACATTTCCTCTCTTTCACAATCTTGAAACTTCAAGATCTCTTGCTAGATTCATCAAGGATTCAACCTTAATTTAGGACTTAATTTCTATTATTTTATTAGATTTGATATAACTTCTTGATAAACACCACTATTAGAGAGATTTTCTTATGTGTTTTCCTTTTTTGATATATATTATTTTATTTTAAAAAAAGGTATATATAGTAATAATTATGGATCTTGCAACGAATGCATTCCTAAGTTCAAGGACCGGTGAGATGTTAAAAACTCATTAAACTTTATCTTCATTCCTAAGTTCAATTAATTTAACACATACATAGTAAGGTTGTATTGATAATTAATATAAAAATATATATTGAAAATCGTTAAACTTTAATTCAACAATGTATTTGATTTTAAAAAATAGAGAGTTTTTAATATTGAATATTAATCATTAAATATGAGCAAGAAATCTTATATATGTGTATTGTTTTATTTTTAAAAAAAGTATATATATTAATAATTATGGATCTTGCAAAGAAAGTTAAAAAAATTAAGAAAATATAAATTTAATATTGAAAATAAAAAAATAAAATATAAGTTGAATTAGCAATCGAAAATAAAGATAAAAAGAAAAACGTAAATTTGGTTAGTTTGAATATAAGTTGAATTAGAGTTAGATTATTTTTCAATGTTTGGTGATAGGAGTAGTAACATAGATTAATTAAATAATTACAACATGTATGTATATTACAAAAGTATGAATGGGTTACAGAAAAGCAAAAGCATGTGAGTCTGTATGTATTTGGCATGATGGACTGGAAACAAAACGAATGAAAAAAATATCAAACAATGGCTTCGCCCAGGCTCGAACTGGGGACCTTCAGTGTGTTAGACTGACGTGATAACCAACTACACCACGAAACCACATGTTTATGATTTCTCAGTTACTCTTTTACAATGCTTAATAACTAAATCAAGTAATATCTCATAAACCTTTCACCAGGGGTGCAGCTACTTTAATTTGAATTCAGTTTTCTCTCTCTCATACTTATTATTTCTCCTTCACTAATATTCTTTTTCTATCCCAATTCACCTTATTTTATTTATTACAATTAATACACTTATTTTATTAAATCTACAAAATTTAACTTTTTATATCAAACATTCTTATTTTTTTATATATAAATTATAATTATTTATTTTAATTTTTGAGTTACCTAAATTCAAGAGACGTGTATGTGTATTCTAATATTTTCCTTTTATTTTTATTTAGCATTGTTTTTGTCTTATATTTGTCACTTTTAAATCTCATTGTATTTTTTTATTAATATTTATAATGTCCTTTTTTGTCGCATACCTTGTCCTCTGGGACATTTAAGCCTTTCTATGGATTACGTTTTCCCGACCATATGTCATTATATCGTCAAACCAAGAATTTTTATATAACGGCTAATTTAATCCCAAGCATAAAATAAACTTAGCTACTCCTTGGTATGCACCTTGATTCCCCTAAGTTGGAAGCACCCAGCTTGTCTCTGATATTATATTGGTCTTCTCAAATTTTTCTTTGACTTTCTATGAACAATGGTTCTTTAGAACTATTCAAGGCCCTCTATTTGAAGCCTTTGTCAAGGGAAATTGTTCCTAGCAAATATGTTGGTTGCCTCACTTGCTAAGATTTCTTCCCCCGTTAAGGTTTTTCCATGTGCTCCTACGTGGGTGTCTGAGGAAGGTTCAAGAGATCACTAACTCACAAGGTAGGCTTATATGGTCAACTAGGTATCACTCAACCAAGAAACGACACATTTATCATGTCCATGACTTCAAACATCAAAATGAAATAAATATGCATTCAAAATAAATTGAGCAATACATTAAGGTACACACACTCACCGTCTATGATTTCTTGAGATTTATAAAAGAATTTACATGTCATTAACAAATAAATGAAATTTAACATTGAGAAATTAAATGAATTCTATTTCATACTTGTATTGGTATATTTTTAAAGGACCCATAAGTGGCGGCTTAGGAGATTCACTAAGGTAAGGCAACATAACATATCGCCAATACCTACTTCCTAGTCGCTCATTTATTAGAGCAATGGCATATCATTTAGTTATGGTGCCCATTTCTCAGATTACTCACCTTTCTATTACAACATGGAGGTAACGCCTCCTAGTTCATAACAGTACGAGAGAGGGAGTCAAAGGAGGTAGACATGTCCCCCAAAGAAACAAGGGAAATTACTACCTTCTTTCCATGCTCCTTAGAAGAAGAACTAGTTAAAACATTGTCGCATCTCGAAAAAATACTATTCCTCACATGGTCGCAGAAAAAATAGTTCAAACAGAGTCGCCACCGAACTTTATTTATTCCAATGAAGGAATAGGAAAATATCGCTAAAACCTTTAAAAATAGAATAAGGTTCATCGCAACCATATTCGGATTCGGGATACGATTACGCAAGGGGAAGGTACTAGCACCCCTCACGTTCATTGTACTCAATGGGAACCTCTTAGTTAAAACTTGGGATTTTAATGTTAGCTAAGTGTTATTTGTTTTCTTCGAGTGAATAAAAGATTGAAGAGAGAAATGAAAGTAAACCTCAAAAGGGGGGAAAATAAGGTTTTTTATTAGTGTGCTCGCCAAGATCTCGTAATCTCGTGCCTACGTATCCTTATACTGCAATAAGAAAGTCAGAGCATTCGTAGTTCGGGGAATTATGGTTTGTTTGTTGGTTGATTTTAATGAGTGAGTAATTAGATCGTGTTCTAATGGCTAAACATGGGCTTGCATGCTCGCGGTGGAGACTTAAGTTCTAGTTTGTATATGCATTAGAAAGGATTAAAGCATCACTCTTTTCGAAAAAGATTTTGATAGATTAATGGTGTATTGATTTGAACACATATCTAGATCGCATTCTAATGGTAAAACATGGTTTTCTTACTCGCTGCGGAGGCTTAAGCACATGTTCGTACGCATTAGAAAGGATTAGACAAACGTTCACTTATGAAAGGCTTTCAATCGCACGGGGGTGAAAAATGATAGGTTTGATTGATTAAAGGCATGTTAATTAATTTTCAGAGGTGAATGACGTATATTTGGTAAGAACAAGACGTAAGTCTTGGAACCAATTATTCGGGATATTGTCGGAATGCTAGACTCTAACAATGCCTTTTTCATTCAATTAATTATGAAAATTTGTTTGATGGACGATGAACTTTCAAAAGATTGCTCAAAGGTTCCACCAGAATGCCAGACTTCAATGACCCCTATTTTCGTCCAAGTTTTTTAATTTAAGTATTTTAGAAACGAAAGACTGAATAAAAAGCTAACCCAATACGTATGTCTCAGGAGAAATCATTCAAAGATTCAAGGAATACGAGACTCCAAGGACCCATTTCTTTCGTATTTGATTAAGAAGATATTTTACGTTTTAGAGAACATTTGAATCAGGATAAAAGTAATTTAATCAGATTTAGAGAGAAACATACTTGGTGTCGGATCAAGATTTTAGAATAGAATCATAATTGTCTCAATATTATCATATGTTTATTTATTTAGTTGTGCAATAAACAAATAAATAAACAAATAATAAAATAAATTATGAAAATCATTTTCTTTTAAATTATTACTTATTTATTTAATCTTACTATCCATTTATTTAGCTAATTGGAACACTCTGGTTTAGGATCTTCTTCAGCACCAGATCACCTTCTTGGAACACTCTAGGATGAACCTTTTTGTTGAATTCTTTCTTAAGACGCCTCTGATAGAGTTGACCATGACATATCGCCTTTAAGCGCTTCTCTTCGATAAGGTTGAGTTCATCGAACCTTGCTTGAACCCATTCCGCCTCGTCTAACTTATCCTCAATCAAGACTCTCATCGAGGGGATTTCAACTTCTATAGGAAGGACTGCTTCCATGCCATAGACCAAGGAATAAGGGGTTGCCCCCTATCGAAGTACGTATTGATGTATGATAGCCATGCAACACAAAAGGTAGCATTTTGTGCCAATCCTTATACGTGATCACCATTTTCTGAATGATCTTCTTGATATTTTTGTTTGTTACTTCAATAGCTCCGTTCATCTTAGGTCGGTATGATAATGAGTTATGGTGTTCGATTTTGAAAGTCGCACGCAACTCCTCTATTGTCTTGTTATTGGGGTTGAACACATTATCATTGATGATTTTGTTGAGAACCCCGTATCGACATATGATGTTGTTCTTCAAGAAGCGGGCAACCACTAGCTTGGTGACATTTGCATAAGACGCGGCGTCGACCCATTTGGTAAAGTAGTATATGGAAACCAATATAAACCTATGTCCATTAGATGCTTTGGGTTCTATCATCCCGATCATGTCAATTCCCCACATAGAGAAAGGTTATGGTGATGATATGACATTTAAAGGGGTACGTGGTACGTGCACTTTGTCAGCGTATATCTGGCACTTGTAGCACGTTCTGGCATAATGATAACAATCAGCTTCCATTGTTAACCAATAGTAACCGTCCCTCAGGATTTTTTCCCATCCCATGTCCACTTACATGGTTGCCAAAGGATCCTTCGTGTATATCCTTCATGAGTTGATTAGCTTCGTGTTTGTCCACACATCTGAGTAAGACCATGTCCTAATTCCGCTTATATAACACGTCCCCATTTAGGAGGAACTTTGATGCCAACCTCTGTATAGTCCTCTTGTCAAGGCTAGAAGCCTCTACCGAGTATTCTTGTTTCTCAAGATAGTGTTTGATATCAAAGAACTAGGGTTTGTCATCTGACTCTTCTGTCGTTGTCAAACAATGAGTAGGTTCGTCAAAATGCCTGATTTTAATATTAGGCCGGTGGTTAGGCCATATCAACTTATACATGGATACCAGAGTTTCCAGAGCATTTGCCATTTGATTCTCTTTTCGAGGAATATGGGAGAAAGTGATTTTGTCAAACTTCGGGAGTAACTTCAGCATATAATCCCGATATGGAATTAGATTAGCATGTCTCGTTTCCCAATCACCTCCGATCTGATGTATTACTAAAGTGGAGTCTCCATATACTTCAAGGACTTTAATCCTTAACTCAATAGCCTTCTATAGTTCCAATATGCAAGCTCCATACTCAACCATGTTGTTCGTATAGGTGAAGCAAAACTTTGTTGTGAATGGTAGACGAAAATTCTTGGGAGACATCAATACTGCCCCAATTCCATGACCTATAGTGTTTGAAGCACCATCGAACATAAAAGTCCATCGCTCTCCTGGTTCAGGTTCTTCGTCAGGTTCAGGGATTTCATAGTCTTTGATAAACATAATATCCTCGTCTGGGAAATCAAACTTCAAAGGTTGGTAATTGTTAATACCTTAGGATTGACATTAATTTTGTAAAACAAATAATGTAATCATCTCTGTTGTTTTAATATGTTGGGTTGAAGAAGTTCAACATCTGGACCAACATGTCATGTACGATGTCACGACATCATGCCTGTGACATCGCACATGTGTAGAAAACTGAATTAATTAATTCAGTATTTATTCTGGGATTAGTAAGGATATTTGGTGAATATCCCAACTCCCATGTGGAGGTCTTAAAGACTCAATCAGAATATATATAGGCTCAAAATAAGGAGATATATATGGAGAGATTTTAGGATTGAAGACCTTGTTTATAGCAGAAATTTTCTGCTGTATTTGTAACAGCAAAGAACAAGTTTGCTGCGATTTCTGAAGGCCCAAATCCAGTTGGGTGATTAGGTTATAAATAGCTTATTGTAACCTAGTTTTTGTAAGCTCTTAGAATGAATTTTTAGGGGTGTGTGTGAGGTAAACCTCTCAATCTGTGGGAAGGTTACCATGTGTTTCTCAGTGGTCAAAGCTGAGAGTATTTGTAACTCAAAGCCTGTAGGCAAGAGTGATTATGTGCTTGATCGAAGTTGTGAAGCAAGTTCAAGCTGTTTGAACATTACATTGTATTTGTAGTGATAGGAATGGAAACTGGAGGTTTCTATCTAGGAGTTCCTAGGTATAGATTGCATTGGGTAGGGATTAAGTGAAGAGTTGTAAACGGGGGAGTTTAACTCTGAATTAATACTGCTGATAGTGAATCTTCTTCCTGGCTTGGTAGCCCCCAGATGTAGGTGATGTTGCACCGAACTGGGTTAACAATTTCCTGTGTTTGTTTTCCTTCTGTATGTTATAATCTTGTCAGCCATAACTAAGTGTGTAATTCAGTCTGCCAATCAAGATAATAACAGAACTGATACATAGCTTTCTGATTAAATGTCAATTAGAATGTCTTGACATTCATAGTTGACAGCACATACTGAATATTAGGCAGGTTGGTTTTTCTGCTTCAGTTCAGTAAGTTTCTAAGTCTGGTTTTCAAGTGGCAAACAGACCTGGCCTAAGGATCATGGTGAAACTGTCTAACTGGATGTCTAAACAGTTGGTCATACAGGCTGATACTGAATTAGAGCCTGGTTGGTCTTTTACAGCACAACAATTGTAGCACAATCTGTTTTCAGTAACATAACATGATGTGTATGTTCTGACTGTCAAATTGAATGTTGTAACATTCATTCCTGACAGCATGTGCTAAATTGTAGGATGATTGGTTTTTCTGTTTCAGTATTTTTCTCAGGCTATTCTTCAGGGATTCAACAGCTGAGCTAAAATCCAGGAAACCAACTACTAACCTACAATTAATGAACCTAACAAATAGCCTAATTGTTAGCAATCTAATAAGTGGAAATTAGATTAATGTGTTCAACCTTTAATTTAGGAAATACAAGTAAAAGGCTAGCACACTGGAATAATGTAACAGATGATGTACATATCAACATTAAGACATCGTGCTGATAACTGTATAAGAAAACAACAGAAGCGAGTGCTAGGATTGATTTCTGTTGAGTCTTTCTACCTAATGCACACAACAAGGTGTTTATCCATTCTAGGGTGACATAGAATGAGATGTCGTGACTTCTGTGAGGGTGTGCATATGAGTACAGAGTGTAATAACTGTCTTGCTGTATTAGGTACAATGTTAGATCAGATGTCATGACTTGGAGTAGAACATCTGAAATCTGACTACGCCAGAATTTCAATTGGTATCAGAGCAGGCATCCTGTTCTGCTTCTGGATGAGATCCATGGGTGATAATTTCTGGTATCTTGCAAGAAGTTATGGTAGTACTAATGTTGGAACCTGTGGAAGGTTCTGTAATTTCCCTGAATGGTCCCTTGAAGTAGGTGGATGGACTGTTCATGACAGGAATGATGTGTACCTGTCTCTGGAGGTTGGTAATTGGCCTGTGTGTGTGGGACAGTTGTGCCAGTATTGAATCACATTCAAACTTGGTATGTTCTTGGAGGCTGATCTGGTGAAGGGTGTGTACATAAGTTGAGTTGTATTATGATTTCCGCTGCATAATACCTGGCAAAACTCAAACTCTGATGTAGTTTCTCCTCTTGTGGATGAAAGGCTGCTGTATTCAAGATTTCATCATAACCTACTGAAGATGTCAAAGATACTTGTGTCTCCTCAAGTCCACCCATCATGACGTTCTCTCTTCAGGATGGTAAGAATCACTTGATCACTGATTCTTTTACACTCTTGGGTAGTGTATATGAAGACCTTGAAGACTTTCAAGGAGGGTTTGTTCCAAGGAGGTGGAACCAATGTTCTATGTGATGTTAGAACATGTTGTTCAACAAGTATGCAGCTGCTGGTTGAAGAACAAATGTTTTTAGGTGTCAAACAAAGGGATACTTTTGTTTGGAACCTACTCCTGACCTGGAAGAGGAGACATCTGTGTGTGCTAAGTTGACAAGGGTTGGGTCAACTGTGTGTGTGCTCAAAAAGGTCACTTTTAGAAATCTGTTCTCTAGAAGTGGAGCTGGTTGAGATGTGACATTGTGCAATTGCCTGCTATTTGCCTTATTCCTATAACTTGATCAGGGTTGGATAGTTGTTCCCTGAAGTACTATGTTGTGCTGGAATACAAGTCCCTGGATGATAGAAGTCAATAATGGGGTAACCTGACTGCTATTCCATTTAAGAAGATTGGGACCATGAATCTTGTTATTCAAACACCTCGCTCAGAAGTGGCAGTTCCTTTAAGGAGTGAGAATATGAAGATTCAGAGGTTGGTTGAGGTAGTATGCTCTGGCAATGCATATCTACTATTGACTGGTGTTGTTTTTCACTAGTACTTATGGTCAGCTGAAGTCTGATTGGTGTGATTGGAGTTGTATAGGTATAACTCATAGAGTTAGGTGCCACTGGTAGGGATGGTGTATGTCATGTTGAGACATGTCTGTACAATGCATGGATATTGGTGTGAAGTTTCCATGATTGTTAATTTGAGGGGGAGTTTTGGTTAACCTCCTCACATTTAGTCAGCCTAGGGTCTGGTTGGCTGTTGACCTGTGTCACATGAGTTCTGGTGGTTGTGTGACACATTTGCAAGGAAGAATTCATCTCTCTCATTCCTAAGGGTGAATGTAATCTGAGAATATTTTCAAAACCGTTGAAGTGCTTGCAAGCAGAAGATGTTGACACTAGAAGAGTATTTTCAAAGTAGTCTTATGGTGGAAGTATCTGAAAGGAATATTGGGAAAGGATTTAAGATCAATGTCAACTTGTGCCAAATACAATTAGTTAATTGATTATCCTTGGAGCTTAAGATAACTGGTGTTCTTAAAGATGTTGGAACATCTCTTCTTCATGACCCTGTGCAGAATCACAGGAAGGATAGTACACTGGTTTATGATCTATCTCTTTGGTGGCAGCAAAAGCATATGATCTCTGAAAAGGTTTCCTGGCAAGAAACATGTTCATCCTTGGTGTGTACAAGAAGAAGAAGACATCATAGTCTTGATGGTGGTTACTTGGATCAGTTTATCTCTGATCTAAGTAAGGAAGTGCATTGGCTAATGCACACTATGAAGTTAAGAACAAGTGGCAGCATTCTTAACATCATGGAAACAACCTTGCTTTAGGAAGTGGAATCCTTGGTATAGATGAAGGGTTAGTTTCTAACTGGTCCTTCTGAAGACTCATGCATCAGAGTGTCTGATGTCTTTGGAGAAGAAGCAGGGATTCATCAAGGTGTGAGCTTGGATGACTTAACTGCAAACCTGCAGGATGGAGGTTGTTTACTCAAACTTGGTTCCACAATCAAGTCTATGAGAACATTGAACTCCTGTTCTGTGAAGGGAGGAAGTTCTTTCAAGTGGCAGAAGAAGGAGCTGAATTCAACAGCTAGATGTCAAAACACAATGTTGTGACATTTGGCTCAACATCAGAGTCTTAGTTGGTGAAGTGGCACATCAACTTGAGATAGAAGGGTCTACAGAGTTGTAGATTGGATACTTCAAAAAGATCGTCCTCGTTGCAGCTCTTGGGAGTTGCTGGATGGAGAGGAGGCTACTTGTTCATGTCTTAGAAAATCTAAGCTTTGTTCAACATGTAGCTTGAAGTTCAAGTCTCATTTGGAAGGTCAGAATATCTTTGTGAGAAGTCTGATAAACGTGGAGAGGTGAATAAGTGGCATTTGACTTTTTCATACGAGGATTCATGAAGGAGGTAATCAACCAGTGGCAGTTGGTCCATCTCAGAAGTGAGTTCGACGAATCAAGATAATCAACAGATGGCAGCTGATTATTCTTGAGGAAAGTCTGAGACAAATTACTTTTGAGCAGAAAAGTAGTAAGTGGAAGACAAAAGGAGGTGTTTTCTATTCATCTCTTGGAACTTGTGTTAGGAGTTCTGAGCTATCTATGGAAGATTATCATTGGTAATGGGATGAGGGTGCATATGTCCCAATTTATGTTTGGGTTCTTCTGGATCAAGCTGGTGACTCAGTGATATCTGAAGATTATCAAATGGTGGTCTTTGGTATGTTGTGAAGGATGTCCCAGCTGAGGTTAGAACATCTTGTGAAGTGGTCTTCTGTTCTGGTTAGAAGAGAGATTGACACAGAGTGTGGATGTGGTCAGCCAAGAGGGTTGAACAGAGGGGGTGCTCTTGAAGACATGAAGATGCGTCTTATGTTTTCCATTCATCAAGTGGTTTGGAATCTCTTTGAATCAGGAAGTATGTGAAGGTCCAACTTTGGGGTGTTGGATATGATCATGTATGACCTCCAAGAGAGTAGGTGGTCCATGACAGGGGGAGTTTGTCCTTGTGTTGCAAGTAATCATCAAGCTTGGGGTCTATGTGCTCTCAGATAACTGGGTATGGCACCTAGTTAGTTATTAGGATGATGTGATGTAAGTCAAGGCTGAGTGAGCAGAAGGATGTCTGACCGGATGTCATGACATTGCCCTGGACAATACTGTTGGTGGTGTGTCTAATTCTGATAAATTAGAATTAGCCTGATGGTCACAGTTGTGTGGTACAGGGGGAGTAACCATCTACTGGTGTTTGTGATCTTGTCTTTAGTAGTGCCAGATGTCAAGTCTCTACTGGAGGTATGAAAGTGGTCTTAGGAAATGTTGAATACTGGCAGAATGCAGGGAAAAGCCGCGTGGAATGTTAAGACATCGCGTGCAACGTGTCTGACTGCATATATGGAATAGTCTCCATGCACTGGAACTGCTGTTTTGGAAAAGAAATAGTCAAGAGCTATAAAAGGTATTCAAAGATAGTCTGAGATTTTATTGGTGATTCTCTAACTGTTTCTCAGCAAATATTAATGAATCTTGACCAAGCATTTATGCCTACCGTTAATTCCTAAGCACGGGCTGGACTATTTAAAGGATGTAATAGCCCTCTTCTTCTCACAAGAGAAACACTCCATTCCCTCTGCATCATGGGGTATGTTAAGGTTTGGGCAAACTGCGCCTGGATCTGGTTTTGTGAGGGGTTCCTTTACAAATGTTTAGCTAAAAAGGGGGAGAGAAGTATAATCCTGAGGTTGAGAATGTACCAGAAGCAAGTAAAATATGGTAGCAAGCAGAAATTGGCTTCAGGCACAGAAGTCACTAACTGGGCATATCACTTGTGTCTTGTGATCTGAGTTAAGAGGACAGTTGTGTCTTGTGATCTGAGTTACATTATCTATGTACTCAGCATTACATATTCTTCCGGAAGCTCTCCTGTTGAGGGGAAGGGTTCTGGTACAACTGATTCCTGTACCTCTACTTCCTCATGTACACCAACTTTGGTGTTTGTGGTGGTGGAGTCAATGACAGAGATGAAGAGCATACCCATATTGGGATGTTTTGTCTAGTGTAATGTTTATTTGTTTTAGCTAAAATTTGCCAAAGGGGGAGATTGTTAATACCTTAGGATTGGCATTAATTTTGTAAAACAAATAATGTAATCATCTCTGTTGTTTTAATATGTTGGGTTGAAGAAGTTCAACATCTGGACCAACATGTCATGTACGATGTCACGACATCATGCCTGTGACATCGCACATGTGTAGAAAACTGAATTAGTTAATTCAGTATTTATTCTGGGATTAGTAAGGATATTTGGTGAATATCCCAACTCCCATGTGGAGGTCTTAAAGACTCAATCAGAATATATATAGGCTCAAAATAAGGAGATATATATGGAGAGATTTTAGGATTGAAGACCTTGTTTGTAGCAGAAATTTTCTGCTGTATTTGTAACAGCAAAGAACAAGTTTGCTGCGATTTCTGAAGGCCCAAATCCAGTTGGGTGATTAGGTTATAAATAGCTTATTGTAACCTAGTTTTTGTAAGCTCTTAGAATGAATTTTTAGGGGTGTGTGTGAGGTAAACATCCCAATCTGTGGGAAGGTTACCATGTGTTTCTCATTGGTCAAAGCTGAGAGTATTTGTAACTCAAAGTCTGTAGGCAAGAGTGATTATGTGCTTGATCGAAGCTGTGAAGCAAGTTCAAGCTGTTTGAACATTACATTGTATTTGTAGTGATAGGAATGGAAACTGGAGGTTTCTATCTAGGAGTTCCTAGGTATAGATTGCATTGGGTAGGGATTAAGTGAAGAGTTGTAAACGGGGGAGTTTAACTCTGAATTAATACTGCTGATAGTGAATCTTCTTCCTGGCTTGGTAGCCCCCAGATGTAGGTGATGTTGCACCGAACTGGGTTAACAATTTCCTGTGTTTGTTTTCCTTCTGTATGTTATAATCTTGTCAGCCATAACTAAGTGTGTAATTCAGTCTGCCAATCAAGATAATAACAGAACTGATACATAGCTTTCTGATTAAATGTCAATTAGAATGTCTTGACATTCATAGTTGACAGCACATACTGAATATTAGGCAGGTTGGTTTTTCTGCTTCAGTTCAGTAAGTTTCTAAGTCTGGTTTTCAAGTGGCAAACAGACCTGGCCTAAGGATCATGGTGAAACTGTCTAACTGGATGTCTAAACAGTTGGTCATACAGGCTGATACTGAATTAGAGCCTGGTTGGTCTTTTACAGCACAACAATTGTAGCACAATTTGTTTTCAGTAACATAACATGATGTGTATGTTCTGACTGTCAAATTGAATGTTGTAACATTCATTCCTGACAGCATGTGCTAAATTGTAGGATGATTGGTTTTTCTGTTTCAGTATTTTTCTCAGGCTATTCTTCAGGGATTCAACAGCTGAGCTAAAATCCAGGAAACCAACTACTAACCTACAATTAATGAACCTAACAAATAGCCTAATTGTTAGCAATCTAATAAGTGGAAATTAGATTAATGTGTTCAACCTTTAATTTAGGAAATACAAGTAAAAGGCTAGCACACTGGAATAATGTAACAGATGATGTACATATCAACATTAAGACATCGTGCTGATAACTGTATAAGAAAACAACAGAAGCGAGTGCTAGGATTGATTTCTGTTGAGTCTTTCTACCTAATGCACACAACAAGGTGTTTATCCATTCTAGGGTGACATAGAATGAGATGTCGTGACTTCTGTGAGGGTGTGCATATGAGTACAGAGTGTAATAACTGTCTTGCTGTATTAGGTACAATGTTAGATCAGATGTCATGACTTGGAGTAGAACATCTGAAATCTGACTACGCCAGAATTTCAGTAATCCTCCATCGGCTGGTGAGCAAGATGGTCTACCAGTACACTACCCTTGATGGCCTTTTATGTGACATACTAGATGTCATATTCTGATAATAACATTTTCCATCGGGAAATTCTTCCAGTGAGAGCTTGTTTTTCAAATACATACTTGATGGGGTCCATCTTGGATATCAACCAAGTTGTGTGAGTCGGTATGTATTGTCTGAGATGTTTAGCAGCCCATGCAAGCGTGCAACAAGTCTTTTCAAGCAATGAGTCTCTGGTCTCACAGTCGTTAAACTTCTTTTTAAGATAATAGCCGGCATGCTCTTTTTTTACCAGTTTCGTCTTGCTGCCCAAACATGCAGCCCATAGATTCGCCGAGTATTGTTAAGTACATGATGAGAGGTCTTCCATGAACAGGGGGCATCAAAATCGGGGGTTCTTGTAAATATTCTTTGACTTTCCCAAACGTTGTTTGGAAATCATCATTCTGCTCAATTGCTTGATTCTTCCTTAAAAGCTTGAATATTGGTTTACAGGTGGCGGTGAGATGTGAAATGAATTTGGAAATCTAGTTTAATCTCCCCAATAATCCATGAACCTCTTTCTCGGTCTTCGGCGCAGGCATGTTCTGAATAGACATGACCTTGTCAGGATCCACCTCGATTCCTTTTCGGCTTATAATAAAACCCAGATTAGTGATATGCTCCTCTTTGGTTTGGGATTTAGCAATCATGTCATCAATATATACTTCGATCACCGAATGTACATTTGTTGGGGGTTAAGCCTCAACTTAAATTTCCTCAATCGAGCAAAAAACTTTTCCAGATTAGTGATGTGCTCCTCTTTGATTTGGGATTTGGCAATCATATCATCAACATATACTTCGATATCCTTATGAATCATGTTATGAAAGAGAGTCACCATGGCACGTTGATATGTTGCCCCTGCATTCTTTAACCCGAAAGGCATCACCTTATAACAGAAAGTTACCCAAGGGGTGATGAATGTAGTTTTCTCCATGTCCTATGGATCCATTTTAATCTGATTATATCCGGAGAAACCATCCATGAAAGAAAATACTAAGAACTGAGTTGTTTTTTCAACCAATACGTTGATGTGAGGTAATGGGAAATCATCTTTTGGAAGAGCTCTGTTCAGAGCCCGATAGTCAACACACATGCAGACTTTTCCATCTTTCTTTAGCACCAGCACAATGTTAGCAACCCATTGTGAGTACATGGCAACTTCTAAAAACCCAACATCGAACTGCTTTATCACCTCTTCTCTGATCTTGAGATCCATGTTTGGATGAGTTCTTCTTAACTTTTGTTTGACAACAGGAAATTCTTCTTTGAGTGGTAGCTTGTGTATGTCAATATCAGTATCCATCCCATGCATATCTTGATATGACCAAGCGAACACTTCGGCATACTCATGAATGAGTTCTATTAGTCTTATTTTTACTGCATCTTAAAGAGTGGCGCTTATCTTCACTTCTTTTTTGTCCTTTTTTGTCTCAATGTTGATAACTTCGACGTTCTCCTGGTGCGGTTGAATGACTTTCTCTTCCTATTTGAGTAATCTGGTTAGCTCTTCAGGGAGTTCACAATCTTCCTCGCATTCATCTTCGGATTGGTTAATTGGACAATCAAAGTCATACAAGACCATAGCAGTATCATTATTAATGGTCTCAGTGGTGTTTTTGCATGTTATGATTTATGCAGTTTATTTAGAAAGTGCGTGCGTAAAAATTATTGCCATTTTATAGCACATATATAAAAACTATGAAAGGAAAGGAATAAAATTTGAATGCAAATTGTCATTTCATTAATGATAATCAAAGTTCTAAAAAATAAGGAGGCCCTACAACATGCCACTGTGCCTTGGGAAGAGCACAAGGTTTTTTATTAAAACAAATAAAATTACTTTTGGAAGAATTGAGGAATCTCCACAGTCTTCCAATTCTTCAGCTCCTCGTTGGGCATTACCTGACGTATCCAGCTGGACATCACCTTATTATAGGCCTCATCGTTAATCGTTGAAATTAGATTACCAAAGATATGGCCGACACTAGTAAATGTCTCCCCAACAGGAGGAATCTGTTTCTTGCCATGTTGACTACTTGCTTAAACTGAGGATGGTTCGTGTCCCAACCCAAACTTGTCCCACTTTTCACGTACTTCTATTAGCTTGCCCTAGCCTTGGGCGCTCCCAGTCTCTATAACCGCTTTAGCTCCTTTCCAGGAGGCCATTGACAACTCCTACTTTGGTGACTCAGATACATGTTGGACTGTCAACATATTCACCACTTCCAAGGAATGAAAAGGTGTCTCAGTAATTTCGCCTTCTACATCAATATACCTGAAAGATGTCAGGTGGCTAACCAGGATGTCCTCTTCTCCTCCAATTATAATCATCTTGTCATTCGTAATGAACTTCAATTTTTGGTGCAGTGTAGAGGTTAATGCGCCGCAACATGGATCCAAGGTCTTCCAAGTAAACAACTATGCCCAGGATGTATGTCCATAACTTGGAATGTGATTGTGGAGATGGTTGGGCCAATTTTGACTGGAAAGTCAACCTCGCTTATAACCGCTCGTCTTGACCTATCAAAACCCTTTACTATCAGGGTGTTAGGCTTCATATTTAGTCCTTCCAAAGGCAGCTTTATCAAAGTAGTTTTTCCGATAACATTCAAGTAAAAACATGTATCCACCAAAACTCTTGATAAAATGATATCTACACATCTTAGGGAGATGTGTAGAGCTTTGTTGTGGCTTTTCCCTTTAGTAGGCAATTCATGAATCCGAAGAAATTACCAATGGTTACACAAGCTATCACGTCATCAAACTGTTCTACTGTGATATCTTTTGTAAAGTGAGCAACACTCAAAACCCTCATTAATGAATCCATATGTGCCTTAGAGCTGAGTAATAGAGACAACATGGATATATTTGAAGGCGTTTGATTCAATTGATCGACTATCTTATAATCACTCTTCTTGATTATCTTTAGGAACTCTTCAGTTTCCTCTTAAGTAATGGCCGCTTTTGGAGATAAGTGCATTTCTTGAGATTCAATGTTTGGAGTAGGACTTTAAGCAAGGCTGGCAACTTCCTTACCCTTAGATTTAGCAGATGTATCAACAGTTCTTGGTGCAAACACTCGGTCACTGCGTGTCATTCCAACCGGCCCTACAATGGAGGTTACATTTGGCTCATTAATAACCAAAGGTTAGTCCTCCTGCCCCTGCTTAAAAGCTCTGAGTTGATATATCCACGACACAACTTTTTCATCTTCGTAGGAAAATGGTGTTGGAAATTCTATCACCAAAGGGGTGATGGGAATTTGCACATTAACCACGTCATAAGGAATGTCAATTACAGCAACCTCTTTTTCTTTCTTATATTTGTTACGGTACTTGATTTGCATCATACCTTAATCCAACATTTGCTAAATAAAGGCCTTCAACTCTTCAATGTTATCTTCATCAACAAGGTTCACTTAGATTAAACCACTCTTCAATAATTGTGCCCTTATCATAGCAATTGGGGTTTCAATTTGTTCCACCTTTTTTTATCAATTCATGTTGGTAAACTTCTTCTATGATGCTGACCGATGCTCCTCCGTGAGTAGGCATAGGGTTAGTCTTGACATTTTAACCTCTTGGAGAGAAAGTAACAGCTTGAGCCTCAACCAGATATTGCACATGATTCTGAAAAGCATAACAGTTCTCTATGGTATTTCCAGGTGCACCCATGTGAAATTCGCAATGGGCATTAGCATCATACCCAGGAGGATAAGGGAAATTGGATGGCCTTAACTCCCTTAAAGTTAACAGTCCCTCTTTCTGCAAGTACGAAAATATTTGGCTATAAGGCACCGACAAAGGGTCGAGCTGCCTTCGTGGTGGTCTTGGTTTGAACTGCCGTTGTGGAGGGGCATTTTGTTGTTGCCGTTGTTGTGGAGGTTGTTGTTGATAAACTTGTTGTTGTTATATTGGTTGCTGGTAGGGTATAGGTATTATAGCAATGACTTGGTCATAAGGGATTTGTTGCTTACCCTTATACCCTTTTGAGATGGCATTTGTATCACCTTCCTTTTTCCTCTAAAAGACTCCATAATACTTCTTCGGTGTATTGGGGGCTCCAACAGCGCCTTGAAATTTTCCATCCCTCAAACCCTTCTCGATTCTATCTCCAAGTGAGCGAAGTCCAACGTTGCACTGCTTACCAACTTATCAAAGAAAGGGTCTTTCAAAGTATATACGAATATTCCAATCATTTCCTTCTCAGACAATGGAGGTTCCACCTGAATGGCCAACTCTCTCCATCTTTGAGTGTATTCTTTAAATGATTCTCTCTCGGTCATCGCCATACCCTATATCCGCATATGATCCAGCGCCATATCGAGATTATGTTTGTATTGGCGAATGAAAGCATCAGCCAAATCTTCCCAACTCTGAATTTGACCTTGTTCCAAACTCATATACCACCTTAGATATGCTCCACTCAAGTTGTCTTGAAAACAATGTATGAGTAGCTTATCATTTTCAGTGTGCGCATCCATTTTCCTTAAATACATTATCAAATGACTTCTTGGACAAGTCTGGCCTTTGTACTTCTCGAAATCAGGAGTTTTGAACTTAGTCGGGATGACCAAATTTGAAACCAATCGCATATTCATGGCTTCTATACCGAAGATGTTATTACCTTCAATGGCATTGATTTTCTTCTCTAAGGTGTGAAGCCTTTCTGCAGCAAGATCCGAAAAAACTTTAGGTCTTGGTGGATTAGGTATGTAAAAAGTATCATATGGGTCATCTTTTCCCATCTCAGACCCATGTTGAGAAGATGCATAAGAAGGTTCCGTGTGATCTTCATTACCCTTGTTTCCTGTCGGTATATGAACAGGGACTCCCTTAGCACGGGTGAGGCTTTCATTTTGATTGACCAATCCTGAAGTGCCAATGTGACTAGCACTCTTTTTGTCCCAGTTTCTACTTCTGCAGCCATCTCCCTTTGAGCAATTGCCAACATCGTCTCGAGTAACTGATCCATCTTTTCCTGGATAATAGTGATATTTGTTCTCATGGTAGCCTGATTGGCTTCAACCTGTTCCAATGTCATTCTATAGTTGTTGCGCGTCTTGTATCAGTGTTGATTAGTCAGCGTTACTGGACAAAGGGTAAACGATTGTGTAAGTTTTTTTTGGAATGAAGTGCATGACGCACGTTGAATGTAGGTGGGTGCAAAAATGCTTTTTATGCTTTTTATTTTATTTTCAGGGAATCATTTATAAAGGTTGTTGTTAGTAAACATTCAAATGAGCATCAACTCAAGAAGTAAAATAAATGTCAACTTTCATTCATTCATTTTGTCAAAGTATGGAGTACAAAGGCATAAAAGCCTAAACCAATACAACTCAAATATTAAATCTCTTAGGAAGCATAAAAAGTACAAAAGTGGAAAGTCACACAACTGGTTTTCGTGCTTTGAGTTCCTCCAACTAAACTTTGAACCTCTTCATCCTATCCTCACTTAGCAAAATGAAACTAATCATAGCGGGGTGAGCATGGTCTGGATTTAACTCCTCTATCGCATCCCTCAGCTTCCAGGGCATGTCTTTGGTAACTAGTTATAAAACTCGACCAAACCATTGACCTTTGCATGATATACATATCTAGGGGTGTTCAAAACTAAACCAACCCAATAGAAAACCGCAAACCAAACCAAACCAAACCGAAACCGCAAAAAACCGCATTTGGTTCGGATTCGTTTGGGTCATTTTTTAACAAAACCGCACGGTTTGGTTTGGTTTGCGGTTTGTATTTTTCAAACCGAACTAAACCAAACCAAACCGCATTATGTTACAACCCAAAGTTCACTTATCCCACATCCAACCCAAACCTCAAACCTAGTATGCCTTAACCTTACAATTACAAACGGTTTTCTCTTAATCACACATAGGGTTTCAATTTCAACCTTCTTAAATCTCTCATAGTAGTATCACACATTCTTCTCATCTTATTTTCCATGTAGGTCTCGCCTCTTCTACTCTAATAAGTCTTCTATTATGTTCTTTCTTTTTTATCTTTTATGTTACTATTTTCTCTTCCAATTACGTTTTTATTGCACTTTTCTTCTGAATCTCGCATCTCTTATGTTATTTTTTTCATCTTCTCTAATCTCTCATCTCATATGTTTTTTTTATGTTTTATTATAATGTCTTTGATATTATTTTATGCTACTATTTATATTTGTCTTTTATTCCACTTTTTTCTAATCTGGTTTTTTGTATATTGAATGAAACGTTTTTGTCTAAATATGATGAACTTTGATGTTATTTAGTAATGTATGAATGACTAAACACAAAGTTATGTTCTTATTTATAGGAGTATATATGGCTCAATAAAAATATTATAAAAAACCGAACCAACCGAACCAACCCAAACCGCATTGATTTGGTTTGGTTTGGTTTGGTTTTATTTCTAAAAGTCAACCGAACCAAACCAAACCGCATGCTTTTTTCTCTGGCGGTTCGGGTGATTTTTATCGCAAAAACCGCCCAAACCGCACCGCGAACACCCCTATACATATCTATCCTTTTGTAGAAAGTCAATGATTTTCTTGAAGACCTCGTAGTCCTCAACCACATGCTCTCTTTCCTTCATCCATATCATGTTATCCTGATGAAATGCCTCAAGTCTATCCTTTCAGTGTTGTGTGCACTCTTTATCATCCTTTGTCTCTTGACACTTATCGGCCCAAACTCCAGGTGTAACTCGAGAAGTTTCTGCAGCTCTTTCTTTAAGTCGGCGTTCTCGCTCCACTTGAGCTTCAGAGTTATGGAGGGAGACGGTAAGATCTTTTGTTTGGGCTTCTAACTCTTCTCTTACTTCTTTTTTCTATTTTGTAGTCTTCTTCCATAAATACTCATTTTTTAGGCTTTCTTTCTGGGCCTGCTTTAGCTGGTTTTTGATGGTTTCCAAGCAATGATCGACTTGCTCTAAACCCACTTTAACTTTTTTCCTTTTGTGCTCTTATTTCTCAACCCGTTCCTCATAAACTTCAAGTTGTGTCTTTCTTCGACCAAGTTCCCACTTCATTTCATTTTGCTCATTAGTGACCTATTGAAGGCTTAATAGTAGGTCCTCATTTTCCTTCCCGAGTCTGGCCACCTTAGCTCTCAACTCCCCTACCTCCTCAAGTGAGACAGGTATTGGCTCTGATGTAGCAGGCCTATGAGGTATCTCTATGTAAAAATGGATTTTGACCATTTTAACCCTTTCTAGAACCCACTGCTGGTATGATATTTTAGACACGCAATCCCTCTTCCTCAGATCACGACCTTTCGTATGAATCTCTTCCCATGATCTGACAATCTTATGGAGAAAAGTTGCATCCTTGACACCCATATCATCCAAAATCATTTCTTCCAGCTCCTTGTCCTCAGGTTTCCCCAACATAGGATAGTCAAACTGTTGTGTATCTAGCATTGGGTTATAGCTAATACAACTTTCGGATCCTATTAAAGGTACGTTAGGAAAAATTCCATAACGGATGATGATTTCCTCCACATTAAGCTTGCTATTATACCAAGTGATATCCCTTTCAATTAGAGACACCAAGGTTTTGGGCCCAATTTGTACTAGATATATCACTGATAAGGGAATTCGGTTTGAACACATGTGATGTGAGACATTTGTAAAGTAGGGGAAGGCAAAAGGTTAGGGTGCCATTTTTCTTCTCATGGGAATGGTGAAGACTGCAGAAGACATCGACTAGAAGTGGACAAACTGGACTTTAATTTTCTTTCCACACGGCCTAGAAAATGCTAATAGTAGTTGAGTCAATAAAACCCTCATAAGTTTGGAAAAGTACCTGCCCATATATGAGGAGAGCTAGCACATTCCCAAGAGCATCTCAATGTCGTGCTGCCAATAATCTCTCTGCTTCTCCTTCTAGGTAAACTTTTTGAAACCCTAATAAGTTTTCTCTTTTCTTCCAATTAGCCATGGCAGTTGGAATAGGAATATGTAGTGCCAAAGCTAATTTTTCCACTTCAGGTACCTGGCCAATTCTATTGTACGGTGTTCTTCCTTTCATAGAGGAACCCAAGAGCCCTTCAAACTCCTCTAAGGAAGGAGTAAGTTGAAAGTCTTGGAACAGAAAGCTCCAGATTGGAGGATCGTAAAATTGAGCCAAGGCAGTGATGGTTGACGTCTGAACTTTTACAGTAAGAAGACTTATAATTCCTCCAAATCTCCCTTCAAGCATAACCTTGAAACATGGTGGAAGTTCTTTCAGACAATTCATCAAAACAGTGGTGTCTGGCATCTTGGCCTTGAGTTGTAAAGCTTTTATTCAATTTGAATTCATCACTCCTTTGAATGCAAAACAAATGTGGATACAAAGAATTCCCTGAAAATAAATTGTTTTATGAGTACCATGATGCAAATGAGATGAATGCATGATGTTTGGATCCAGGGTATCATAAGTAATTCAGAACACCCTAACAGGCAGGCTTTCACAATGGATAGTTCTAAGTTGTCTACCCATAAAAATAACACACATGGTAGTTTCTACATTGATGGATAGGTTTCCCAAGGTCATGGACGCTTATCGTATCAATATCATGCAACATTCTAGTTGTTTTATGACTAGAAGGTTTATCCTGGGTGGGGTTCTCATGCTAGGCACAAGAGGAGAGGTCCTCAGAGTCTAACACTACACAACCACCAAGATGGAAACTGGTTCTAAAAGTGGTTCTCAGAGTCATGGACCCTTCATGAATCAAGTCATGCAACATGCTAGATGTTTTACACGAGATCTACGAAAATGTCTACTCTTGGGGAAAACTTCATGTTAGGCACACAAGGAGTGGTCCTTGGAGACTAACATTACATAACTTCCAATTCTAAGCTTATGTGTTCCCTCTTTTTTCCAAAGCTCGGGTGTAGAGTTTTACTCATGAATAAAATTAGACATATTTTAGGAAATGACCATTTTGCCCCTTATGGGCTTGTTTTGGTATTTTTGTGTTGAAATTTCATGCTCCCTTTAGGATTAGAATTCAATCATTTCCTAATAATTGTAGGACTTATTATAGATTTTTCATCATGATTTTAATCAATATTGTGACATGTTCCCTTAGGATTGCTAATCTAACTTAGAATATTCAATCAACTTCTAATGCATGATCCCTTAAGATAGTTTCTAACAAGTACTAACTTCTATTAGATCCAAAATTAGTTCCCTTCAAAACCAAAACCAAACCCCCGATTAAATTGATCAAAAGCAATTTTGATTAATTAAATCTTTTGAACTTGTATAATCCCCCAGTCTAATTTTGAGTGACCAAAAGACCCTTGGTCACTTAGTAAGACTTTTCTTCCAAGTTGTGGAGCTCAAGGCCTCAAGACAAGATATTCAATCAAGGCATCATCAGCCATACCAAGCAGCAGATTATTCAAGCACATCAAAGGTGGCATCTTCAACACTTGTTAAATCAAAGTTAGGAGAGTGCGATATGAGCCTTAAGTAATGGAGAAGGAGTGGGACTGGAGTATTCCTACCCCCATTCTGAGTATCTTTGGGTATGGGACGTATGACCCAGCGCTCATCGTATTCACCTCTATTCATAGACTTTAGCACAATTCTAACCATACGATTAACAAGTCTATCTTCACAAAGCAAAAACAAGCAAAAGCAAGGACAACAATCAACAATTTATCAATCATGAATCAAGTTGTACGATATGAGCCTTAAGTAATGGAGAAGGAGTGGGACTGGAGTATTCCTACCCCCATTCTGAGTATCTTTGGGTATGGGACGTATGACCCAACGCTCATCGTATTCACCTCCGTTCATAGACTTTAGTGCAATTCGAATCTAACGATAGATAAAGTCTTCATCTTCCATGCAAGAAACAACTACAAAGATTCTTCTCATCCAGTAACTACCGAGTATATTCATCCTATTCAATTCTCAATCATTCTATTCAAATCACTTCAATCTCAATCACCCATTTCCTCTTGCCTCCAATCCCTATTTTTTTCAGTCCTAGTGAGCTGAACTATGATTGCTCTGATTTTCTCATTGCACTATGCGAATACGTAGGCACGAGGATGCGAATCCTTGGCGAGCATACTTCTAATTATTTCTCCTTCGCCTTAGGGAATCATCCATATCTTTCACCATCCATTATCTACCTTCGATCATAGATCGTTCTTCCAGTGACATACTATATTTTTTGACATCGAAATACACTTTCTTTGGAATACCATATACATCCTTTTAGGACGCCTAATGAAAAGTCCGCGTTTGCACCAAGAGTTGTTTGGCTTGTACCCAGACATTTAATTCCTTCTTTTTCGGCCAACCACATAGTGATACCATGTCTTAGACCTCTCACTTGTGGTTCATGCCACCTTTCCTTCTATGGTACAAATCTCATTTCTCTTATGGATTCCAATACACTTTTGTAAGACCCCAATTTTGACCCTAAGATCCCTCATGGCATCATAACATTGCATTTGCATTGCCTCAAGGATCTTTAGCATCTTGGTTCCCTTTGCCTTTGGGTGGGACTCCTTGTGATTGGTTTGAGATCACCAAGCATGCTTGAATTATACATCATTGTTTCTCTTACTTTTGTTTACTAACCAAAAGCACAAAAATGTGTCACTAACATCTTTTGTTTGAAGCTTGAGTATCATCCAAGACACTTTGTGGGTTCTATTTAGATGATCAGTCAACACAAGGGAATGGCTTGAGATACTTCCAACAGGTTCAAATGGGGTCTATTCGTCAGTCAAAACGTTAATCTTGAAGGAGCAAAAGTTTGTTCATGAGCTATCATGCTCGCTATGCGAGCAGAATGGGTCGCCTAGCGAGTCCCAAGAAAAGCCACCAGAATCACCTACACTCAGAGGAATTTCTTGAACTGTCATGCTCGCTAGGCGAAGCCCACGTGTTTAAAAAAAAAATAAAAAAAATAAAAAAAAACGAAAAAACGAAAAATAAATAAATAAATAAATAAAATATAACAGAAAAATTTTGGACTTGGGCCTCTCTCATTTGAGCCCACAGGTCCACAAAAATCAGGTTATAAATTCAGAGTTTCAGTGAAACAAAAGGCAATTCTATTCCTATTACCCTGGCAGGCAAAAAGGTAGTGAGAGAAAAGCTAACAGAGTTCAGAGCAACCTCCAGAGACTGAAGGGAACTCATCGGCAAAGAACCCATTCCCTCTCACATAAACCCTAAGAGTGCTTTGCAAACCCAACCGGGCAATTCAATTTCATTCGATCTCTCCAGTCAGGTATGCCTTATTCCCATTACTTTATGCTTTTAATTTGAATGCTCTGAATGTATGAGGTATTATGGGTGAATTTAATATCCTTTTGATGCATGTGTTTGACAAGAGGTTTAGGCCTCCTACCCTTTATTGCTTTTTGTGAGCTTTTTGTGAATTTTAATGGCATGATTCATGTGGTTACATTTTGATTTGGGGGCAACTCTTGATTACCCTATCTTGTTTCTCTAACCTGTTTGTTGAGTTTTTTTTTGTGAGGGCTCACATGACTCTTGCAGAGATGGCCTGGTGTTCCATTTTATTTGTGGGATACCACCTGGAGGTTTATTCCGATTACCTGTACTGACTCACTTTCTTTGATGGTGCTAGCTCGAGAGATCTCTGGGTTTCTTATCTCTTTATTTGCTATTGCTTCGGATCTTTATCCGTACGGTAGATCTCTCGATCCCTTTACTTTTCCCGCATGTTACCGATTTCTTAGGTTTCGTATAGCCTCTCGTGGCATGTCATTTAAGGTAGCGCAGTTCCTTCATCTAGGACTGCCTTTTTGCATGAGCATCCCTAAACACCCCAAACTCATTGATTTTTCTTCTCCTAAGAACACGTGATCTCCTTCTACTACAGGTGAGTAAGTCTCCAAAGGTCGAGCATCCAGTAGATTGCGTAGTAACGTCGTTCAACCCTTACCCCGTAGTTGGTCGAACTACGTTTTGCTCTGATTTTCATCCCAGATGAGATACGTAGGCATAAGACGCGATGTCTTAGTGAGCACACTCCTCTTTAACCCATAGATAGCCGAGCTACGAAGACTCTGATTCTCAGATTCAGATGAGATACGTATGCAGTGGATGCGACGTCCGTGCGAGTCATTTTCTTTTGACCCTTCTTTTACTAAGTAGTACATTAGATAAACATACACGCTTTTCTCATCCCTTCAATCATGTTTGCACAAATAAATTTAAAAAAAAAACAACAACCTTTGCAACAAATGTGAAAAGGGCTCCCTAGGAGTACCTAGGATGTTTTGGGTGCCTAACACCTTCCCATTGCATAACCAACCCCCTTACCCAGATCTCTGACATTTTTACTAGTTTTTGATTCGATAAAACTTTTAGGTTTTTGTTCGCTTTCTAACCATTCCTTTGGATAAATAGAAGTGCGGTGGCGACTCGACTTGTATGATTTACCTTGGATTTAGTCAATATCTCTAATGGTAACGAATACCCCGCTACAGAAAAGTGGCGACTCTGCTGGGGACCACGACTTTTTTCCCTAATGGGTTTTGCCTACTTTTCATATTTGTTGTATTATATTGTATATTTTTTTTATGACATATTTTTGTGCAATTTGGGATTACTGTATTGTATGTAATGATTGAATTGCTTGAATATTAATTCCTTTTGTGCTTGGTGATCTTTGTGAGATGAGTTCTATACCCGAACTCGAGTGCACTTAGGATAGGAGAATGGCATAGTCTTGTCGACTTGTGTGGAGTTATTCCTTAGCAAGTTGACTTGCAAGCCCATTCACTTGGTGGAGGTCGTGTTGGGATCAATAATGTCACACAAGTAGTTGTGGTTAGACATTAATTTTTCCAATATAGACCTTAGAAGCCAAGGACCTTAGTTTACCAAACCCATCTTGGCCTATTCATAGGATGTAGTGCGAAAGTCGTTCAAGTGTAAGATTTGATACGATTGTTACGCGATACTACACTCATAAGAGTCTCTCTTGAGAATATTTTTGGAATACGAGTAGTCGTTTCTCCGATAATATCCAAAAGATGGGATGATGACTATGGGAACCTTTTGTA
The DNA here is from genome assembly GCF_024323335.1 of Lathyrus oleraceus. Taxonomy (NCBI): domain Eukaryota; kingdom Viridiplantae; phylum Streptophyta; class Magnoliopsida; order Fabales; family Fabaceae; genus Lathyrus; species Lathyrus oleraceus. The sequence goes on along the minus strand of NC_066581.1, from coordinate 297,742,519 downwards.
GAACATGTTTGGCAGGTTTAAACCTTAGTACACTCCCTTTGGGTGGTTCTTAACCTAAACTCCATGCTCGTGACTTGCAACAAACCCTTGATTCATGGTTGATCCGTTCAGGTATCCATAATATCAATGGAACTTGGGTGTTGATAAGGTGTAAACCATAATCCACCAAAATGGATGATTGATATTAAGGATAACGTGATCCATCCCATGACCTTTGTTTGGTGTGCTTTGCTTGATCCTTGAGTGCGATTGTTGCATTCATGCATTCATGCACCCATTTGCATTCATATCATCAAAATAATAAGAAAATTTTCAAGGAACTTAAGAGGTCTATTTGCAAAATTTTCAGACATGGAAAGACAAAGAAGGAATACAAAGAAGTACAGTTTCAGACAACCAGACTTGAAAGAGTTAAGGAATTTGACATCTTATGTATTAGATCCCTTGGGTTTCAAAGCTCGTTTTGGGAAGCTTCTTCCTCTTCTGACTACTCAGGTGGATGAAGGATTGATGAGTGTATTGGTGCAATTTTATGATCCTTTGTACCGTTGCTTCACGTTTCCGGATTTTCAGCTTTTACCTACACTTGAGAAGTATGCTTATCTTGTGGGTATACCTGTTCTGGATCAGTTGTCGTTCAGTGGCTTGGAAAGGGTTCCCACTTCTCAAGAGATAGCAGACATGTTACATATAGATGAATCTCTGGTTGATGCTCATATGACTACCAAAGGGGGAATTCAAGGTCTCCTTTCTGAGTTCCTCATTGCTCAAGCTACTATGTATGGGAAGGCCATGAGTGAGGACGCCTTTGAGGCCATATTTGTACTTCTCATCTATGGGCTAGTATTATTCCCCAACATCGACAAGTTTGTGGATGTGAACGCTATTAGGATTTTCTCTACTCTTAATCCCGTTCCGACTCTGTTGGACGATACCTATTTCTCTTTGCATATGAGGAATGCAAAGGGTGGTGGCGCCATTGTGTGTTGTTTGCCTCTGTTGTATAAGTGGTTTATTTCTCACTTACCTCAGACGGTCGCTTTCAAGGAGAACAAGGAATGTCTACGGTGGTCCACGAGACTCATGTCTCTCACTAATGATGATATCTCTTGGTATAACTGTGTGTATGATGGTGTGCAGATTATTGACTCTTGTGGCGAATTCTCTAATGTACCTCTTCTTGGTACATGTGGTGAGATTAACTACAATCCTGTTTTGGCACGTCGGCAGCTTGGGTTCCCCCTAAAGGATAAACCCAATAACATTCTGTTAGAGGGTGTATTCTTTCAGGATGGTAAAGATCCCCAAGGCTTGAAAGCTAGGATGGTCCGCGCTTGGCGCAAGATTCATAGGAAAGGAAGGAAAGAGTTGGGTCCTAAGAATTGCATCGCTTTGGAGCCTTACACTGTTTGGGTTAGGAAAAGGGCGTCTGAGTATCTCATGCCTTACGAGTATCCAAGACCTACACCTATGATTATGGTTGGGCCTTCAACCCTCCCTAATCAAGGAGTAGAGGAGTTGAGAGACGAAGACCGTTCACGTGCCTGGATCCGTGAACGTGAAGAGTTGCTTCAGCAGATTAAGGAGAAGGATGCGTTGATTGAGTTTCTTGAGCATCAGGTTATTGATGACCCGGATGATGTATGGACTTCGCTACTTCCTCAGTCTTCTAAGTTCTGGAAGAGGAGGTATGATCGACTCGCCAAAGAGAAGGCCGATATGGAGGCAGCCTACGAGAGGGAGGTGAAGAGGCTTCGTGCATCTTATCTTCCTGTGTCCTGAGCTTTAGATGATTGTTTCTAGGGATCCATAGGATGATTATTTTCCTTTTCTCTTGTACATGATTGACGATGCTACACTTCTTTTTCCTGATATTATTTGATGAGATATTTCCATATGTGATAAAATTCTTAATATTTCCAAAATTTGCAAATAAAACTCTAAAGTTCCTTTGAAATAAAAAAACAAATCATATGCACAAGCATTGCATGCATCATATGCATAAACAGGTTTTGTTTCCGGTCCCTTGCCCTGTGGTCTAACTCTGTGTCCTTCATTTATTTTGAAGACAATCTGACTCACCGGTACTACACTAGAGCCAACATTTCAAGACTGATGGATCACTTAGAGCAAGAAAACCGCGAGCTGAAAGAGGAAGTGGCCAGATTGACTGCCCTAGTGGAGTCACTCATGGCTGCCCAGAGCCAGTCTTCTCCGACACCTTCAACTCCTCCCCAGAGGATAGTTATCTCCGAGATTGTCTCCTCTACTGTGCTCGCTGCCAATGCACACTTTGTTCCAACAGCCATGCCAACCGGGTTCCCGTGGGGGATGCCTCCCAATTTCATGCCTGAGAGTCCTGTTCCTACCTTTACTTCTCTGCCGGCATCTAGCCCGGTCCTTGCCGTTCCTCCTCCTGTCGTGCATACTTTGCCCGGGGTAGATGATACCATCTATCATTCTGAGTCGTCTGAGGGTCCAGATGTTTATGAGAAGATGGATGTTATGAACGATCAATTTCTTGAGCTTCGCAAGGAATTGAAAACTCTCAGAGGGAAGGATCTTTTCGGCAAGTCTGCTGCCGAACTCTGCTTGGTTCCAAATGTGAAGATCCCTGTGAAATTCAAGGTCCCTGATTTTGAAAAGTACAAAGGAAATACTTGTCCTCTCAGCCACCTGGTCATGTATGCCAGGAAGATGTCAACTCAAACCGATAATGATCAACTACTCATCCACTACTTTCAGGACAGTCTGTCTGGTGCCGCTTTGCGTTGGTACATGGGTTTAGACAGCGCGAACATCCGATCCTTCAATGACCTCGGTGAAGCCTTCGTCAAGCAATACAAGTACAACGTGGATATGGCTCCCGATAGAGATCAATTGAGAGCCATGTCCCAGAAGGATAAAGAAACATTTAAGGAGTACGCCCAGAGGTGGCGAGAGGTGGCAGCACAGATCGTGCCTCCGCTAGAAGAGAAAGAGATGACTAAGATCTTTTTGAAGAATTTAAGTTCTTTTTATTATGAGCGGATGATTGCTAGCGCTCCTTCTGACTTCACCGAGATGGTGAATATGGGGATGCATTTAGAAGAAGGGGTCCGTGAAGGACGGTTAACCAGAGAAGAAGGCTCGTCTACCAAACGTTATGGGGCGTTTGCAAAGAAGAAAGATGGAGAGGCACATGCTGTGACCTTCCATGAGAAACCAAGAAGACCCTATGTGAGGAGGAAGACTGTGCGTACCGCCAGTAACTAGCACCAGGTGGCTCATATAGCACCTGTCTTTAGAAATAATCAACAGTACCAGCATCACAACAACAATCAGCAACCACCTCAGCAATATCAGCCACAACAGCTCCGTCCACAACAGAAGGCCTACCAGCCTCGCAACAGTAATCAAACCAGCACAAATTACGAGAGGAAAAAGGTCACCTTCGATCCTATTCCAATGACGTACGCAGAATTATACCCTTCTTTAATAGAGAGGAAGCTGATTACTCCGAGAGACCCACCGGCTATACCTGCTAACCCCCAGTGGTGGTATAAGCCTGAGTTACATTGTGTTTACCATTCTGGTGCTCCCGGCCATGACATGGAGAATTGTTACCCTTTGAAGACCAAGGTTCAAGACCTTGTGAGGTGTGGTATTCTATGTTTTCAGGACGTAGGCCCTAATGTGAAGAAAAACCCATTGCCCGAACATGGGAAATCTGTCAACATGGTCCACGGTTGCCCTGGCAAATACAAGGTCAAATATGTCAGTCATATTCGACAGTCTCTGGTCCAGATGCATCATTTGTTGTGTGACTACAGTCATTATGAGCATGACCATGATAGATGCCGAGTCTGCTCTGTTAATCGATTGGGTTGTTGCCAGGTGCGCAAGGATGTTCAGGAAATGCTGGACGAAGGAGTCATTGAGATCCTTCAAAACAAGAATGTTGATGAAAATGAGCCTGAGGTCAATGTGATCTCCCCGGTGTTCCAGATACCCGAGCCTGTTATCATCAAGTACAATGGTAGCAAGCAGAAGGCTTCTCCCGCTCTGATCATTAAGCCTGCTGGTCCTGTGCCTTACTCCTCTGAAAAGGCAGTTCCCTATCGCTACAACGCCGTAGCAGTAGAGAATGGGAAAGAGGTGTCCTTGCCCTCTTCTTCTATTGTGAATATTATCGATGTTAGCGGTTTGACCCGTAGTGGCCGTGTATTTTCAGCACCGCCGAAGCCTCAAATTAATGCTGATTTTGTTGAACGCCCGATCGGGAACGTTGTGAATTCTCTGAATCCGGCACTTGCTGTTAAGCTCTCCTCCGTACTGAAAACTCCTACTTCTGTTGGCCCGAGTGGCAATGAGAAAGAAGACTGTGATGAGATGCTGAGACTCATCAAAAGGAGCGAGTACAATGTTGTAGACCAACTTCTACAAACGCCATCCAAAATATTTGTGTTATCCTTACTCTTAAATTCATAACCATACTGAGAGGCTCTGCAGAAGGTGTTGGATGTGGCATATGTGGATCACGATGTCACTTTGGAGCAATTCGATAGCATTGTTGCAAACATTACTGCTTGTAACAACCTGAGCTTTTGTGACTCTGATCTCCCTGAGGAGGGAAGAGATCACAACCTAGCATTACATATATCTATGGGTTGTAGAGACGACGCCATGTCCAATGTACTGGTGGACACTGGGTCATCATTGAACGTATTGCCAAAGTCCACTCTCTCAAAGCTATCATATCAAGGGCCTCCCATGAGGCAGAGTGGGGTAGTTGTGAAGGCTTTCGATGGGTCTCGTAAGACTGTGATTGGGGAAGTTGATCTCTCAATAAAGATTGGACCAAGTGATTTTCAGATTACCTTCCAGGTTATGGACATTCACCCATCGTATAATTGTCTCTTAGGCAGACCATGGATTCACGAAGCAGGCGCTGTGACGTTCACCCTACACCAGAAATTGAAATTCGTGAATGTAAGACCCCAATTTTGGGCCCTAAGATCCCTCATAGCCCATAACACATCATACCATGGCCTCAAGGATCATTGCATGCCCTAGCTTCCCTCCTAGTGGGTAGGTTGCCTTGTGAGTTGGTTCTTGATCACCAAGCATGTTTTGCATTTGTATATCTTTGCTTTTCATATGTTTATTAACCAAAAAGTACAAAAATATTGTCATTCTAACCTTGTTGCTTGCAGCTGAAGCAATCATCAGCAAATTAGGTCAAAATCAGTCAAAGTCAGGCATTGCAGTGGATGGTGGCCATTCTTGCAGAATTTGGGCACCATGATCAATAATCAAGAGTTCATATAACTTGGGACATCATTTGGAATCAAGATCTCAAGGAATTAGGGTTTGGAATTCATCAGAAGGTGCTTCAGTCAAGCAAAACCCTAGAAAGTCAAACTTGGTCAACTGTGGATTTAATCAGTGATTTGGTGATGGGATTTGGTCTGAGAGGTCTCATTCATGCCTATATAAGCTTCATATATCATGTCAAGCATCCACAGTGAAGAAAATAAAGTCAGACAAGAAATGTCCAGAAATAGAAAGTTGACCTGTAATTCAAATTTGCCAAAAATGGAAACTTCTTGATCTTAAACTTACATCATGATACAAGCTTCAAATGAATTTTTGCCTAACATGAAAGTTGAAGATCTTGTTCTCCCATTTCCAAAAAGTCCAAGAACACTCAATTCCCATGTATGGTTTGCAAGTTATGATCAAATCATTTTCAAAAATTTGTGAACTTCAAAAGGCCATATCTCTCAAACCATTTGGCCAAATTTGGTGGGGTTTTTTCCTACAAGTCACATTTGATCCCCTCTTTCCAAAAATGTCATCCTCATGCACCAAAACATCACCATTCAAAATGGCCTTTTTGGACTTGCATTATTTAATTTCAAGTGAAGTTAAAATTTGACTTTTCCAAATAACCAATTTTACTCATTTTGGCCAATTGGGACTGTTTTGAAATGTTATTTGAAGCATGTTTGAAGCCCATTTCGTGCAGACCCATACCCCTCTTGCAAGCTTAGTGGTCTTTTAGCAATTTTTGGCAAACATGTCATTTTAACCAAATTTTGGATTACAACTTAAACTAATGATGCTTAGCTTCCTAAACAGCAAATATATAGCATATTTTCTGTCCAAAAAACCCTAGCAGCCATCAATCACACAGAAAACTCATTCTCTCAAAATCACCATTTTTCTCACTTTGCATTTTCTGACCAAAACTCCAAAAGACTCGAGCAACCCTTTGTGGTTTCATCACCTGACCATCATTGTGAGCCATTTCCAAGCATCAATCACCAACTGGAAGTTCATCTCGAGTCTGTTTTCACCAAGCACACAGCCATGGCAAGTTTTGATTTAAGTTGGATTTGGATTTGTTGAGCTAAACTTCTTCAAGTATCCATCAATACCAACCACAAGCTTCATCTGTTTGAGCTTACATCTCCAAAATAACAACTGTTTCTCAAGTTTCTTCATAACCAAGTAAATTTTCGAATCTCATATTTCATTAAATTATGCCATGCCTCTTGTAGATCTTTGTTTGCTGGTTGCATTAAGCTTAGAATCGTGCATTGTGGTTGCTTGTGTTAAGAGAAATCTGGATTTTAAACTTCATGACCAAACTTGTTCTTGCTTCTTTCTCTGTTGTTAGCTCGATTTGATGAATGTAGATGCTATATTATGAATGTGTTTGGTTTACTGTTTCGATTGCCATGCTTAATTGCTATTTCTGGGCATGTTGTTTTTTTCGATTGAATGAAAGTGACGAAGCTTCACTGTTGCTGTTACAAACCCTAATTTATTTCCAGAAATTTGATTTTCACGTGGTATGCATGTGTCCACTGTTCCATTAAGCCATCAACCAATCACAATATTTCATTTCTGTATGCTAAACGATGCGTTTTGGATAGTTGGAGTAAGATTTACAAGTTTGCCACCGGTCAACACTTTGACTCATTAAACCATGTTTGTTTTTGATATTTATTCCAAATTGATACCTCATCTTCTAAAATTCATAACATCTTCAATTCAAATCCAAATTTCATGAAAATTTTTGCATCATACTCATATGAATCTCTATTATTTTATCATGATTTTTGCTGATTTTTTGGATGAGTGAATTTTAAATGGTGTTAAGGTTTCTCACATATGTCCAATTTTTGTACATCTTGCCAAATCATTTGTGAAATTGTGATGCATTATCCATTTTATCTGAAATTTTTTGTGCACAAACTAGACTCACTCATGTTTATTTTGATGTAGAGTTTTAGAATTTATCTTATCTGGTCATTAGTTTATGAATTTTTGAATTAGGGTGTGACAATTTGTGTCACACCATTGATGTGCAACTTCATGATTTTTGATTGAATGCTTCTTGGCCTCAATTTGATCTGGATTTTTGCATGAACCTACTCTTGTATGTCTAGTTTATGTGTGAATTTTCTTGAAATTATTTGTGGCATTTTCCATTTGATTGAGATTTTTGTCCCCTGTTTGACCAAAATGTTGACTTATGTGATACATGTTGCCATTTCCTTTGTGAAATTCTCATACTTTATTGGATGAATTTGAAATTTTACATGTGATTACTAGACATCCTAAGCTTTGTCATGGTGTTGATCCCATTCATTTATCATTTGTTATCACTGACTTATGAATTTTTGAAGTTGATACATGTTTGGTTGACTTCTTTGAGCATGCTTAAACTTGTTTTGACTTTCTAATTTTCATTGACTATCTTCCCATGATCCAAATGAGCTGAAATTTTATATGAATGTCATGTTATGGATTGTGATTGAGCATGAATTATTTGATGATTTTTGGAATTGATTATGATTGGTTTTGAGCTAAGTCTTGCTGTTGACTTCTATGAGCTTTCATTTGCCATGCTTTGACTTCTTCTGCTTATGAAATGATGATGATGCATGATATGAATGTGGAACCAATTGAGATTGCTTCTTAAATGTTTGAACTTGATTTTGGTTGACTTTCATTTGCTGTTTTGACTTTCTCATCCTCTTTTGACCCTAGGCTTGTCCTAGTGGTCCTGTGGCTTATGTTTGAGTTCCTGTTTTCAGGTTAAGCACAAATGCTTCAAAGAGAACAATACAATTTGATTGAGCTTGATTGTTTATCATGAGCTAACATCTTTGTTTTGTAGGTGGCTTGACTCATATGATTTGAGTCTTGTGCTTTGCACATTCATCTGATTATGTTGACTGTTAATTCTATTCTCATTTTGCTTATCTCTTGAAATGTGTACTGATTCTGTTTGACTATTTCAGGTACCATTAGTTGCTTAGTTCTTTGAACTTGCTTTGCTTTGCTTTTTAGCAATTTGCATTTGAGGTATAATCCCTTTTCTTCATGTAGTCTGGAAGACCTGGCCTGTTATTTGGCCAGGCAACTGTCTGAAGTCCTCCTTAAGAGGCAATGCTTGTGTGTGTTTATATTTGTCCCAAGCAGGAAAAGTCCTTCAAATAAGGCAATTGGTAGATCAAAGAGATAAGCAATCTATCTCCTACTATTCTGTGAGTCTTCTCTTTGCTCCCATTACATGGTTGTAGCATTGAGATCCAAGCCCAAGATCTATAGAGTCTTATCTGTGGAGAGAGTTCCTACTTTCTGAACTCCCACACTTTCTGATATTCAATGCTCTCCCTGACCAGGGATAAGAGCAATGAGGCACACCCCTCATCTCCTTTCATCTGCTTCACCTTAGCCCCTCAATGGCAAGGTTAAGAGCACCTGTGACCCTATTCCAGTTGGCTTCAATGCCTGACCCTTTGAATGAGCCTCCTTGTTTGGTTATAGTGTGTGCTGATTGCTTTCATTGATTGATCACTTGTTTCCTATGCACATGCTTGCTTGTATGCTCTATGCATTTATCATCATTAATTGCTCATCAATGCATAATCATCTCATTTGTCTTTGTGACTTATCATTGTTGTTTGCCCATTGAGGACAATTGTAATACCATTCATTGGCTATTGCTCCTATGATATGGAAGTGAGTATAAGACCATCACCTTGGCCACTCATCTTATCTTTGCTTGATGCATTTGATTATATGTGAGGATGCAATTGTAAGTCCCTGCAAGTTGGCATTTGCTTTCCTATGATCACATGTTGTTTTGTTTGTTGTATGTGAGGATACAACTGTAAGTCCCTGCAAGTTGGCATTTGTATTCCTAGGACCATACTGTGGAGGTCAGAGTAAGCCCAGACAGATTGGCATCTGACATCCATGTTTTGTTTTTCTTTGTTTGTATGTGAGGGTACAACTGTAAGTCCCTGCAAGTTGGCATTTGTATTCCCAGGACCATACTGTGGAGGTTATAGTAAGCCCAGATAAATTGGCATCTGACATCCATTGTTATGCATTTGTTTGTTATGTGTGAGGATGCAACTGTAAGTCCCTGCAAGTTGGCATTTGCTTTCCTATGACCATAATGGTGCATTTTCTTTGATTGTATGTGAGGATGCAATTGTAAGTCCCTGCAAGTTGGCATTTGCTTTCCTATGATCATATGTTGGATATTGGTGTAAGCCCAGACAAATTGGCATCTGACATCCGAGTGTTTGCTTCCTTTGTTGGAGATTGGTATAAGTCCAGATAGATTGGCATCCGGTATCCACTTTTCATTTCTTTGTTGAGGAGATTAGTATAAGTCCATTGAGTGGCCTCTGATATCCATTCCTGTTTTAGGAGATTGGTGTAAATCCATCTATTGGTATCCGGTATCCGCTTTTGTTTGTGAGATTGGAGTAAGACCATTGAGTGGCATCCGGTATCATTTGCTTGCTTACATTATTATTATCCATTGCTTATTCCAAAGGACACACTTGAATCATCTCCTATATGATTTCAAGAGGTGAACCTTCTAAGAAGTTTTACAATCCATCTTCATCCATTCATCCCCATTGTGTCCTAAACCTTTTCACACTTTGATTTCAAACTTGACATAGATATTGTGCAAACATCTTCATGTTTTCAAACCAAAAACCTGGACCCCAAGTCCTTGACTTTTTTCAAACTCCATTTCATAATACTTCTTTGAATTAATCTTAATCATACTTTGACCCTACTTTCACAATCACAATCAATTAACTTCACCCATTCACTTGTTTTGGCTTTGTCCATTGTTAAATCTTTTCATGCATTAGCCATAGGTTTCAATTATCTTTGTGGTTGATGTAAACCTCACCTTATCCTTAGTGAGTCGACTATAAGACTTCCGTACTGAAAACAGGGCTAACCCCTCTAGTACGTCGAAGCTATCCTCGCATGGTGGATGTTGGTCTTGGTCGAGTTTTCTCCCATTGATAATGAAGAGCCACAGTGCTATTGTTTAAAATTGAATCCACCAACTTTTGGAAATCTTTTAGCCGAACTACGGCGTTTTGATCCTTACCTTTGATGGAAGGTACGTAGGCAACGGGTTCATCCGTTCAAACCCAATAAAAATTGCATATTCTTTTCTCATCATCCCAATCATGTTTGCACAATACTTATGTCATAACAAATAACAATTTTTATACAACAAGTGTGAAAAGGGCTCCCTAGGAGTACCTAGGACGTAGTGGGTGCCTAACACCTTCCCATTGCGTAATTTACCCCTTACCCAGACTCTCTGATCTTTTTATTAGTTTTCTACGTGTAAAACTTCTTAGGCTTTTGTTCGCTTTTTAGCCAGTCCTTTGGATAAATAAAAGTGCGGTGGCGACTCGAAATTTCATTGTATCTCTTGCTTATAATTTAATCGATAGATCATATAGCGACGAATACACCGCTACAGAAAAGTGGCGACTCTGCTGGGGAAGACTCGATCCTTGGTGGTATTGCCTACTTTTCACCCTTGTTGTGCTATATTGTTATCTGTTATATGACATATTTTTGTACAATTTGGGATGACTGTATTGATTGTAATGTGTGAATTGCTTGATATACAATTGCTGTTTGCTTTGGTGATCTGTGAGATGAGTTCTGTACCCGAACTCGAGTGCACTCTAGGATAGGAGAATGGCATAGTCTTGTTGACTGGTGTGGAGTATTCCTTAGCCAGTTGACTTGCGAGCCCATTCACTTGGTGGAGGTCATGTTGGACTAATAATGTCACACAAGTTATTTGTGGATAGGCATTATTCTTTCAATCATGTTCCGCAGAAGCCAAGGACCGTAGTTTACCAAACCCATCTTGGCCTATTTTTAGGACCGTAGTGCGGAGGTCGTTCAGATGTCAGTTCTGATACGATTGTTACGCGATACTACACTCATAAGAGTTTCTCTTGAGAATATTCTTGGAATACGAGTATTCGTTCCTCCGATAATATTCGAAAGATGGAACGATAATTATGGGAACCTCTGATAGAACATGTTTGACAGGTTTAAACCCTAGTACACTCCCTTTGGGTGGTCCTTAACCGAGACTCCATGCTCGTAACTCTCAGCAAACCCGTGATTCGTGGTTGAGTCGTTCAGACACCGTTAATATCAATGGAACCCGGATCAGGTGTAAAACCTAAAATCCACCAAAGCGGCTGGTTGATATTAAGGATGTTCGAGCCGGTTCATGTACCGTTAATATCAATGGAACTTGGGTGTCGATAAGGTGAAAACCTAAATCCACCAAAATGGATGATTGATATTAGGGATACAATGAGCTTTCCCACGACCTTTGTTTGGTGTGCCTTGTTTGATCCTTGAGTGTGATTGTTGCATTCATACATTCATGCATTCATCTACATCCATGTCATCAGAAAAAAGAAAATTTTCAAGGAACTCAAAGGAGTTTATTTGCAAAAATTTTCAAACATGAAAAAACCGGGAAAATTTTTTCACCTGATATATCTGATGAGATATTCTCATATATGATCAAAATGCTTAAATATTTCAAAGTTTGCAAATAAAACCCTCGAGTTCCTTTGAAATGAAAAACAAGCATATGCACAAACACTTCATGCATCATTTGCATAAGCGGGTGTTTTGTTCCGGTCTCCCGTCCTGTGGTCTGACCCTGCGATCTTCATTTATTTTGAAGACGCACTTCGCCGGTACTATACCAGAGCCGACTCTGCCAGATTGATGGATCATCCTGAGCAAGAGAATTGTGAACTCAGAGAGATATTTGCCAGACTAAGTGCTGTTGATGGATTTATTCCTGGTTAACCAATCCCGGGCTGGCATTGGCTACTGTTCTGGGGCATGTAATGAGCAAGGTCTGTTCACAAGTGGAGGATTCATCCATGATGATCAACCTGAAGAAGAGGCTGCTGCTATCTTGGAAGAGGATGCAGAGGATCTGAACAATTTCATCATACCTGGTGGTGTCTGCCACAATTGGGTCGCTGTGGATGTTCCTATGGTCATTCATAAGTCAGCGTGATTTGTTCACTTTGTTTGAAACCCTTCTCCCATGCCAAAAGGAGAAGTGATGACATTGTTGGCAAAGCATTTAATACAATGATGTTTTCATTCAATTAATGCATTGTTAAACATTTGTTTTTCCATTTGTTTTCACTTTTTGCTTTCTGCATGAAATCAGTGATCACAAAAAAACCCTGAAAAACATAAAAACAACACTTTTCATCTGCATAAATGATTTGCTTGTTTAAATTCAAAAGCTTTTCATTATCTAGAATCATTATGCAGGGATTTCTAAACCCATTGAACATAATGACCCAACGCCATCTCCCAATCTTGAATTCTTTGTATTCGGAGCAGAGGAAGATGATGTTGAAGGGGATTCCTGACGAGATTACCCGACTTCTTGAGCACAAAGAGAGCTCATTCAGCTGTATCATGAGAATCAGCAAACCAGTCAAACTGGGGCATTACAAATGCATTGCAAAAAAAAAAAAAAAAAAAAAAAGAGGAGGGTGAAAAATAAGAAAAAAATCAAAAATTAGGAAAAAAAATTTCAAAATTTTTTCCAAAGGAAAAAAGAAAAATTATACCCTCAAGTCCCTAGTTGACTAATGCTGAATGGATTCAGAGTCGTTACGACCAACTGAATTTGATCGAAGAGAAGCGTTTAACTGCCATGTGCCATGGTCAGTTATATCAGCAGAGAATGAAGAAAGCATTCGACAAGAAGGTCAAGCCTCGTGTGTTCCGAGAAGGTGACCTTGTGCTCAAGAAAGTTTTGTCTTTCGCGCCCGATTCCAGGGGCAAGTGGACTCCAAACTACGAGGGTCCATATGTTGTTAAGAGAGCCTTTTCAGGCAGAGCTTTGATGCTTACAACAATGGATGGGGAGGATTTCACTCGTCCTGTGAATTCAGATGCAGTTAAGAGATACTTTGCCTAAAAAAAAAGTATATGCAAATGAAAAAAAAATGGAAAAAACAGAATTGCTCGCTAAGTTGAAAACCCGAAAGGGCGGCTTAGGCAAAAATGAGCGTCTCGGTGGAGAACCCGCAAGGGTAATCCAGGCAAAAATTAGAGACTTGAAAAAAGAGAATATTTGCATCCCGCTAGATTGAGTACCTCACCCTGGGGCAATCTAGGCAAAAATTAGGGATTTGGCAAGTAATTGCATCCTGACAAGACTTTCTGCTCGCCAGTCGTCATTTCAGAAGATCCTCGATTCGTCGTCAACTAAAGCTTCGGATACATCGAGATTCAAATTGGTAGAGAAAGGTTCATTATGTTCAATGTAGCCCTCTTCCAATATATATCACTGATTTCAAATTTGTACAGATCTATGGAGTCTTGCCATTTGCAGGCTACCATTCCATCAAATCAATTTGAGCTTTTTATCCAATTATTTGCACTCTTATTTGTTTCAATTCAACAAATGTTTTGCATGTTTTAAATTGATAAAATGTCATTGTTTTAAACAAATCAAATTTTTCAAAAAAATATTTTTCAAACAAAGTGAACATTCACAATATTGAAAGGATACTCAAGAATATCTCAGTGCTCTCCCGAGGGTGGCATGATCTCCAACAGGTAAGACATTTGTTCATATTCCTGGTTTGGTTGTATCTTCTTTCTTCAGACCTTTGTCGGGGTTGTTCCCCAAGCAGATTTGTTGTTGGGGTTGTTCCCCAGTATAGTCGCAAGCAGAGTGTTGTTGAAGACTTCGTTTTCTCCAGCAGCAATCTTCCCTAGCATGGTTGCTTTTCTTGTAGAAGTTTCGGTGGTTGATGGTTTATCATCTTGGTGCCCCGTCACTTTCTCCAGTGGGTCGTATGCCCCAGACTTTATTCGTCTCCTCAGCGCAGTTATGAGTAGAGCTGTTGTTGATATCCCCATCGGATTCGCAAGCAGAGTTGTTATCACTCTTCCCAGTGCAGTTGCCAGTGGAGTTGTCTGTTTACCTCAGCATGATCGCTTTCTTTTTGAAGACTCGGTAAGTCAGTGGTTTGATACCCGGTACTTTACCTTTTCCCCGGCGAAGTCGTCTGCGGAATTGTTGCTATCTCTCCATCAAAGTTGTTCTCTTCAGCAGAGCAGGATTTATTTTCCTACTCAGTGGTTGATTTGGGTTGACATCCCAGTATTGCATCCATCTTTTCCTCAACTTAGTCTGCAGAGTGGTTGTTGCGGCAGTTTTGCCTGTTGAATACTCCTTTCAATCCCCAGTATGGTCGGATGATGGCTTTGGCCTCCAGTGAACGGATTAATTTCCTGACTGTTTGTGATCCCCAGTAGAGTGGCTTATACTGCAGAATCTACTTGTTGTGATCAGTTTGATACGCATATTCTCCCCAAGTGGAGTGGTTCGTTGCAGAATCTACTTGTTTGATCTGTCCTCCCTCAGTGGTTTGTTCCCCAAGAGAGTAGCCGACAGTTTTCCCCAGTAGAGTTGCTTATGCAGTTAGATTCTATTTGGATGATATCATTCTCCCTCAGTGGGTTGTTCCCCAGTGGAGTTATGTGGAGTTTGCTTCTACAGCAGTTCGTGCTCGTGCAATGCACCCTTTTGTTCGTCTCAGTTGACACTGGGACCCCCCTGCAGATATCTTGGGTTTTCTCTTGTTCTCCAACAGATTCGTCTTTGTGGCTACCTTTTGCCTGTTGTGACTTTCTGTGCCCTGATTGGGTTATCTACTGATCCATCACTCAGAGATTTGGTTTCCCGATATCTTTGACCCTCTGTTTCTTCAGCAGTACCCGCAGATCTTTGCTTTACAGCATATAGATCTCCGCAGATTGGCTCTCCAGCTGGTTGTTCCCCTGGAAGTATAATACCGGGCGTTTGATTCCTGGACCTGGTTGTGTTAGAATTGTCTGTTTTGTCAGCATTCATCAAACATAAATCACGCATATTCATGCATATTCATAAACATTCAGATATTCATGTCGCATTTCTTGCCATGTATCCTTTGTTTGTCGTGTCTCCTGCTATGGTGATATAGATCTCTTTACAGGTCTCCCCAAGCAGATGTTGGGTGTTAAAATCTCTCCATATAGAGTCAGCCCCATAAGCAGAAAGTGTTGGTCTTTCCTTCTGCAGTTCCCCACTGAGATATATCCTCGTGGATGACGGTTTCTTCCGTTTCCTCCCAACACATATATTGGGATGGATTTTCCTATTTGAGTTACATCCTCATTAGGACATGTCTTGATTCAGTCCGTCTTTTCGGATTATTCCCGAATTGACTATTTGTCATGTCTTGTGCTTCCCAGTGGGTTGTTCCCCAGCGGAGTAGTTTCGGGCCTCTACCCTCATACCGGTAGTTATAAGTCCTATTTTTCCTGGCTTTCTTGACAGAATTTGTGGTTATACACCTTTTATTCCCCAGCCAGAGTTGTTGGTTTTCTACCTCATACCGGTAGTTGTAAATCCTATTTTCCTGCTCTCCAGCAGTTTATGGTTTGTTATAAACCCTATCTTGGTTTCCCGTGCGGATTTGTGATTTGTTCTATCCCCACGCAGAGTTGTTGGTCTTCTACCCCGTATTCGGTAGATGTAAACCCTAATTTTGTGGTTATCCCCACCAGAGTTTGGCCCTCTGCCTACAAATCAGCAGTCGTAAGTCCTATCTTTGCGGTTTTTCTACCTACAAACCGGTAGTCATAAACCCTGTTTTCTCCACTTGCAGAGTTAACTTTGTTGTTCATCCCAACCGATGACAATTTCTCCCTTGTGGTTATCTTCATCTAGTTCTTAATGTTGATTTTCCTTTGCTTGGATAAGTTGCTCAGATCAGCACTTATATCCCCAACAAGTCTTTTGTGGATAATTGCCGTATGCTAGCAATTTTATCCCCAGCGGGTCCTTTCACCTTTTGTCAGTGATTGTGTTCCCCGGATCATTGATTTTCATCAATGCATCCCAGTGAATCCTCAGCAGATCGCCTTTCATTTACCCTTTTGTTGGTAATGTCTGTTGTTCCTTTTGATTGGTCATCATTATATACCTAGTTTGGTATCCCGATGCCTTTCTTTTCGGTTGATTTATCCTTTATTAACCCAGTAACCGGTTGTGGATGATCTTCCATGCGAGTATATTATTCACGGTCTGCCGGTAATGAATAATATATCTCATGCACTCTTCAGTCGAAACCTTTTGTGTTTCCCTAGTCGAGTAAGATTCGTTGTTTCCCTTTGTGGAATCGAATATTTCTTTGTTGTCGGATAATTGCCGGATGCTTGCAATTTATCCCTTTGAGTGGTCTTTCGTTTACCCGGATGCTTGGTATCGATTGTCTCTCTTTTTGGTTAGTCACCTATTATATACTTCGGTATCTCTGGTGTCTTTTCCTTTCGAGTATATTATTCACGGTCTGCCGGTAATGAATAGTATATCTCATGCGCTCTTTAGTTGGAATCCTTTGTTGATTTTCCCCAGCTGAGCAAGATTCGTATTCTTTGTAGAATCGAATGTCCCTCCTTTCGGATGATGAGTGTTTTGGCATATATACCAATTCACGTTTTCGGTAGATCGCCTATTATATACCCAGTAATCGGTATCTCTGGTGTTTCTTACCATGCGAGTTTATTATCTACGTTCTGACGGTAATAGATAATATATCTCATGCGAGTATTCTTATCCACGGTCTGCCGGTAATGGATATTATATCTCATGCACTCTTTGGGTTTGTGTCCCCAGTTGAGTAAGATTCGTTTTCCCGTTGTGGATTCGAATGTCCATCCTGTAAGTCGATTTGCTTTTTCAAGCCCTCCTTTCGGATGATGAGTGTTTTGGCATATATACCAATTCACGTCTTTGGTTAGTCACCTATTATATACCTCGGTATCTCTGGTGTCTTTTCCTTTCGAGTATATTATTCACGGTCTGCCGGTAATGAATAATATGTCTCATGCGCTCTTTGGTCGGAATCCTTTGTTGATCTTCCCCAGTCGAGTAAGTTTCGTTTTCCCGTTGTGGAATCGAATGTCCATCCTATAAACAAGTCTGTTGTTCTAGCTTTCTTCAGGATGATGAGTGTTTTGGAACACAAACCATTTCACGCCTTCGGATTTTATCCTATAAACAACCTACAACCCGGTTCAGGATAATCTTCCATGTGAGTATTCTATCCACGTTCTGACGGTAATGGATATTATATCTCGTTCACTCTTGGGTCAATCTTTTGATTGTTTTCTCCGCAGAGTAAGTTTCGTATTCCTTGTGGAATCGAACGTCCGTCCTATAAACAAGTCTGCTGTTCTAGCTTTCTTCAGGATGATGAGTGTTTTGGAACACAAACCAATTCACGTTTTCGGATCTTATCCTATAAACAACCTACAACCCGGTTCAGGATAACTTTCCATGCGAGTACATTATCTACGTTTTGACGGCTATAGATAATATATCTCATGCACTCTTTTGTCGAACACTTTGTTTGTTTCCCCAACTGAGTAAGATTTGCATTCTTTACAGAATCAAATATCCATCCTATAAACAAGTTTGCTTTCGCTCTCTTCAGGATGATGAGTGTTTTGGAACACACACCAATTCACGTCTTCGGATTTTATCCTATAAACAACCTACAACCCGGTTCAGGATAATCTTCCTTTGTGAGTACATTATCTACGTTTTGACGGCTATAGATAATATATCTCATGCACTCTCTTGTCGAACACTTTGTTGGTTTCCCCAACTGAGTAAGATTTGCATTCTTTACAGAATCAAATATCCATCCTATAAACAAGTTTGCTTTCGCTCTCTTCAGGATGATGAGTGTTTTGGAACACACACCAATTCACGTCTTTGGTCGGTCACCTGTTACATACCTACAACCCGGTATCCCTGGTGTTCCTTCCTTTCTGCTCCCTATTATGACCTCGGTCCCCCTGTGGAGTCAGATTTTCCTGAGGTTATGTACCTTTTTCAGGTCTTTCTCAGATGTTTGGTTGATTGATATCTCTCACCCTTATACCGGTCTTAGATACTCATTCTTCCTGAGTTTGTTGCCCTTATACCGGTAACACCTCATTGTTTGGTACTTCCTCAGTGAAGTCTTCCTGTTGCTTATTCCCAGGAGTCAGCTTGTGTCTCTCCAATGGATTTATTTTCCTTTGGAATTCTTTTCCCCAGTGAGGTCTCCAGTCTGTTTTCTGTTTCCCTAATCAGAGTCGTGTCTTGTTCACGCATTTCCTTTTCTGTTACTATCCCCCAACTAGATTCTTGTTAGAGTCTCTGTTCCTGGTGAGTGTATTACTCCGATGGATCGTCTTTTCTTCTGTGTGAATCATTTTCCCCACAGAATTTATGTCTTTTGCATACATACATTTGCATCATGAGGTCTCTTAGGGACCAAAATTTGTCTCATTACTGTTATTTAAGCCCATTCTACCGCGTCGAGATGAAGATTTCTAAACTTCACTTCTCCGGCTAGAATGACCTTAAATAGGGGCATCTGTAAGACCCCAATTTTGGGCCCTAAGATCCCTCATAGCCCATAACACATCATACCATGGCCTCAAGGATCATTGCATGCCCTAGCTTCCCTCCTAGTGGGTAGGTTGCCTTGTGAGTTGGTTCTTGATCACCAAGCATGTTTTGCATTTGTATATCTTTGCTTTTCATATGTTTATTAACCAAAAAGTACAAAAATATTGTCATTCTAACCTTGTTGCTTGCAGCTGAAGCAATCATCAGCAAATTAGGTCAAAATCAGTCAAAGTCAGGCATTGCAGTGGATTGTGGCCATTCTTGCAGAATTTGGGCACCATGATCAATAATCAAGAGTTCATATAACTTGGGACATCATTTGGAATCAAGATCTCAAGGAATTAGGGTTTGGAATTCATCAGAAGGTGCTTCAGTCAAGCAAAACCCTAGAAAGTCAAACTTGGTCAACTGTGGATTTAATCAGTGATTTGGTGATGGGATTTGGTCTGAGAGGTCTCATTCATGCCTATATAAGCTTCATATATCATGTCAAGCATCCACAGTGAAGAAAATAAAGTCAGACAAGAAATGTCCAGAAATAGAAAGTTGACCTGTAATTCAAATTTGCCAAAAATGGAAACTTCTTGATCTTAAACTTACATCATGATACAAGCTTCAAATGAATTTTTGCCCAACATGAAAGTTGAAGATCTTGTTCTCCAATTTCCAAAAAGTCCAAGAACACTCAATTCCCATGTATGGTTTGCAAGTTATGATCAAATCATTTTCAAAAATTTGTGAACTTCAAAAGGCCATATCTCTCAAACCATTTGGCCAAATTTGGTGGGGTTTTTTCCTACAAGTCACATTTGATCCCCTCTTTCCAAAAATGTCATCCTCATGCACCAAAACATCACCATTCAAAATGGCCTTTTTGGACTTGCATTATTTAATTTCAAGTGAAGTTAAAATTTGACTTTTCCAAATAACCAATTTTACTCATTTTGGCCAATTGGGACTGTTTTGAAATGTTATTTGAAGCATGTTTGAAGCCCATTTCGTGCAGACCCATACCCCTCTTGCAAGCTTAGTGGTCTTTTAGCAATTTTTGGCAAACATGTCATTTTAACCAAATTTTGGATTACAACTTAAACTAATGATGCTTAGCTTCCTAAACAGCAAATATATAGCATATTTTCTGTCCAAAAAACCCTAGCAGCCATCAATCACACAGAAAACTCATTCTCTCAAAATCACCATTTTTCTCACTTTGCATTTTCTGACCAAAACTCCAAAAGACTCGAGCAACCCTTTGTGGTTTCATCACCTGACCATCATTGTGAGCCATTTCCAAGCATCAATCACCAACTGGAAGTTCATCTCGAGTCTGTTTTCACCAAGCACACAGCCATGGCAAGTTTTGATTTAAGTTGGATTTGGATTTGTTGAGCTAAACTTCTTCAAGTATCCATCAATACCAACCACAAGCTTCATCTGTTTGAGCTTACATCTCCAAAATAACAACTGTTTCTCAAGTTTCTTCATAACCAAGTAAATTTTCGAATCTCATATTTCATTAAATTATGCCATGCCTCTTGTAGATCTTTGTTTGCTGGTTGCATTAAGCTTAGAATCGTGCATTGTGGTTGCTTGTGTTAAGAGAAATCTGGATTTTAAACTTCATGACCAAACTTGTTCTTGCTTCTTTCTCTGTTGTTAGCTCGATTTGATGAATGTAGATGCTATATTATGAATGTGTTTGGTTTACTGTTTCGATTGCCATGCTTAATTGCTATTTCTGGGCATGTTGTTTTTTTCGATTGAATGAAAGTGACGAAGCTTCACTGTTGCTGTTACAAACCCTAATTTATTTCCAGAAATTTGATTTTCACGTGGTATGCATGTGTCCACTGTTCCATTAAGCCATCAACCAATCACAATATTTCATTTCTGTATGCTAAACGATGCGTTTTGGATAGTTGGAGTAAGATTTACAAGTTTGCCACCGGTCAACACTTTGACTCATTAAACCATGTTTGTTTTTGATATTTATTCCAAATTGATACCTCATCTTCTAAAATTCATAACATCTTCAATTCAAATCCAAATTTCATGAAAATTTTTGCATCATACTCATATGAATCTCTATTATTTTATCATGATTTTTGCTGATTTTTTGGATGAGTGAATTTTAAATGGTGTTAAGGTTTCTCACATATGTCCAATTTTTGTACATCTTGCCAAATCATTTGTGAAATTGTGATGCATTATCCATTTTATCTGAAATTTTTTGTGCACAAACTAGACTCACTCATGTTTATTTTGATGTAGAGTTTTAGAATTTATCTTATCTGGTCATTAGTTTATGAATTTTTGAATTAGGGTGTGACAATTTGTGTCACACCATTGATGTGCAACTTCATGATTTTTGATTGAATGCTTCTTGGCCTCAATTTGATCTGGATTTTTGCATGAACCTACTCTTGTATGTCTAGTTTATGTGTGAATTTTCTTGAAATTATTTGTGGCATTTTCCATTTGATTGAGATTTTTGTCCCCTGTTTGACCAAAATGTTGACTTATGTGATACATGTTGCCATTTCCTTTGTGAAATTCTCATACTTTATTGGATGAATTTGAAATTTTACATGTGATTACTAGACATCCTAAGCTTTGTCATGGTGTTGATCCCATTCATTTATCATTTGTTATCACTGACTTATGAATTTTTGAAGTTGATACATGTTTGGTTGACTTCTTTGAGCATGCTTAAACTTGTTTTGACTTTCTAATTTTCATTGACTATCTTCCCATGATCCAAATGAGCTGAAATTTTATATGCATGTCATGTTATGGATTGTGATTGAGCATGAATTATTTGATGATTTTTGGAATTGATTATGATTGGTTTTGAGCTAAGTCTTGCTGTTGACTTCTATGAGCTTTCATTTGCCATGCTTTGACTTCTTCTGCTTATGAAATGATGATGATGCATGATATGAATGTGGAACCAATTGAGATTGCTTCTTAAATGTTTGAACTTGATTTTGGTTGACTTTCATTTGCTGTTTTGACTTTCTCATCCTCTTTTGACCCTAGGCTTGTCCTAGTGGTCCTGTGGCTTATGTTTGAGTTCCTGTTTTCAGGTTAAGCACAAATGCTTCAAAGAGAACAATACAATTTGATTGAGCTTGATTGTTTATCATGAGCTAACATCTTTGTTTTGTAGGTGGCTTGACTCATATGATTTGAGTCTTGTGCTTTGCACATTCATCTGATTATGTTGACTGCTAATTCTATTCTCATTTTGCTTATCTCTTGAAATGTGTACTGATTCTGTTTGACTATTTCAGGTACCATTAGTTGCTTAGTTCTTTGAACTTGCTTTGCTTTGCTTTTTAGCAATTTGCATTTGAGGTATAATCCCTTTTCTTCATGTAGTCTGGAAGACCTGGCCTGTTATTTGGCCAGGCAACTGTCTGAAGTCCTCCTTAAGAGGCAATGCTTGTGTGTGTTTATATTTGTCCCAAGCAGGAAAAGTCCTTCAAATAAGGCAATTGGTAGATCAAAGAGATAAGCAATCTATCTCCTACTATTCTGTGAGTCTTCTCTTTGCTCCCATTACATGGTTGTAGCATTGAGATCCAAGCCCAAGATCTATAGAGTCTTATCTGTGGAGAGAGTTCCTACTTTCTGAACTCCCACACTTTCTGATATTCAATGCTCTCCCTGACCAGGGATAAGAGCAATGAGGCACACCCCTCATCTCCTTTCATCTGCTTCACCTTAGCCCCTCAATGGCAAGGTTAAGAGCACCTGTGACCCTATTCCAGTTGGCTTCAATGCCTGACCCTTTGAATGAGCCTCCTTGTTTGGTTATAGTGTGTGCTGATTGCTTTCATTGATTGATCACTTGTTTCCTATGCACATGCTTGCTTGTATGCTCTATGCATTTATCATCATTAATTGCTCATCAATGCATAATCATCTCATTTGTCTTTGTGACTTATCATTGTTGTTTGCCCATTGAGGACAATTGTAATACCATTCATTGGCTATTGCTCCTATGATATGGAAGTGAGTATAAGACCATCACCTTGGCCACTCATCTTATCTTTGCTTGATGCATTTGATTATATGTGAGGATGCAATTGTAAGTCCCTGCAAGTTGGCATTTGCTTTCCTATGATCACATGTTGTTTTGTTTGTTGTATGTGAGGATACAACTGTAAGTCCCTGCAAGTTGGCATTTGTATTCCTAGGACCATACTGTGGAGGTCAGAGTAAGCCCAGACAGATTGGCATCTGACATCCATGTTTTGTTTTTCTTTGTTTGTATGTGAGGGTACAACTGTAAGTCCCTGCAAGTTGGCATTTGTATTCCCAGGACCATACTGTGGAGGTTAGAGTAAGCCTAGATAAATTGGCATCTGACATCCATTGTTATGCATTTGTTTGTTATGTGTGAGGATGCAACTGTAAGTCCCTGCAAGTTGGCATTTGCTTTCCTATGACCATAATGGTGCATTTTCTTTGATTGTATGCGAGGATGCAATTGTAAGTCCCTGCAAGTTGGCATTTGCTTTCCTATGATCATATGTTGGATATTGGTGTAAGCCCAGACAAATTGGCATCTGACATCCGAGTGTTTGCTTCCTTTGTTGGAGATTGGTATAAGTCCAGATAGATTGGCATCCGGTATCCACTTTTCATTTCTTTGTTGAGGAGATTAGTATAAGTCCATTGAGTGGCCTCTGATATCCATTCCTGTTTTAGGAGATTGGTGTAAATCCATCTATTGGTATCCGGTATCCGCTTTTGTTTGTGAGATTGGAGTAAGACCATTGAGTGGCATCCGATATCATTTGCTTGCTTACATTATTATTATCCATTGCTTATTCCAAAGGACACACTTGAATCATCTCCTATATGATTTCAAGAGGTGAACCTTCTAAGAAGTTTTACAATCCATCTTCATCCATTCATCCCCATTGTGTCCTAAACCTTTTCACACTTTGATTTCAAACTTGACATAGATATTGTGCAAACATCTTCATGTTTTCAAACCAAAAACCTGGACCCCAAGTCCTTGACTTTTTTCAAACTCCATTTCATAATACTTCTTTGAATTAATCTTAATCATACTTTGACCCTACTTTCACAATCACAATCAATTAACTTCACCCATTCACTTGTTTTGGCTTTGTCCATTGTTAAATCTTTTCATGCATTAGCCATAGGTTTCAATTATCTTTGTGGTTGATGTAAACCTCACCTTATCCTTAGTGAGTCGACTATAAGACTTCCGTACTTAAAACAGGGCTAACCCCTCTAGTACGTCGAAGCTATCCTCGCATGGTGGATGTTGGTCTTGGTCGAGTTTTCTCCCATTGATAATGAAGAGCCACAGTGCTATTGTTTAAAATTGAATCCACCAACTTTTGGAAATCTTTTAGCCGAACTACGGCGTTTTGATCCTTACCTTTGATGGAAGGTACGTAGGCAACGGGTTCATCCGTTCAAACCCAATAAAAATTGCATATTCTTTTCTCATCATCCCAATCATGTTTGCACAATACTTATGTCATAACAAATAACAATTTTTATACAACAAGTGTGAAAAGGGCTCCCTAGGAGTACCTAGGACGTAGTGGGTGCCTAACACCTTCCCATTGCGTAATTTACCCCTTACCCAGACTCTCTGATCTTTTTATTAGTTTTCTACGTGTAAAACTTCTTAGGCTTTTGTTCGCTTTTTAGCCAGTCCTTTGGATAAATAAAAGTGCGGTGGCGACTCGAAATTTCATTGTAACTCTTGCTTATGATTTAATCGATAGATCATATAGCGACGAATACACCGCTACAGTGAAAAACAAGAAGCTGGTGGTGGTAGGGGAGAAAGGGCTCTCCTGATTAGTCATTTGTCTTCCTTATCTTATATAGATGCTGAGGTTGAAGTTGGAACTCATTTCCAAGCGTTATCTATTGCTGAGCCTATTGAGAAAAGATCTCCTTCATTTGCTTCCTACAAAGATGAAAAGCTGGCCATTGAGCGTGGCGCAACCAGTGGTTTAGGAAAAATGATTGAGTTAGAAGACAACGAGTCACGAGCTGGCATAGGTTTTTCTTCTGGTACTTTCAACAAGCAAGGGTTATTCAAGAGTGGAGGTTTCATCCACACCGGTCAAGATGAGGAGGCTGCTGCCGTTTTAGAAGAAGATACAAAGGATTCTGGCAACTTCATCATCCCTGGAGGGGTCTACAATAATTGGGCCGTTGTGGATATTCCAACAATTGTCCATAAGTCAACGTAATGATCACTTTGTTTAAAAACCCTTCTCCCATGCTAAAAGGAGGAGTGATGACATTGATGGCGCATAAATACAATGATATTTTCATTCAATAAATTCATGTTAAATGTTTGTTTTCCATTTATTTTCCCTTTTCGCTTTTCACATGAAATCGGTGATCACATAAAACCCTAAAAATAGAATAAAATCAATCTTTTCATCTGCATAATGATTTGCCTTGTTTGAATTCTAAAGCTTTTCATATCCAAAATCATTATGCAGGTTGATTTCTAGACCCATTGAACATAATGACCCAACGCCATCTCCCAATTTTGAATTCCCTATATTTGAGGCAGAGGAAGATGATGTTGAAGAGATTCCTGATGAGATCACCCGGCTACTTGAGCATGAAGAGAAGATCATTCAGCCTCATCTTGAGAATCTGGAAACAGTCAACTTAGGGTCTGAAGATTGTGTGCGAGAGGTAAAGATTGGGGCACTTCTGGAAGAATCTGTTAAGAAGGGGTTGATTAAGTTGCTACGAGAATATGTTGACGTCTTTGCCTGGTCATATGAAGACATGCCTGGTCTAGATACTGATATTGTGCAATATTTCCTACCTTTAAAGCCTGAGTGCGTGCCTGTGAAGCAGAAACTCAGAAGAACTCATCCTGATATGGCAGTGAAGATCAAAGAGGAAGTTCAGAAGCAAATTGATGCGGTCCTCAATGGGTGGCCAACATTGTGCCCGTGCCTAAGAAAGATGGAAAGGTCCGGATGTGTGTGGACTATAGAGACTTGAATAAAGCTAGTCTGAAAGATGATTTCCCTCTACCACATATTGATATGTTGGTAGACAATACAGCTAAATTCAAGGTCTTCTCGTTTATGGATGGATTTTCGGGATATAATCAGATTAAAATGGCACCCGAGGATATGGAGAAGACAACATTTATCACACCTTGGGGAACATTCTGTTATCGAGTGATGCCCTTCGGTTTGAAGAACGCCGGAGCCACGTATCAACGAGCTATGACCATCTTGTTTCATGATATGATGCACAAGGAGATTGAGGTATATGTTGAAGATATGATTGCTAAGTCAAGAACGGAAGTTGAACATGTAGAGCATTTGTTGAAGCTTTTCCAGCGTTTGAGGCAATATAAGCTTCGTCTGAATCCCAACAAGTGTACATTTGGAGTCCGTTCTGGCAAGTTATTGGGCTTCATTGTTAGTGAAAGAGGTATTGAGGTTGATCCTGCAAAGGTCAAGGCAATACAAGAGATGCCTGCGCCCAAAACTGAGAAGTAAGTCTGAGGTTTTCTTGGCCGCTTGAATTATATCTCCAGATTCATATCCCACATGACTGCCACATGTGCGCCTATATTCAAGCTCCTCCAGAAAGATCAGTCCCATGATTGGACCGAGGATTTCCAGAAAGCTTTCGACAGTATTAAAGAATATCTGTCTGAGCCTCTGATTCTGTCTCCTCCTGTAGAGGGAAGACCTTTGATCATGTATCTGACTGTTCTTGAAGACTCGATGGGTTGTGTCCTTGGTCAGCAAGACGAATCAGGGAAGAAGGAGTATGTTATTTACTACCTGAGTAAGAAGTTCACTGATTGTGAGTCTCGATACTCAATGCTTGAAAAGACATGTTGTGCTTTGGCTTTGGCTGCTAAGCGCTTACGCCAGTATATGATAAATCATACGACTTGGTTGATATCCAGAATGGATCCAATCAAGTACATCTTCGAGAAGCCTGCTTTAACAGGGAGAATTACCCGTTGGCAGATGTTGTTATCTGAGTATGATATTGAGTATCGAGCTCAGAAGGCTATTAAAGGTAGTATCTTGGCTGACCATTTGGCACATCAGCCTATTGAAGATTATCAGTCAGTTCAGTATGACTTCCCGGATGAGGAAATTCTGTATTTGAAAGTGAAAGATTGCGATGAGCCTACACTTGATGAAGGGCCAGAGCCTGGTTCCAGATGGAGTATGGTATTTGAGGGTGCTGTAAATCAGTATGGAAATGGTATTGGGGCGGTAATTATTACTCCTCAGGGCGCGCATATTCCTTTTACAGCAAGGCTAACTTTCAAATGCACGAATAATATGGCTGAGTATGAGGCATGTATTATGGGATTGGAGGAATGTATTGATCTAAGGATCAAGCATCTTGATGTATATGGTGATTCGGCCCTCGTTGTTAATCAGATTAAGGGTGAGTGGGAAACGAATCAGCCTGGTCTCATTCCATATAGAGATTATGCGAGGAGGATTTCAAAGTTCTTTACTGAGGTTGACTTCCATCATATTTCTCGAGATGAGAACCGGATGGCAGATGCCCTTGCTACACTTGCTTCAATGATTGTTGCCAGACTTTGGAATGAAGTTCCCAATATTACCGTGATGCGCTTGGATAGGCCAGCTCATGTGTTTGTGGTAGAGGAAGTAAAAGATGACAAACCATGGTATTATGATATCAAGTGTATCCTTCAGAGCCAGATTTACCCGTCTGGGGCATCTGTAAAAGATAGGAAGGCTTTGAGGAGATTGTCAGGTAGTTTCTACCTCAATGGCGAAGTGCTTTATAAGAGAAATTTTGACATGGTTCTGCTCAAATGCGTGGATAGACGCGAAGCAGACCTGTTGATGACTGAGGTCCATGAGGTTTCATTTGGTACTCATTCCAATGGACATGCCATGGCTAGAAAGATGTTGAGAGCAAGCTACTATTGGCTGACAATGGAGTCTGACTGCTGCAAATATGTGAAGAAATGCCACAAGTGTCAGATTTATGCTGATAAGATTCATATTCTCCCGACACTTTTGAATGTGATCTCATCACCATGGCCTTTCTCCATGTGGGGAATTGACATGATTAGCATGATAGAGCCGAAAGCGTCCAATGGACACAGATTTATTCTCGTAGCAATTGATTACTTTACCAAGTGGGTTAAAGCGACGTCGTATGCAAATGTGACCAGGCAGGTGGTCGTGAAGTTTATCAAGAATCAACTCATATGCCGATATGGTGTGCCAAATAAGATCATTACTGATAATGGATCTAACTTGAATAACAAGATGATGAAAGAGTTGTGTAGTGAGTTCAAGATTGCACACCATAATTCTTCTCCTTATAGACCCAAGATGAATGGGGCTGTTGAAGCTGCTAACAAGAATATCAAGAAAATTATCCAGAAGATGGTTGTTACGTACAAAGATTGGCATGAGATGCTACCATTCGCTTTGCATGGCTATCGTACATTTGTCCGCACTTCAACAAGGGAAACCCCTTTCTCTCTTGTTTATGGCATGGAGGCTATACTCCCAGTAGAGGTGGAGATCCCATCAATGAGAGTCTTGATGGAGGCCAAGTTGACTGATGTTGAATGGGTTCAGAGTCGTTATGACCAGCTGAACTTGATAGAAGAAAAGAGATTGACTGCCATGTGCCATGGTCAGTTATATCAGCAGAGAATGAAGAAAGCTTTTGATAAGAAGGTCAAGCCTCGTGTGTTCCGAGAAGGTGACCTTGTGCTCAAGAAAGTTTTGTCTTTCGCGCCCGATTCCAGGGGCAAGTGGACTCCGAACTATGAAGGTCCATATGTTGTTAAGAGAGCCTTTTCAGGCGGTGCTTTGATACTTACAACTATGGATGGGGAGGATTTCACTCATCCTGTGAATTCAGATGCAATCAAGAAATATTTCGCCTAAAAATAAAAACAGAATAGCTCGCTAAGTTGAAAACCCGAAAGGGCGGCTTAGGCAAAAATGAGTGTCTCGGTGGATTGAAAACCCGAAAGGCCGGTCCAGGCAAAAGTTAGAGACATGAAAAATGAATATAGGTATCCCGCTAGATTGAGTACCTCATCCTGGGGCAATCTAGGCAAAAATTAGGGATTTGGCAAGTAACTGCATCCTGACAAGACTTTGTTCTATAACTGTCGTCCGTCAGAGATCCTTGCTCATTATCAGCCAATGCTTCAAATACATCGGATTCAGAATTGGTGGAGAAATGGTCATTATGCTCAATGTAGCCCTTTTCCAATATATATCACCAATTTCAAATTTGTAAAGATCTATGGAGTCTTGCCATTCGCAGAATACCATTCTATCAAATAAATTTGAGCCTTTTATCCAATTATTGGCACTCCTATCTGTTTCTATTCAACAAATGTTTTGCATGTTTTGATTAAGAAAATATCATTGTTTTAAACGATCAAGTTTTTTATAATTTGTTTTTAAACAAAGTGAACATTCACAATGACGAAAGGATACTTAGGAGATCCTCAGTGCTCTCCCAAGGGTGGTACGATCCCCAACAGGGTAAGATTTTTGTCCATATTCCTGGCATGACTGTATCTCCTCCCTCCAGAACCCCTTGTGGTTTATCCTACCAAGTGGATTGCTTGTTGAGAGTCACCTCTCTTCCCTTCAGCAGAGTAGCAATCTTTCTTCCTCAACAGCTTGGATCTCTTTGGGCAAGAGCGGTATTTGGTGGTTGATCCCGATAAATCCTTTATCTCCTCGGATAGATTCCCCAGTAGAGTTGTTGGTGTGGTGGACCTTGTCTGTGATAACTCTCGTCCCCAGCTGGAATGATTGATGATTCATCCCTTGCAGAGTTCTTTGCTTTCTGGTATCTCTGATCCCCAGCAGATTGGATACTCCCCGGTGAACTTGGCTTTCTCTCTTGAGATGTAGTACCGGTCGGTTGATTCCTGGACCTGGTTGTGTTAGATATGTCTGTTT
Organism: Lathyrus oleraceus; assembly: GCF_024323335.1. Classification (NCBI taxonomy): domain Eukaryota; kingdom Viridiplantae; phylum Streptophyta; class Magnoliopsida; order Fabales; family Fabaceae; genus Lathyrus; species Lathyrus oleraceus. The sequence continues at coordinate 297,712,666 of NC_066581.1, read as the reverse complement.
GTCAGCATACATCATACATAAAACACGCATATACATGCATAATTATAACATTCAGATATTCATGTTGCATTCTTTGCCATATATCGTTGTTTGCTGTCTTCTGCTATTTGGTGATATACTTCCCCAAGCAGACGTGTCTGTCTGATCTCTCCATATAGAGTCAGCTCCATAGATAGAAAGCGTCTATCCTTTCTTCCATATTCCCCACCGGGTTATATCCTGGTGGATGTCGACTGTTTTTGTTCCTTCTCGACACATATATTGGGATGGTTTTCCCCATTGAGTTATATCCTCACCGGGACAAGTCTTGATTTGGTGTGCCTATCTAGTTTGATCCTAGATCGGTCTCTTGAGACTCTTTTCCTGTTTCCCCGTGGTAAATGAATAATGGCTTAATAATTAGTAATCATTATCCCCGACGGAGTCTGCGGTTCTCTATCCTCATACCGGTAGTTGTAAACCCTATTTCTTCCCTTTTTGCAGAGTAACTATTTTTGCTCATCTTTAATTGGTGACAGTTATCTTCATCCAATATTCGGTGATGATATCCCCTCATCTGCTTGGATAATTGCCCTGATTATGCAATTTATCCCCAGCGGGTCATCTCTCGTCTACCTTGTTATTGTCGGTAACGATTGTTTCTCCCCTGAATTGGTCATTATTATATACCTAGTTTCGGTATCCCGATGCCTTTTCTTTTCGGTCAATTTATCCTTTATTAACCCAGTAACCGATTGTGGATAATCGTCCATGCGAGTATATTATCTACGTTCTGACGGTAATAGATAGTATATCTCATGCACTCTCGGGTCTAAAGCCTTTATTCTTCCCCAGTTGAGTAAGATTCGTATCCCCTTTGTGGAGTCGAATATCCATCCTGTAATCGAGTTTGCTTTTAGCCCTCTTTTGGATGATGAGTGTTTTGGGAATATTCCCCAATTCACGCCTTGGTTGGTCACCTATTATATGCCCAGTAACCGGTATCCCTGGTGTTTCTTCCTCTTTGCTCCCTATTATGACTTTTTGTCCCCTGTGGAGTCAGAATCCCTGAGTTGAAGTATACCTTTTAGGTTTTCCTCAGACGTTTTGAAGTTTTGATATCTCTCACCCTTATACCGGTCTTGGATATTCATCTCTTCCTGAGCATGTTGTATCTCTCACCCTCATACCTGGCGTTCAGATCACATGTCTCCTTGAGCTTATTACCCAGTAACCGGTAATACCTCGTCCCGCTGTTTCCCCAGGAGTGTCCTTGTGGACATCCCCAGCGAAGTCCCTTAGTGGATTGTTTTCATCCGGATTTTATCCGAAGTATCCGTTGTGGATAGTTTTTGCTGTATTGGCATATTCCCTAATACATGCATCTTCGAGTCAGCTCGAGTCTTTCCATTGGATCTTTTTCCTTTGGAATTTTGTTCCCCACGCTTTGAGTCGTGACCTGCTCGCGCATTTTTATCCCTTTTCTATCCCCAGGAGAGTCCCCAGGGTCTTGGTCCCATGGAGTGAATTGCTCATATGGATTATCAGTGGCTTCTGATTTCTTTGCTTTTGTGGACACATATCTCCAAAGAGTGCTACCATTTTTCATACCTACATTTTCATCATGAGGTCTCTTAGGGACCAAAATTCGTCTCTTTGTTATTATTTAAGCCCATTCTACCCCGTCGAGACGAAGATTTTAACCTTCATTTCTCTGACTAGAATGACCTTAAATAGGGGCATCTGTAAGACCCCAATTTTGACCCTAAGATCCCTCATGGCATCATAACATTGCATTTGCATTGCCTCAAGGATCTTTAGCATCTTGGTTCCCTTTGCCTTTGGGTGGGACTCCTTGTGATTGGTTTGAGATCACCAAGCATGTTTGAATTATACATCATTGTTTCTCTTACTTTTGTTTACTAACCAAAAGCACAAAAATGTGTCACTAACATCTTTTGTTTGAAGCTTGAGTATCATCCAAGACACTTTGTGGGTTCTATTTAGATGATCAGTCAACGCAAGGGAATGGCTTGAGATACTTCCAACAGGTTCAAATGGGTTCTATTCGTCAGTCAAAACATTAATCTTGAAATAGAAAAAGTTTGTTCATGAGATGTCATGCTCGCTATGCGAGCAGAATGGGTCGCCTAGCGAGCCCCAAGAAAAGCCACCAGAATCACCTACGCTCAGAGGAATTTCTTGAACTGTCATGCTCGCTAGGCGAAGCCCACGTGTTTAAAAAAAACGAAAAAAGGAAAAAAAATAATAAATAAATAAATAAATAAAATATAACAGAAATTTTTTGGACTTGGGCCTCTCTCATTTGAGCCCACAGGTCCACAAAAATCAGGTTATAAATTCAGAGTTTCAGTGAAACAAAAGGCAATTTTATTCCTATTACCCTGGCAGGGAAAAAGATAGTGAGAGAAAAGCTAACAGAGTTCAGAGCAACCTCCAGATACTGAAGGGAACTCATCGACAAAGAACCAATTTCCTCTCACATAAACCCTAAGAGTGCTTTGCAAACCCAACCGGGCAATTCAATTTCATTCGATCTCTCCAGTCAGGTTTGCCTTATTCCCATTACTTTATGCTTTTAATTTGAATGCTCTGAATGTATGAGGTATTATGGGTGAATTTAATACCCTTTTGATGCATGTGTTTGACAAGAGGTTTAGGCCTCATACCCTTGGTTGCTTTTTATGAGCTTTTTGTGAATTTTAATGGCATGATTCATGTGGTTACATTTTGATTTGGGGGCAACTCTTGATTACCCTATCTTGTTTCTCTAACCTGCTTGTTGAGTTTTGTTTTGTGAGGGCTCACATGACTCTTGCAGAGATGGCCTGGTGTTCCACTTTATTTATGGGATACCACCTGGAGGTTTATTCCGATTACCTGTACTGACTCACTTTCTTTGATGGTGCTAGCTCGAGAGATCTCTGGGTTTCTTATCTCTTTATTTGTTGTTGCTTCGGATCTTTATCCGTACGGTAGATCTCTCGATCCCTTTACTTTTCCAGTATGTTACCGATTTCTTAGGTTTCGTATAGCCTCTCGTGGCATGTCATTTAAGGTAGCGCGGTTCCTTCATCTAGGACTACCTTTTTGCATGAGCATCCCTAAACACCTCAAACTCATTGATTTTTCTTCTCCTAAGAACACGTTATCTCCTTCTACTACAGGCGAGTAAGTCTCCAAAGGTCGAGCATCCGGTAGATTGCGTAGTAACGCCGTTCAACCCTTACCCCGTAGTTGGTCGAACTACGTTTTGCTCTTATTTTCATCCCATATGAGATACGTAGGCATAAGACGCGATGTCTTAGCGAGCACACTCCTCTTTAACCCATAGGTAGTCGAGCTACGAAGACTCTGATTCTCAGATTCAAATGAGATACGTATGTAGTGGATGCGACGTCCGTGCGAGTCATTTTCTTTTGACCCTTCTTTTAGTAAGTAGTACATTAGATAAACATACACGCTTTTCTCATCCCTTCAATCATGTTTGCACAAATAAATTAAAAAAAACAACAACAACCTTTGCAACAATTGTGAAAAGGGCTCCCTAGGAGTACCTAGGATGCTTTGGGTGCCTAACACCTTCCCATTGCATAACCAACCCCCTTACCCAGATCTCTGACATTTTTACTAGTTTTTGATTCGATAAAACTTTTAGGTTTTTGTTCGCTTTCTAACCATTCCTTTGGATAAATAGAAGTGCGGTGGCGACTCGACTTGTATGATTTACCTTGGATTTAGTCAATATCTCTAATGGTAACGAATACCCCGCTACAACTTTCACCTTTCGGTTTCAAACTAGACCTTTTCAGTCACTTATCACCAGATATTCTAGTCCGTGACTTCGGTCACTTCACTCCATTCATTTCCATGATACCTTCATACTCTACCTTCATTCAATTCATGTGATATACCTATTATTTGAGCCAAATACACTATACCTTTGTGCTCCATCTTGTACCCCTTTTTGTGACCAAGAGCAGATTTGTTTGTCTTGTCAGACCTTGTAGCTTAGACAAACATCAACTTACTTACTTTGCATCCGTATTCAGGCAACCCTTTCTTTTCGGTTATTCCAATACAGTGACACCATGTCTTAGACCCCTCACTTGTTGGTTCATACCAGTTTTACTCTTGGGTTCACATTTTCACCCCTTGTTGGAGTTCAAATCACATTATCCTTTGGTTCAAACCATATTTTGATCATAATTCTTTTCATCTCCCACCATTAGTTCTCTGAACTACGGAGCTCTGAATTCCTCATTGCAGTATGAGGATACATAGGCATGAGGGCTCTAATCCTCACCGAGCACTTTATCTATTTCCTATCCTTTCCCCATTCTTTTGCGAGTAATCTTTAGTTAACACCTATTCGAGCGAGAACAATCAAAACGGTTCCCATAGAGTACCATGGATGTTTGGGGTGCTAATACCTTCCCCTTGCATAACCGACTTCCTTACCCAATATATCTCTTTCCCCCGGGTTTTATCGATGTTTTCCCTTCCCTTTGGGGATAAATAAAGTTCGATGGTGACTCTGTTGTATGTTCGAGTGTGCGATACGTTCAGGTATATTTCCGCAAGCTTCAATGGGGAAAGACATGCAAATGGAAATTGTGTACTAGAGGGAGTTAGCGCTGAAGCTAAGTATGCAAACTTTCAAAAGTGATGAAATAGTGAATGAAAGACTAGGCAAAAATAACCAACCTTTTGACCCCTTCTTCTAATTCTTATGCATGAATGACAGATGTTGCAGAGAAATTCATGAATGGAGAACTAACTGCAAAAGTAAACTATTTAAATATTTACCTCTAATTCTCAATCATAAATGACAGTTATGCCTCATAATAATGTAATGAAATGAATGATGAAATGTATGATCAAATGGAATGGTCATGCCATGCTAATGCAAATGAAAAAGACTCAGGGTAATATTTAGGATATGACACCTAATTTGTTGGGTCTTTGAAGAATTTTGCCTTAAAAGGAGTTCGAAAGCAGTTGCGCCATAATGTAACCTTAAGATGGCTTGAACATTGGAGCAGTATGCCCCTGATTAACCGATGCGTGAAGCGCTCTGCCGAGCCTTGAAGTGATTTGCCTCAGATTGATTGGTCGTTATAATTATTTATTGCAATATTTGAACCTTGAAGCAGTCTTCCCCTTATTAAACCGACTCTTAGAACAGTTTACCGAGTCTCTAGTTGGATTGTCCCTTGATTGACAGAGTCTCTAGACAGGTTGCCCCTGATCACACAATTGTTGAAATTTCTCGATACTAAATACTAGTTTGCAAATAAGATTGTCCTTTCAAAATGGTAATCCTAATGCAATGCTCATGCAATTTTTGAAATCAAAATTTTATTGAAATGATGGTGCAATGTATAGTGAAGAGATCACCGGGCAGAATGCAGTGATTTAGACACTTTAAAGTGTGGAAAATGTAATGCGGAAGCAATATACCTTTGCAGATGATTAGCAAATATTCTTGGAGTCAGTTTAATACAATTTTACTATAGTAGGCTTTCACAGTAAACTTAACTTCAATTAAATCTTTTGAAGGTTGTAACGTGGCATGATTCATGGTGTATGAATAAAAGGATTATAAGGCTCAAAATTCAATTTTAACCCTCCCTCATTCTCCTTCTGATTATATGCATTCCTAAGTTTAATTAATTCAACGAATGCATTCAGTTTTCAAGAAAATTTTGCGGTTGTAAAAATGAACTCATTAAACTTTATCTTCATTCCTAAGTTCAATTAATTTAACACATACATAGTAAGGTTGTATTGATAATTAATATAAAAATATATATTGAAAATCGTTAAACTTTAATTCAACAATGTATTTGATTTTAAAAAATAGAGAGTTTTTAATATTGAATATTAATCATTAAATATGAGCAAGAAATCTTATATATGTGTATTGTTTTATTTTTAAAAAAAGTATATATATATTAATAATTATGGATCTTGCAAAGAAAGTTAAAAAAATTAAGAAAATATAAATTTAATATTGAAAATAAAAAAATAAAATATAAGTTGAATTAGCAATCGAAAATAAAGATAAAAAGAAAAACGTAAATTTGGTTAGTTTGAATATAAGTTGAATTAGAGTTAGATTATTTTTCAATGTTTGGTGATAGGAGTAGTAACATAGATTAATTAAATAATTAAAACATGTATGTATATTACAAAAGTATGAATGGGTTACAGAAAAGCAAAAGCATGTGAGTCTGTATGTATTTGGCATGATGGACTGGAAACAAAACGAATGAAAAAAATATCAAACAATGGCTTCGCCCAGGCTTGAACTGGGGACCTTCAGTGTGTTAGACTGACGTGATAACCAACTACACCACGAAACCACATGTTTATTATTTCTCAGTTACTCTTTTACAATGCTTAATAACTAAATCAAGTAATATCTCATAAACCTTTCACCAGGGGTGCAGCTACTTTAATTTGAATTCAGTTTTCTCTCTCTCATACTTATTATTTCTCCTTCACTAATATTCTTTTTCTATCCCAATTCACCTTATTTTATTTATTACAATTAATACACTTATTTTATTAAATCTACAAAATTTAACTTTTTATATCAAACATTCTTATTTTTTTATATATAAATTATAATTATTTATTTTAATTTTTGAGTTACCTAAATTCAAGAGACGTGTATGTGTATTCTAATATTTTCCTTTTATTTTTATTTAGCATTGTTTTTGTCTTATATTTGTCACTTTTAAATCTCATTGTATTTTTTATTACATATATTGACATGTGATGACATATAAAATAATCATTATCTTGTTTTAGATGCTTTTGACTAGATTTCACGCAAATCATGAAAATGTCTAATAGAGTCAATTCATATGCAAATAATAAAATAATTATAATTAATTAAGATTTGTGCCAACTTTTCAACGTCATTCCTCCTCACACTCTTATGGTTATAAATAGTAGTCATATAAAACTAGTTTTCATGCAAAACAAACATGTTTGGCCCAAAAAATATAATAGAAGATTAGATGATCACCGGGACGAGTTAGATGGTGCAAGCCATGTATAACTACCACATCTCATTGGGATACTTCTTACAACCACCTCAATAACCATTACATTTGAGATTTTTATACTCATTTTTCCTACTTTTAATTTACATCCATAATAGACAATATATGATTTAAGTATGGGGATGGTACAATCTCTTTTGTTTCTTATTTTATATACTTTCTAGTTTAACATTTTTAAATGATTCATCATTATTCTCCTACTTATACCTATGCTTATAATCTTTTCCTTAAAAATTTAAAGGACTTTCTTGCCTTGCACTAGAGGACTTAAGAAATTACAAAGATGTTTGTTTACAACAATAATTCACACAGAGTGATAAACTAAATAAAGCTCACTTACACGTAGGGATGAGAATATGGTAGGCAGGCCTACATGAGCCTATAGTTTTACCTATTTAAATAAAAAGACTGGGCCTAGACTTTTTCAAAAGCCTATTTATTTAAATATGTCTAACTTAGGCTTTTAAAAAAACCTATGAAGTCTTATAGGTCGGGCTATATATAAATATATATTAGAAAATAGGCTAAATAGTATATGAAAGGCTTTGTTATCTATGTAAAAAAAAGGTAAAGTGGACTATTTGAAAACCTTAATGTGAAACTCACTTTTAAATAGGCTTCAGGACAGGCTAGACTTTTAAAAATGTCAAACCAGGCCAAGAAAAAAGTCTATAATAGACCATATATTATTTTTCTTAATTATATTTTGTCATCAAAATTCCATAATTAGAGGTTATTTTTCTTCAAACCATTGTTGGTTCAATATTGATTAATTGCATATATCAGACGCAATTGAATCCATGAAAATCAACACCATGTGTAGGTTCCTCGTCTTTAGCATGTATTATTTAGTATCCTGTAACCTTGCTTATGCCTCTAATCTGGTTTGTAGATCTCCCATTTCCGGATCTTCAAAATCAATCTGAATGTAAGAGGAGAGAAATAATCTAAAATGGAAATTGAGAAAGAGAGATAAGCAAAAGTAGATGATTGAAAAAAATAGACTTGAAATGTGTCTTCCATTCAGTATGAAAGAGACTTGAGATTATTTACTCCTTCAAAGAAAAATACACATCATAAAATTGGAATGACATGAAATTGAACATATTAATGCAAAATATACTCTATAATAATAAAGAAATTAATTCATTTAACTATACATAAAAGAAAGAACTAAACATCATAAAACAAAAACATTTTAGCTACTCCATGGAATCAAAACTAGAAGACTACTGGTTTGATTGGTCATTAATTTGCTTGAGTCTTGCTTCTTGATCCTTTGAATCTCTAAATTGAGTAGTGAAAAGGTATATATAAGTTACTTTTGTTGCCATATACCTTTAAGCAACCACATCCCCTTTGATTATGAATTGGGAGTTACTACACTCAAATTCAAATTTATCATAACATGTGATTTTATTAAGAAGTCGTGTTATAATAATGGTGGTATTTAGAAAATGTTAGAACTTAAAAAAATAGAGTTAAAAAAACAACATGAATAAACAAATATGAAACTCCACAACCACCCGAATCGATCAATTCACCAAACCTGCAAATTGACACTAATGACAACTCACTGTATAGATTTGGGTGTAATTCATCATTTATTCAATTTATAGGTTGTATGACATTGAATGTACATTCGAAAAAACACATGTACAAAGAGATCAAATATTATTTGTAGAAAAAACACATATACAAAGAGATCATATTGGGTAGTCAAGAACATCAGTCTATATCTTGACAGAAAATATGAACCGAACAAAAAATAATATTAAGGCATGTTAAAGCATTGAAATGAAGTGAGAATGAAACATAACTTGTACAAATAACATCACATAAACTATGATGTTCATCAACAATATCATCAGATGAATAAAATAGATAACGCTTCAAGTAGAGATGAATCAAAATCAAAATCAAAATAATTTACCCTTTTGGGGAGTTTCTTCTTCTTCCAACCACTGCCTTCCATTCAACTGACTTTTTTCACATAATTTCTTGTAAAAAATTTACGGATTCAGCGTGCACCTTATGCCTATTATTCAAAAAGTGTAAGACCTACATTTCTTTAGTAGTATTAGATCTTCAAATTCAATTAAGGTTTAAGTTCTTGGATATTTTTCAAGAAATAACTCAAAATTCAGTTATATTAATATGACAATATAACTACATATAGATATTTTATCAAACAGGATGCGTGCAAATAAGAAAGTGTAAAATAAACTCAACACATTAGCCCTTAAAAAATTAAATAACACAAACAAAACTAATCATAAAAGAATGGTGTTACCCATTCATCCATTGTTATAGATTCATCATCCCTTTTGCATCATCATTCTCATACATCTAAACATATATATACCTTACAACTCAATAAAAAGATCACATCATTAAAATGAAATATTGTTATTGAAATATTGAAAAATATATACCTTCTGAAGTTCCAAACTCGGCATATCCAAAACCTTTAAATCTTCCGTCGTGATCTATGTTGAATTGAAATCATCAAATTCACCACAATCTTTGAAGATATCTTCTTATTAATAACAAATTAATTCATAACATTTGCAATCATCAACATATAACAAATTAATACATTACTTTTCTTCATTCTTGTTTCTTAGTCATTAGAGTACTACATATTATGGATTAAGTCAATGTTAACCAATATGATAAATTTCAATCGAATGATACTTGATTTATTTCAGACAACAATTATTCTAAAGATCTGCAACCAATATTTGAAGGCAAAAAATATATTATAACCAAAATTAGTAAAACAATAGTAAATAAAAAACTAACAAATTAAAAGAGGGAGATTTACCAATTTTCGATGCTAAATTTGTATTATCACATACCTACCAATAAAATTAGGAAAATCAGAATAAATGTATTGAAAAATAATTTTTCAACTTTTTGTGATACGTTATTCATTTCCAACACAAGCTACCAATCATATTCATATAAGAAACAAACATTCAACCAAGAAACAATCAACCATAATAAAAAAATTAAGACAATTTTACCAAGATTCAGACATTTTTTTCAAGATAGTTTTCTTTTCTTTCTTTTTCAACAATGCATTAATATACATTCAAATTAAAAGCAAAAAAATTAAGATATCACATGAACTAGCAGTAAATAAACAAAAACAAAATAAGTTTTTGACTAATAAATAGAAGAAAATAATTTTTTCACATGATAAAATTTTCAACTTGATGTACAAGAAGCGTTCATAATTTTCAAGATCAAGAACAATCTTCAACCAAGAGAAAAATTGAAAAGAAAATGCACACCAAATAGTTTCATCTTCTTTCCTTCTTTCCACCATCATCCAAGACAAAAACGTCACCATGTTTAAAAGAAGATATTGTCTTTGCATCAGTTTTCAGGAGGTTGCACCGTTCAGCATAATAAAAAATATCAAACATTAAACATGCATAAAAACCAGATGAAACCTTTTGCTACCTGTCACTTTACAACAATAAAAAAAAGCAATGCACTTTTATAAATCTAAAGAAGAAAATGAAAAAGAAATAAAAATATTAGCTTCAATCAATAAAGTTCTTATGAAAAATATAAATAAATAAAACTAAAACGAAATCGACAAAGGAAAACAAATAAAAGAGGGGGATTTACCAAATTTCATTAATGGTTTCTCAAACCTCTTCAGGTCATTTCAATCTATTACTCCAAAAAAACAAATATATATATATATATATATATATATATATATATATATATATATATATATATATATATATATATATATATATATGAGCTCTAAAAATAAAAATAAATACTTAAAATCACTTGAGCTTGAAGATAAGATACTTTTGATTTATTATTGGCTCCAGATCTAAAATCTCGTCTACAATATTTTATAGATCTGAAGAAGAAAATGAAAGAGAAACAAAAATAGGAGCTTCTATCTATGAAGCATCAAAAGGAAGAAAATATAAAGGTTTTAATCTATGAGCTTCAACCTATGTGTCAGTTGGGAAGATGAAGTTGGATAGATGGTTTTGAAATGAAGGTTTTAGAGATGATATTGAGAGAAGGGTTTTTGAGAAATGATGGATATGAGATTTGGGGAAGACAAAAGGAAAAAAAGATAAATTTGATAGTGACAGGTTGGTATGGAAAGTGAAGAGTTTTGAAATATCTATCGTAAATGTATAGAAAGAATAATAAAAGATAAATGTGAATCCAAAAGAAAATTAAAAATATGATAAATCTCATACGTGGCATAATGTGGAAGAAGGAAGAGTTTTTTTATCATTACCAGAACATAGTTTTTTCTTATATGGTAGATGATATCAATTAAAAACAGAGTACAAGGGGTACTCTCTGAAGAAATTTTCTTCTTAACCTTGGTTAAAGTTTTGAGTAAGACAAACACATCAACAAAAAGAAGACAAAAGTTTGTCAAATAAAAAAAGATTGAAGGCTAGCACAAATCAAAGAAAATAATTAATATGGTTAAAGTAAGCATTACAATTTATATTATATATCTTAATCGCTCAGAATATTATGCATAATTCATCTAAAATCATTTGTGTATGTTTCAAAATCATTTGGAACCAAACCATGTTGTTACAACCTGTATTTGAACATTTTCAAACAATTGTAACCGGTTTCATAAAACTTGTAACCGATTACAGGCACAAATTTCTTAACACCTATGTTTTATTTTTTAACAACTACAGCTGTAATTGGTTAACCAAAACCTATAACCGGTTACAACCATGAAAGTTTAAAAAAAACACTTAACAACTACAACTGTAACCGGTTACAACACTATGGTAATTGGTTACCACTTAAGTAACAGCTCTTTTCATCAATCTGTTTCATTTCTAAAGACTGCATTGCTTCATGGAACCACTCTAAACACTTATATCCATTCAAAGAGGTTCCTACTGAAGTGTATAAGGTGTATACATCAGCAAAACAAAAATTAACTCTTTCAAAATGTAGTTTTCAAATCAATTCAAACAAAGTTGTTAAGTGTTCATATACTTTCAAAATGGAAATTTATGCATAAACTTTCATATTATTTAAACAAGTTTCATTCATATCATTACTGAGCACTTAAGTGTATATGTTTGAATTGTGATCAAAGAAAGAAAAAAGAGCTAGAAATTTCATATATCTTGGAATACAAGCAAGTCAAAAGATATATGAACTCAATAGTGAAACCTGTATTTTTATGATCATCAAGTTGTTGGTGATTGTTATAAAAATATCCTTTGAATTGGTTTGATTCAAAGTCCACCATAGTTGTTGGTGTTGTTGGAAATCAAGGAAGCGGTGTGCTTCTTTGTCATTGTTAAAAGATTGTAAGAGAAGTCTTAGTGATAGGCTTGTACAAAGATCTGACAATAGTGAAATCTCTCATACGGTGTGAGGCGGCTGAAGTACTGTTTTTTGGAAAGTGGAATCATGATACATCTTTGTGTCATTTACTATTTTGTACTTTTATTTTTTGCATAGCTTTATTCTAATCAAGTTTCAACACTTAACTTGTTTCTGGAAAAGTAAAAAAAAATGAACTTGCATAAAAACCAGAAAAATCCAGCAAGTCTAATTCACACCTCCCCTAAATTGCGCACTCAAACTTACATACTCTAATCAACAATACACTATGAGTCAAAATCACCTCGATTTACCTCCTAAAATAATTTAAAGGAGAGGTAAACCATTCATAAAAGTTACACTTAAGATGAATTTTACAATCTAAAATAAACCATTTTCAAGACAAGAATTAATTGACAATATAAAATTCTCAAAATTGAAGATACCACCTTGTTGATAACCAAATCGACCTAATTGAATCTCTGTCATTCCATTTCTTCCACTGTTGTCTATAGAAAATAAATATAGACAAGCTCCTTTCTTAACCTCCCTCCTACTAACCTACCCAATTCTGAACAGCTTCCCACACCTTTCTAGAGACTAGACAATCGAAGAACAAGTGTTGATTGTCTTCATCCTCCAGGAAAAAAAAGCACAATAACTGTTATTTGATGGAAAATTAATATTAGACTATTGTACCAATCTAGAAGGAGGGTTGAATAGATCAGTTTTGAACTTTAGCGCTTTTTAAAAATGTTTTCAACGGTTGCGGAAGCACCCTAGATTATAACCGTCTAAATGATCCGTTAATGGAAAGATCGGATATGCGTGAAACCAAATGGAATTACTAAAGATAGAGATTATCAACCACTATCTAAATCAATCGATCAACCACTATAATCCTTGATATCATTACCTCTAATAATGCTTAAATTCAATAAGAGATCAAGTAAAATATTACTAAATTTGTAAGATTAATTTTATCGAACTCTTGGTGTGCACTCCACACCAAGTTTCAATTTTACTCAAATTGAATGTGCAGAATTTTACTCAGCTGTAATCAAAGTGATTGCACCAATTTATCGAACAGTTACTATGTACAATAATCAAGCGATGTTGATTTTACTATTAGTTTCACACAAACCGTAATTAATGCATAATTTAAAGAGTTAAGAGATAGAGAGAACAAGACTGGATTTGTTGAGGTAGTTCCCCTATCGTCCTCGCTTAGGGCACGTCTTCCCTCAATTCTAAATTTAGAATTGAGATGTTTTTGTTAACATGTTACAAAGTAAATACAAGAGAACAAATTATCACCGCCAATCAACCCCCAGAGTTATTGTAGATTCTATTATATTCTCTCTCATTGATTCGAGTTGAACTAAGTCCTTCAAGTGCTTCGAACAAACCTCTGGTTACCGCTACCTTATTGCAAGAATACCACATTCTCCAAAACTTAAGCTCGGCTGATTTCGAACGCAAGTCGCTTGAACCCTAAGATTTCTTCACAATCCTCCGATTACCGTTACTTGTTTGACCGAACCTTCCATTCTTCAAACTTTTCACTCGGCTGAATCTGCGAAGCAAAGGTTAATGCATAAACCCCCAATTCTTGGAGGACAAAACCCCCAAAGGTTTTATTCAAGAAAAACCCACACAAACCCTTAACCAAAACTAAGATAATCCAATCTTATTTGGACGTTATCGCAACATCAATTCACAATGATCAACAAAGACTATTATGTGTGATTATTGAGAAATGCAATGAAGAATGAAGATGATGAGCACTTTGGTGTATATCTTTCACTTTTCTTGTTGTTTTGCTGAAGAAAAGACACGTGAATATTTATAGGATGCATGGACCAAATAACAAACATAACAGAAATATTTTGCAAAGTTACACAGTAGAAAATTAAGTAAAACAGGCGATGAATCGACTCAAACAGGGGATGAATCGACTCAAAGTTTATTTCAGGGTTGAGTCGACCTATGACTCGACCTGTTCGGAACCGTGGATACATGGCTCGAATGAAAGTAGGCAATGAGTCGACGTAAGAAGTGGATGAGTCGACTCGTTCAGGTTTCCTAGGATTGAGTCGACCTGTGACTCGACCTGTTCAGATCCGAGAGTTTTTCTCCGAGTCATGAGTCGACTCACAATACTTAAACTCCCAAAAATAAGTTTTGAGATGTATTTTGACCAATTTAAACCGATCTCCTATGAACCTAGGATATTTACTATGATTAAATGCATGATTCACATCTATGATATGCTCCTATATGCTCAGACACATTGAAGCTATACTTTTAACATGTTAGAGGATGAATGCATTCTATATTATGATGATACTATCCAAAGACACGTTGTGGGCGATTAGAAAGGTTTGACATCATTAAAATAAGGATCGGGCATATTTTTCCTCACATACTCCCCCTTTTTTATGATGGCAAACTATGGCACAAACGTGTACTTTGATAGACATCCTCCCCTTGATTTTATGCATGCCTTCAAACATTCTGCTATTATCCATCTGCTAAATTTGCTAAATCAGCTATTGTGTTTGTTTCCATTGCTTATCCCCTTTTGTCAACATCAAAAAGAACAATGAAATGGTCAACATGAAGTAAAGATATTCAGAATCACTTAGTCAGCGACTTTGCAACATATAGACATCAACAACCATGCACATAACATGAAGTCAATGGAAGAATTATAGGCATAAATATTTCACGGAGAAAAAAAGAATAAGTAAATAAGATTACAATAATAGTTTAACAAAAACTTTAAGAGAAATAAGTAACTACAATAACATGCAAACATATGGCAATAGAAATGCATTGAATTAAACAATCATCTAAGGTCGTCGTCCTCGGGACGGGTCATTTCTGCCTCTATAGCCGTAAGGTGGACGCGAAGGTTTGTCTTCTTCATAGAGGTTGGTTAAGTCAATAATGTTAGTGTTAAGTGTGTTTACGGATCCTGCGAGAGCGCGATGAGTGCTATCAATCCTTTGCAGGATGGTGGAGGAAAAAGAGTTGAAGTTGTCACTGTGGGTTTGGATTTGAATCCTTAGGTATGAATAACTTTCCTCTTGGATGGAAGCAAAAGATGCAAAGTTGTCACCTTGAATCTGAAGCTGATCCTGCAAGGCCGTGAATCTCTCCTCTTGAAGTGTAGCAAAATTTTGCTGCTATATTTGCATGTTTCTCAACATATCCATCACTTCAGAATTTTCAGGTTGAGAAGAGGGTGTAGGCATATAGGATGAATGGTTTTTGGTCCATCCGGTGTGTTTCCAGTCTCCCTAGCCTTGGTTATCGGATGGATCTTGTCCAGGAGTAGGACCAAGCCAATCACCATGGTCAGTGACTTGTTGATTGTGCTCCATAGGCTGAGATTTGTCTTCATTATTTTATTCCTCATCTTCATCATCTTCATCATTATCATCATCATCATCATCATATTCTTCTACAGGACAAACATTAGTACCTGGAACTAGTTTACGGGTCTTGTATAGTCGCGTTATACGATCACAAGTGTATCCCATCAAACTTAAAGTTTTCTGACAAAACTCTTGATTTGTAGTTATGGATTTATATGGAATTCCTTGAACTGAAACATTTTCTCTATTAAGGATACTTTGAATTAATGAGGGATAATATAGAGTAGTGCCTCTACCTGACTCCTTTAGAGCAAAGATCCTACTTGCGGCGTAGTGCGGCCAATTCACTTTTATTTTGTGTTTCAGCACATAAACCAGGTGTACTTCGACCTTGTCCACTCTGGAGTAACCTCCTTGTTTATGACGCAGAATGTGCGTCACACCCCAATGTAAAATCCTGTCACGAGGCTTCAACTGACCCGTAGTCACATTGGTAGGGAATAGATTGCTCTTAACAACATTTGAAGAAAACGATTTCCTTAACATTTGGTTTAAGGCATTCCTAAACTCATAGTTTGCAGCATACACAGTGTCGGTAATCTTGAGGTCATTTGGAGACGATAGTGGGGAGATCTCAAATAGAGATTTCCAAATGTCATCATTCACTTCAATAACCTTATTAACAATATTGCATGCAAACTTAAAACCCTCGAATTTTTCATCCACGCTAGTATAAAACATTTTGACTAAATCCTCATTATACTCAGTGATACAGTTTAAAAACAAATCAATTTCTTGAAAACTTATACGTCCAACAACGTTTGGAATATGCATGCGTCCAACCACTAACGGTGAGTAAACGTACTGCTTTATAACTGTTCTATTTTTAAACTTCTTTTCATAAGCTTCAACAAGATCATCAGAGAGTAAGGATAAAGCAGTTATCGGAGCATTCAGTCGAGATGGTGTAGTCCTAGTGTGCGAAGAGGGTCCTCTAGCTGATATTTTTATAGATGCTCTTGAAGCCATTTGAGTGTTGTTGGTAAGGAGATCTTAGGGTTTTTGTGTGGAAGAGAGTGATAGAGAGAGGGAGAAGACCAAATGACCAAATGAATTGATTATGCAGAAAAACGTTCTTGAGAACTGAGTCGACCAAATTTAGACTCAGATGTGTTGTGTCTAGCAACGAAGAGTCGACTCATGGGTCGACCTAGTGGGACTCGAATTTAATGTAGTCTCTGCATTGGACAGTGAAGAGTCGACTCACACGTATAATGAGTCGACACACTCATATTTGAAATCCCAAAAGACTAGATTCTGGGTAGCGATGAGTCGACGCATGGGTCGACCAGTTGGGACCCAAGGAAAATACTAGGATTGAGTTCTCAGTGATGATTCGACTCATGGGTTGACCAGTTGTGACCTGAGGGAAATATTGGGATTGATGAGTCGACTCATAGGTCGACCTGCTGGGACCCGTGTTAGTTGTTAGATGACATGAGATTCAAAAAAATTCTTAATGTTGAATGCATGTTAAATATGATACCTAAGCAAGTTCAAGCATAATTCAAGCATAGAAATTGATCATATTTAGTTCAAACCTACAACATGAATGTCAAAAATTACAAAGAACAAGTATATATACATACATAGTTGATCAATATAGGTCAAGTGGATAGGAATGACATTACCTCCAATGGTGAAGACGACAAGTGCCCTCACATATCCCACACTTATATATATATATATATATATATATATATAAACATGGTCCGAGATATCGAGAACACCAAGTCCCCTACGAATGTGGAAGAAAAGCTCTGACGCAAGTGGTTTTGTGAAAATATCGGCAAGTTGATTTTTGCTATCAACATGCTCGAAGACAACATCACCTTTCTTAACAGCATCCCTAAGGAAGTGATGCCGAATTTCAATATGTTTAGTGCACGAATGTAGTATAGGACTTTTGGTTAAATTGATGACGCTTGTGTTATCACAAAAAATGGGAATACATTCATGTTGAACATCGAAGTCGAGTAATTGTTGTTTGAGCCATAAAATTTGAGTGCAACAATTACCCGCAACAACGTATTCCGCCTCGGCAGTTGACAAAGCAACTGAAACTTTCGTTTTGTTGTGCCAACTTACCAAGGAATTTGAATAAAAATGACAAGTGCCACTGGTGCTTTTCCTATCCGATTTGCAACCGTCAAAGTCGGAATCAGAGTAACCAACCAAAGAGCAATCACTTCCCTTAGAGAACCAAAGCCCATACTTTGAAGTACCACAGAGGTATCTAAGTATGCGCTTGAAGGCTTTTAAATGTGATTCTTTGGGACATGATTGATACCTAACACACATACATACACTAAACATAATGTCTGGTCGAGATGCGGTAAGATAGAGGAGAGATCCAATCATACCTCTATACCTTTTTATATCTACGGCCTTACCATTTTCATCCCGATCCATATTAACTGTAGGCATTGGAGTGTCGATTACTTTGGAGTTTGCAATATCGAAGCGCTTAAGTAACTCATTACAATACTTCGTTTGGCTCACAAAAGTTCCTTCTTCAAGTAGCTTGATTTGAAGTCCGAGGAAGTAATTTAGCTCCCCCATCATGGTCATTTCAAATTCTCCCTGCATCAACTCAGAGGATTCCTTAACCAAATTTATGTTAGTAGATCCAAAAATAATGTCATCTACATAGACTTGAACTAAAATGGAGTGTTTTCCTTGACGCCTAATAAAAAGGGTAGTATCAACCTTCCCCCTTGAGAATCCTTGCTCTGGTAGAAATTTGCTAAGACACTCATACCATGCCCTAGGGGCTTCTTTGAGACCGTACAAATCCCGCTTGAGCTTATAAACATAGTTGGGATGCTCATGGTTTTCAAAGCCGGGAGGTTGAGATACATAGACCTCTTCATTAATGTGACCGTTTAGGAAGGCGCTCTTAAAATCCATTTGAAATAATTTGAAATCTTGAGAACAAGAATAGGCAAGCAAAAGGAGTATATTCTCGAGTCGGGCAACCGGAACATAAGTTTCCTCATAGTCTATGCCTTCCTCTTGGTTATACCCTTGAGCAACAATTGTAAGTTATGACTCCATTTTTGTCTAACTTGTTCCTAAACACCCATTTAGTGTCGATTACTCGATGATCTCGCGGAGGGGGAACACGATTCCACACCTCATTTCTTTTGAATTGATTAAGTTCCTCTTGCATAGCTAGAAACTAATAGTCATCGAGTAATGCGTCTTTGGAGTTTTTAGGCTCATTTTGAGATACGAGAGCGAAGTGATAACAAAAGTTACTTATCTTTGATCGTGTGGTAACTCCCTTTAAGATATCTCCTAGATATTATCGATGGGATGATCCTTAGAATATTTCTATTCCAAAGGAATATCATTGTTATTAATAAAATGATCCTCCTCTTTCTTTTCAGAAATAAGATCCCGCTCCTCCTCAGCTTTTTCCGGATGGGGTTCAACACGATTTTCTTCTTGATCTTTTATTATGTCTTCTGAAGGAACACCTGCACCATCAATAATACTACCTTCTCCGACAGTTTTCAGATAAGATTCATCAAAGGAAACATGCACGGAATCTTCAACAATAAGTAACCTTTTGTTGTATACTCTATATGATTTACTAGATTGAGAGTATCCGAGAAAGATACCTTCATCAGCTTTTGAGTCAAATTTACCAAGGTTTTCTTTACCATTGTTTAATACAAAGCATTTACATTCGAAGATATGAAGATGTGAAACATTAGGCTTTCTTCCCTTTATCAATTCATAAAAGGTTTTGTTTAGAATAGGACAAATGAGTATCCTATTCAATACATAACAAGCCGTATTTATGGCATCGGCCCAAAAATATTTAGGAAGGTCGTTTTCATTGATCATAGTCCTTTCAAGCTCTTCCAAAATTCGGTTTTTACGTTCCACAATTCCATTTTGTTGGGGAGTTCTTGGAGCAGAAAAATTATGATCAATGTCGTTTGTTTCACAAAATTCCTCAAAGAGGTGGTTTTCAAATTCACCTCCGTGGTCACTTCGAATAGTAACTATGCTAGTGTTCAATTTGTTTTGAGATATCTTGCCAGACTTTTCAAAGCAGAAAAAGTGTCATTTTTACTTGCTAGGAAGATAGTCCAACAAAATCTAGAGTAGTCGTCTACTATAATAAAACCATAGTAGTTTCCACCTAGACTTTTAATTCTAGATGGCCCAAAAAAGGTCCATATGGAGAAGTTCAAGGGGTCTCGTTGTGGAAACAATATTTTTAGATTTAAACGATATCCTTGTTTGCTTTCCCATTTGGCATGCATCACATAAGTGATCTTTTGAAAAATTGATTTTGGGAAGACTAACTACTAGATGTTTTACGACAACTTTATTTAGCAAGTCAAAGTTGACATGCGCTAATCGCCTATGCCAAAGCCACGAGTCTTCACTCATGGAGATGAGACATTTAGCGCTTGTCAAGGATACTTCATTCAAGTTAAGCATGTATACATTATTTTCCCTTCAGCCCTTAAGCATATCATTCTTATTACCAGTATGTTCAATCATGCAACAATCTTTTGAAAATGAAACTTTATACCATTTGTCACATAATTGGCCAATACTAATGAGATTGTGCTTAAGGCCTTTAATTAACAGGACGTCTGAGATAGTAGTAGATGAGGGATTACCTACACTACCTTTTCCGAGTATAGCTCCCTTTTTATTGTCACTGTAGGTTTTAAACCCTTTCTTCTTAGCCACAAAGTCAAAGAACAAGGAAGTGTCACCCGTCATGTGTCTTGAGCATCCACTATCGAGAACTCATGTTCTCTATGTATCCTCAAGACATTCCACCTACAAATTTAAACAAGAGAAGGAGGTGCCTAATTTTCATTGGGTCCTAGTGTGTGAGTGAAACTTTGGTTACATTTGGGAAACCATTGAAAAATGCATTTAGGAACTAAAAATCTCCTAAATCAACATTTAGCAATAGTATGTCCATTTTTGAAACAATATAGACAATTTAACTTCAGATGAGAGTTGTTTTTGCTAACTTTATCCTTTACCATATGTCGCATTACGCGAAAAACCGGCGGGAAAACAAGAACAACAGAGCCGCCACCGTGCGTTATTTATCTCGAAAGAGGGAAAGGAAACGCTCATAGTAAACCTGGAAAAAGCATGGTCTCGCGACCAAAGAGAATGGGATCGGGAGTCGGTTATGCGAAGGGAAGGTATTAGCACCCCTACGCATCCGTCGTACTCGACGGGATCCACGCACAATAGGAAGGAAAATGGTTGCTAAAACACTGCTCATAAACACACACACTGGCTGAAAGAGACACAAGAAAACGAGAGACTGAAACTGACTCGGCAGGACATCGCGTCCTGGGCCTACTTAGTCTATCAAGCATAGACATCAGAGTCAAAGTAGTTCGGACTGGGGAAACGACACATGCTCGCTAGGATGTCGCATCCTATGCATACGTATCTCCTTTGGACGAAGGAGAATCAGAGCATTCGTAGCTCGGCTAACACGCACACAAACAAACACAGGCAAAGGCAAACGTGGAGCCTGAATGCCAATCACTGGGCTTACATCAGCATCCGAACCAAAACACACACAAAAAGGCAAACGTGGAGCCTGAATGCCAATCACTGGGCTTACATCAGCATCCGAACCAGGCAAACCCACACTGGAACCCGAACGCCACTCGATGGACTTACATCAGCTTCCAAGCACACAACAAGACAAAACAAAGACACAGGCGCCCGGAGAGATCTGCTCATCTCCTGCCTACGTACCTCATCTGGTATGAGGATCAGGGCAACATAGTTCCCCTACGAAGGGACACAGGACTAGCCTAACCAGATGACAGAGGGAAACACAACTAGGGAGACTACGACTCGAGCCTAGCTGTTATCATGCAAAGTTGTCCCTAAGTCAAGGTTTCTAGCTAACTTGCACAGGAAGCAAGCCTATCCTATTCAGCACAAATAAACAGCAAATCAAGCATTCACAAGTAGCACACACTATATGCACACAAATGGGGCTCAATCAAGGGGTAAGCCTGCAAGAACAAGTCATCTGTACAGGGGTGGTGTTAGCTCTTAACCTTGCCATTGAGGGGCTAAGGTGAAGCTGATGAAAGGAGAGTGAAGATAAGACTTCACAGCTCTTATCCCTGGTCAGGGAGAGCTTCAGGAGTGTGGGTTCAGAAAGTGGGAACCCTTCTACACTCAAGACTCTGACACAACTGTACATTGTACAAGATCTTGGGTTTGTGTCCCAATGCATCAACACAGTGGTGTGAGCAGAGGGACGACTCAACAGAATAGCGGGGGATAGATTGCATATCCCTTGGATTCTGCCAATTGCCTCATTGAGGTCTTTACCTGCTTGGCACAAAAGTAAACAATCACAAACATCGCCTCTTAAGGAGGACTTCAGACAGGTGCCTGGCCAAGTAACAGGCCAGGTCTTCCAGACTACATGGAGACAAGAATGTTATACCTCAGTGCAAATTGCTTATCAAGCAAAGCAAAGCAATATTAGCAACTAATGTACCTGAAATCAATCAAGTATCATCAGTACACCAATCACATAACTAAACAGCAAATGGTTCACAATTAACTATAAACAGACAAACACAATCCAATGCACCAAAGTGCAAGCAACTCAAAAGCCAAACATCCTACAAAACAGAACATGTTAGTGTACAATGTCAAATGACGTCTCAATCAAATGTGAATCCACCTCCTTAAGGTATTTTGCCTCTTAACCTGAAAATCACATTCAAACATGAGATACAAGACCACTAGGACAAGCCTAGGGTCAAAAAGAAGGAAAAAAGTCAAAACAGCAAGTGAATCATGATCAACATCAACATTAATCAAATACAAAGAGAATCCAATTGGTCTCATGTCTAAACTATACACCAAATTAATTTCATGCACAATTTTGATCAAGCTAGGCAAATGTGAATCATATATGAGCAAACAGAATGATCTCACTCAAACAAATGCCTAAACAGCTCAATAAATTCCACAAAAATTCCAGCCTAAACAGGACACATCCAATGAACTACATATCAATTTTCATGCCATTTGGACAACAGGAAGTAGGTCAATGAAAATCATAAAGTCAGCAACAATCCAAACAAGTCAACACATGGTAGCAAAATGAGCATCAACTTCAATCAAATGCCAAACAGTGAAAACAATTAAGAAATGAATGGGACCAAAGCCAAACTACACCTAAACATGTTATGAATCACTCCATCAAATTTCACATTCACATGATATAGTATGAGCATTTCATGAGACATAGAAAACAAACACTCAAACAAAGACCAAAAATGTCTAACCAGCAATCAAAAATCTCAATTAAATGGAAAATGAATCAAAAATTCATACAAAAATTCATGGTGAAACTAGACATATACAAGACACAGCATGAAAAATTTGAGATCAATTGGAAAAGCCTAGGCATGTCAAATAAATCCATGAAATTGACCTAACCTAGTGTGACACAAATTGTCACACTCAACTTGCACACATCATATCTACCAAACCAGAGATCCAAAATTCACAAACTATACATCAAAATAACCAGCAAGGAGTCAAGAATTATCATGTGAAATTTCATTCAATTTGGATAAGGTATGAGCATTTCATGTTAAAAAAGGTGAAACATACAAAAAATGCACACATGTCAAAGATCCATAGGCAAAGTCAAAAAATCTTCATGCACAACTTGAGCTATCATACCTATAAAATTCTAGACAAAATTATGAATCTAACAAAAAAAGTCTCACTAATTTTGGATTAAAAATGGATTTTCTATGATTTTTATAAGATTTGTTAATTTATTGGAATATTTATTTAATGATTAACGAATTAATTAAGCTTGCAATGGCGTTTTCGTAATTAATCCAAAAACGTGGTACAGTACTCATTTATTGCGTGTCAGCGTTTCATTGGCTATTATGGGAGGGAAACAAGATTTTGAACATGGCCATGCACAGGACGGATTCACACGGTAATTTTTCCAGGTTTTCTTGCTGTTCATCGCGGTTCATGAGCTTCTTCATCACCAAATGCGGTTACGAACATTTCTTCACAAAAATGGACGAGCCTTATACCGTTGTCTTCGTCTTCCAACGTAGATTACGAATATGTCAACGAAATTGTCTAAATCCTACTGTGTTGGACGAATCGAGCACAAAAAGATTTGACATCAAAAGTTCAAAACGAGATTTCTCTCTCAAATCTTGACGAAACTTAATTCTACAAATTGTACTACATTCTACAATCAACGATCTACACATATCATATCTCAATTTGGCAAACGGTTAGATTCGAATTCCAACCTTGTTCGATGGCAGTTGATGAATTTGTGCTTGTTTCGCTTCAATTCTCGAAAACAGGTGAAGTATGTTGATTAGGAAGATGATTGGTACAGCTTTGGTAGCTCAATAATACTCCAGGTGCTCGAATTCTTGATTTGCCATTGATGAACGATCTTGGACAGTTGGAGTTTTTGATGGTTTTGAGTTCCAATTGATGCAAACAGCTCTTGATTAACACCTACACATGAAGATTCACACAAGAATTTGCAAGAACAATGGTGAAATATTGATGAATTGAGAAAAAAGTTTGTGAAAAAATGGAGAAAAAGTGAGAGAGTTCTTGAGTTTTCTGTTATGGATCTGAAAAAAATGATTAGTGCTTAATGATTACAGTTACAATTAGCCTTATATACCAATCCATTAATCCAAAATTAATCATGATTAAGCATAATGGAAAGATTAGTGTTAAGTGTATTTTTCAAGTGTGTGGCCAAAATGCCCTTCCTTAATGCAGCTCATTTTCTGTCCAAATTTGGTTCAAACAAGTCACAAATGATATTTAGGAAGTGTTGCAAAAAGCCTCATTTCAAAATTCCAAGTATTTCTCAAATTGGACCATTTTGCCCTTGGATTTTAATTAGTGCACTTGAAAATTGACCTTTTTATGTGAAGGATTTTGGCAAAATGTGATGATGGATTATGAAATTACACATCAAATGTGATTTGCTCAAAGAAAAACCATCCAATTTGGCCACTCCATGTGAAAGTTATGGCACTTTGATTTCGGGCATTTTCTGAAAATGATTGGACCATATCTTGCTAACCACACATGGGAATTTCAAGTTCTTGGACTTTTTGGAATGGTGAGATCAAGATCTCCAACTTTCATGTTGGCCAAAATTCCATTTGAAGCTTGTATGATGAAGTAATTTTGAGGAGAAAAAGTTTCCATTTTGGGCAGCTGAAATTACAGGTCACCTGCTATTTTTGGAAACTTCTTGTCTGACCTCCAAATCTTCAACCTTGGTCTTTGATATGTCAAATGAGACTTGTATGGACATGAATGAGGCCTTTCAAACCATCTCACACCTTCCAATCCATAAAATCAGGCACAGTTGACCACAGTTGACTTTCTATGGTTTCTGAAGAAATTCAGCTGGACTGTTGAGCTTTGATCATCCAATCTTTGGCCAAACCACTTCAAAATGATCCTTAGACCATATGAACTTGATAAATCAACCATAGGGCTTTGTCTCAATGAAAATGGCACTTGCTTGCTTGATTGACTGATTCTCCTGATCAGTTTGACCCAATTGGTCAGCTGAGCTTGCACTTGGGCAAATGGACAATGCAATGTTATGCAGTGGCCTATATTATGTTATGACCTAATATGAAATGAATTTACAAAATGGTAGGGTGCAAATTTGAGGTGCTACACCATATAAGTGTATTTTTTATAAGGATTATTTATGTTACTTCTAAAATGTGATTGATCAATAGCAAAGGTAACTTTAGGTTGTAAAGCCTTGTTTAATTTAGCTTGAATAATTCTAACCTCTCTTTGCCAAATGTGACAAGTTTCACATCCAGACCATCTATACCAAAATCCTTTATCGTATTCCGTTTTGCCTTTAGTAGCCTCTATCATAGATTTCTTAAGAGTTTCTATTTCCTTTTCGGAGTCAGAAATCTTCTTTTCTAAATGACTGAAAATTTTCTTATTTGAGGCCAAGCACTTAAAAGCTTCCTTGGCCTCATTGTGTAGAGTACTAAAGGCATTTTGCAAATCAGCATAAGACATTTTATCAACATGATCATATTTGGAATGACTTACATTCTTTTTATTCTTTTGATGAGCCGTAAGACAAAGATTGACAATTTTTTCTTCATCACTTGAGTTGTCATCGCTTGAGGGCTTACTATCGCTCTCCCATGCAATGTATGCTCTTCTAGGTTTGCTAGATTTGTTATGGCGTTTGTCTTTTCCTTTGTCTTTCTTCAATAAGGGACAGTCCGGCCTATAGTGACCGGCCTTTCTGCAATCAAAGCATGATCCTTTTGACTTAGTTGTCTTACCTTCCTCTCGATTCAGGAATTTTAATTGTCTTCTATAGTTGACAAGATTTTTATCTGAATGTTGGACTTCATTTTTTATAAGGTATTGGCTATACCTCCTTATGAACATCCCCATGTCTTTATTCGAATCTTTATCATCATCACTTGACTCACTCTCACACGCATCATTGATGGATGACTTATATCTTGAAGCCTTTAAAGCGGTAGACTTCCTTTCGGTGTTCTTATCTTTATCCTTCTTCTCCTTCTTTTGATTCTTCTCATGTTTCTCAAGATTCATGAGCTCTTGCTCATGCTCTTGAAGCTTGTCAAACAATGGTGTCATGTCCAATGTTCTTAGATTATTGGCTTCCTTAATTGCGGTGACTTTCGGTAGTCAATCCCTGTTAAGACATCTTAAGATTTTATTAGTAGCAACATCATTAGGGTTATTTCTACCAAGAGCATTTAACCGATTGATTAGATGAGAAAATCTCTTTTGCATATCAGCAATGGTTTCACCATCTTCCATATGAAAAAGCTTAAATTCTTGAGTTAAAGTGTTGATTCTAGCTAGTTTGACATCATTGGTTCCCTCATGGATAATTTTTAATTAGTCCCACATAACTTTAGCACTAGTATAATGGGAAACCCAATAATACTCATCAGCACCTAAAGAGGCAATGAGCATATTTCTGGCTTTCTAATCATAGCTATACTTTTTCTCATCTTCTTCATTCCATTGTGCTTTAGGTTTAGGTATAACAAAACCATCCGCATTGGTCATGGTTATTTCCATATGACCATCTTGGATGACTTTCCATACTTTCCTATCAATAGAGTTGATATGCATACGCATACAATCTTTCCAATAACTATATTTTTCCCCGGTAAAAATAGGTGCCCTATTGTACTCCCCTTTAGGATCATTACTTATTTTCTAAAAATTTATATGCGAAGCACTAGATAAACCAGGCTCTAATACGACTTGTTAGACGATAGTACCGATCAAGAAGGGGGGTTGAATAGATCAACTTTGAACTTTAGAGCTTTTTAAAAATGTTTTCAACGGTTGTGGAAGCACCCTAGATTATAATCGTCTAAGCGATATGTTAATGGAAAGATCGGATATGCGTGAAACCGAATGGAATTACTAAAGATAGAGATTATCAACCACTATCTAAATCAATCGATCAACCACTATAATCCTTGATATCGTTACCTCTAATAATGCTTAAACGCAATAATAGATCAAGTAAAATATTACTAAATTTATGTGAGATTAATTTTATTGAACACTTGGTGTGCACTCCACACCAAGTTTCAATTTCACTCAAATTGAATGTGCAGAATTTTACTCAGCTGCAGTCAAAGTGATTGCACCAATTTATCGAACAGTTACTATGCATAACAATCAAGCGATATTGATTTTACTATTAATTTCACACAAACCTTAATTAATGCCGAATTTAAAGAGTTAAGAGATAGAGAGAACAAGACCGAATTTGTTGAGGCAATTCCCCTATCGTCTTCGCTGAGGGTAAGTCTTCCTTCAATTCTAAATCTAGAATTGAGATGTTTTTATTAAGACATTGCAAAGTCAATACAAGAGAACAAATGATCACCACCAATCAACCCCTAGATTTGTTGCAGATCCTATTATATTCTCTCCCATTGATTCGAGTTGAACCAAGTCCTTCAAGCGCTTCGAACAAACCTCCAGTTACCGCTACCTTATTGCAAGAACGCCACATTCTCCAAAACTTCAGCTCGACTGATTTTGAACGCAAGTCGCTTGAACCCTAAGCTTTCTTCACAATCCTCTAGTTACCGTTACTTGTTTGACCAAACCTTTCGTTCTTCAAACTTTTCACTCTGATGAATCTGCGAAGCAAAGGTTAGTGCAAAAACCCCAAATTCTTGGAGGACAAAACCCCAATGGTTTTATTCAAGAAAACCCCACACAAAGCCTCAACCCAAACTAAGATAATCCAATCTTATTTGGACATTATCATAACATCAATACACAATGCTCAACAAAGATTATTATGTGTGATTATTGAGAAATGCAATGAAGAATGAAGATGATGAGAACTTTGGTGTATATCTTTCACTTTTCTTGTTGTTTTGTTGAAGAAGAGACACGTGAATATTTATAGGATGCATGTACCAAATAACAAACATAACAAAAATATTTTGCAAAGTTACACAACATAAAATTAAGTAAAACAGACGATGAGTTGACTCAAACAAGGGATGAGTCGACTCAAACTGAGTTTATTTCAGGGTTGAGTCGACCTATGACTCGACCTGTTTGGACCCGTGGTTACATGGTTCAAATGAAAATAGGCAATGAGTCGATGTAAGAAGTGAATGAGTCGACTCATTCAGGTTTCCTAGGATTAAGTCGACCTGTGACTCTACCTGTTCAGACCCGAGAGTTTTGCTCTGAGTCATGAGTCAACTCACAGTACTTAAACTCCCAAAAATGAGTTTTGAGAAGTATTTTGACCAATTTAAACCGATCTCATATGAACCTATGATATTTACTATGATTAAGTGCATGATTTACATCTATGATATGCTCTTATATGCTTGGACACATTGAACCTATATTTTGAACAAGTTAAAGGATGAATGCATTTTATACTATGATGATATTGTCCAAAGACACGTTGTGGGCGATTAGAAAGGTTTGACATCATTAAAATAAGGATTGGGCATATTTGCCTTCATAATTAAGACACAATAATAGACCAATATGCAATAGATGTAAAATTCCCCAAAATTGTAGGAACCTTGAGGATCAACAACAAATATAAGAGGACAAATCGAACAAATAAAGACACAAAAGATCATTGATATTTTTAACGTGGAAAACCCCTCAGTATGAGAGTAAAAGCCATGAGTCGTCCATACCAAACAAATAACTCCATTATAATCAATTAAGGGTACAAGAGAGTCTTAAAGTGATTCAAAAACTAGTGCTAACAACCGAAAATCACAAAGCAAACTAGCTTACGATTAAGAATCAAAAAGATGAAAAACTTCCAAAATCTACAGCTTCATTGTGAAGCAAATAACTCTCACCTAAAATATTTTTTTGAACTTCTGAATAGTCAAAAGTTAGATATATGTGTTAGGAACCTTCTATCCAGATTTGAGCTCGATCTGACTGTTAACGAATCGTGGATCGTTGATTTAGTGAGAATGAATGCAGAAAAAAGGAATGAGTTTCTCTCCTCTTTTCTCTCTTTTGAATCCTTATTTTCTCTCTATCTCTCTTAATCCTAAATTTATCCTCTCCACTTAAATAAGTGAGACAAATGGGCTAATCATGTTTGGGCCTTTCTTCACATAGGAAGGGAGTCCAAACCCAACAAATCTCCCCCTCACAATTATGTGGAGGAAATCGCCAAACCGGAGATATTACAACAAGCTTCAAATTTTTCTCTTGGTAATGCTTTAGTCATCATATTAGAACCATTATCATTTGTATGAACTTTAGTTAACTCCAATGATATCTCACATTAATGTGTTTGGACCTATTATGAAAAGTCAGATTCTTACCAAGATGAATAGCGATTTCGCTATCAACAAATAACACATATTTCTCTTGAACAAAAACAAGCTCCTGCAAAAATTTCTTCAACCATAGTAACTATTTGCATGCTTCAATAATTGTAATGAACAAATCCTCTTTAGTAGAAAGTGCTACACACTTTTGCAATCTGGACTACCAAGCCACAACTCCCCTTGCAAATTTAATCATGTAGCCCGAAGTGGACTTTATAGAACCAATGTCTATAGCCATATCAGAGTCAGATTATCCCACTAGAGTAAGCTTATCTCCTTGGAAGAATAAGAAGTAACATATCATTGGTCTTTTATACCTCCGAGGTTGAATATGTACCCATATGTAGTTGTTGTGCACAAGTTTTATGGCTAAAGCAACAATTATTAAACTATGATTTAAAACTTGGTTTTGTTCCAATTAAGTGCGATAGTACTAGTGCAATAAGCCTCACTAAGAATCCATTATTTCATTCATAGACTAAATACGTTGAATTCGGCTCCATTTTCTTAGAGATCATATGGAAAAAGGGGATGTTGTTTTTTAATACGTTGACACTAAAAGTCCGCTTGTTGATATTTTTACAAAGCCATTATCATTGGATCCCTTCCACAATATTTGTAGGGATTTGGGAGTCTTAGACTCTTCATACCTTAAATAGAATGAGGATTTTGTTTAGTTTCATTTGCTATGTATTTTGTTTTCACTAACACTATTTTGTAGCAAATCATAGCTTTTATCGAACTACAATGGTATGTTTCTATAACTCTTGTATCTTATTTATATTATTTTATGTGTTTGTTCTAGAGTTGTGCCTTGGTTTTCTTATTTCCACCTTATCTTACTCATTCATCTCTAGCTTACGTCTTTTATTGTTCTTATCTGTATTTAAGTCTTTTTAAATGTGTGTTGCTAATTATGTGCATTTGAGCACTTGTATACTTGTTCATGCATTATTTATGATTGTTAATGCATTCCTTGACATACAAGTTTTGATTACTTAATTGTTAGCTGTTAAATGTTGGTGTTGGATGTCTATTTGAATTTGGTTTCTTGTGACATGTCCATCTTCGTGTTCTGTATTTGATCTTTGTTGTTGTATATACTTCTTAGTTGTTTAGCTCATATGTTCATTGGAATTATTTGTTGATGATTATTTATTTGGTCTTAGAAGCATTCTAGTCTATCTCTTTTTGATGTTGTCAATGAGGAATAAGTTATAATGTGTTTAGAATTGTTTTATGTGTTTTATGTTGTGGTTCGTGTGCAATGTTTCACAGTGGGGCATAAGCGTTTTTCGTGTTATACTCAAAGTCGAATTAATTCCAAGAGAAATCTTGCCAAGCATAAAAAAAGGGAGAGTGTAGTTGCATGTCCCTAATACATTCAGAGAAGCACCCTAATATGCTTTTCTTGCATTTCTTATCGCTTTTCATATTTAATCTACTTTCAATTATTGAGTCTCCTTCAGGATTGCATGTCTCTGAATCAAGTTTTGAAATGATTCATTTTTAGCATGCATAAATAATTGGTTAGGTTTGAACTTGATTATGATGCTTTTAATCAATTGTGTGAGTCAGTGGAATAAAAGCCATATATGATATTGATTCAAGTTAAATGGAAAGAAAATTCTCAGTGTCTCATTAAAATTTTGAAAAATAGGGTTTTTTGGTGTTTGATTCTAATCAAGCAAAAATCCTTATTCAAATCATTTTGGACTGTTGGAAACCATAAATTTTCAAATCAATTTGATTCGAATCATATTTTACACATGATTCAAATCATCAAACTTTGGGTCATTCTTGCCTCAATTGATTTAAATCACGCTTTACACATATTTTAAATCATGCAATTTTCCACATTTTCTCAGTTAGCCCAACCTGTTTGATTCGAATTAAATCTAACACATGATTCAAATCACAAGGTTTTTTATTCGAATCACACTTTCCTCTTGATTCGAATCAACTGAAAAATGGGTAAAAACTGTGTTCTTCTTTTATTCCATTTCATTTGTTCATTTAATTCAAATCATGAAATGGTTTTGATTCGAATCTAACTAACTTTTTCAACCTTTTTCAGTGCTTAATCTCAAGCACATATAAAAACCTTTATGTCATGATTTCTCATGTAACGAATCATATAATCAACATTGTGATTCTATGAAAATTCAATTTCCTCTGTTTTGAAAGTTCAAAGTTCTTGCGACGAAATCCTTGCATCTTCAACTTCAATTTGATTTAGATCTTGATAACGAGATATTTTTTATTGATTGAAGGAGGCATATTCTTGAAGATTTGGTTGAGATTTTCAGGTTGTTTGCAAGATTGAGGTGATTGTCAATGGTGATGACAAATTCGATTGAAAATTAGTAGGTTATTCTCTCCAGAACTTCCTTGGTAGTGAATGTGTGGAAGGCTACAAATAAGGCAGAGTTCTTCTAAAACCTTCAGACAATTCATCGCTCAAGGAATTAATAGGATCAAGGGATTTATTGCTACACACGAAGGCTTGGAGTAGATTGACGATATTGGAAGATTTAAGAATCGTTAATCGAATAAAGATTACATAGAAGAGTTTGGCATTGTGCTATATACAAGTCAAGATCAAGATAAGAGGTTTTGATTTTCTCAGTTTTATTGTGGATTGGTGATTGTATGAACTTTTGCAAATATTTTTCAAATAAAAAGGAATAATGCAGGTCCCAATGGGAAACCATTGAAGAGTGCGCGTAGGCAAAGAGAGGACGAACGTCGAAGCACTATAAATCTCTCTCTCTTTCTTCTCTCTCTCTCTCTCTCTCTCTCTCTCTCTCTCTCTCTCTCTCTCTCTCTCTCTCTCTCTTACTTTTTCATTTAAATTCGTAATATTTGCATGCTTAGGTATTTCAGTTCTAGTGTAGTTTATCGTTTATTCAATTGATATAAATTTATTACGTAAGAATTAGGTTTTATTAGAGTTGGATACCTTATTGAGCTGAATCGGTGATTAAAACTCTGAGAAAAAATTGAGTTTAGAATTCATTATATTGAATCATTGTATAAACACACCTCGTGGATTATACAATCGGATCAATTGAATACCTAATGTTTCATCATATTCATCTTTAGTGTTTGTGAAGCGATCTAGTGTTGATGAGATCAAAATTTTGAATAGTAAAATTTTCATATTTTCGCATCAAACCTTCCACCGCTCATAATTTTTTAGAACACTTTGATAAATTTTGAAAATATGATTGATTTTTATTTTGGTCTATTCATCCCCCTCTAGACCGTTTTCCTACTCTCATATTCACACTCAACAATCCTTTATCAATTCTACAAGCAAATTGATGGTTCCTGCAAGAGTTTTAAGGATTCTTATCAAATAGAGAGGTTATAAATAATTTTAGGTGAGTGTGTGCACTGGTTTAGTAATTTAAAGATTAATGTAATATCTTTTACATGACTCTAACGACCTAGACATGGAACAAATGAGCTTTCACAATTCCTATCTTTCATAACCTTGAAGCTTCAAGATCTCTTGCTAGATTCGTCAAGGATTCAACCTTAATCTAGGACTTAGTTTCTTCTTTTTGATGAGACCTGATATAACTTCTTGATAAAGATCATCATTAGAGAGATTTGCTTGACTGAAAATCATTAAGGATTTCATCAAATGTCGTTTGACATTATGTGTTTTCCTTTAAATATAACAATATATTTTCTTGTACACCATTATATATATATATATATATATATATATATATATATATATATATATATATATATATATATATATATATATATATATATTTAAAAAAGTATATATATTAATATTATGGATCTTGTAAAGAAAGTTAAAAAAATTAAAAGTATATATATATATATATATATATATATATGTATTTTTAATATTGAAAATAAAAAATAAAAATATAAGTTGAATTAGCAATCGAAAATAAAGATAAAAAGAAAAATGTATTTGGCATGATGGACTGGAAACAAAACGAATGAAAAAAATATCAAACAATGGCTTCGCCCAGGCTCGAACTGGGGACCTTCAGTGTGTTAGACTGACGTGATAACCAACTACACCACGAAACCACATGTTTATGATTTCTCAGTTACTCTTTTACAATGCTTAATAACTAAATCAAGTAATATCTCATAAACCTTTCACCAGGGGTGCAGCTACTTTAATTTGAATTCAGTTTTCTCTCTCTCATACTTATTATTTCTCCTTCACTAATATTCTTTTTCTATCCCAATTCACCTTATTTTATTTATTACAATTAATACACTTATTTTATTAAATCTACAAAATTTAACTTTTTATATCAAACATTCTTATTTTTTTATATATAAATTATAATTATTTATTTTAATTTTTGAGTTACCTAAATTCAAGAGACGTGTATGTGTATTCTAATATTTTCCTTTTATTTTTATTTAGCATTGTTTTTGTCTTATGTTTGTCACTTTTAAATCTCATTGTATTTTCTATTACATATATTGACATGTGATGACATATAAAATAATCATTATCTTGTTTTAGATGCTTTTGACTAGATTTCACGCATGACTCAGGCATGAGTTATTTTAAAAGTTGATGATCATTCGGCCATTTTCAAATTTCTCATTTGTAATTTCCTTGTTTTTGTTAAGTACTTAGTTGCTTTTAAACTTGTTTGTTCTGAATGGTAAAACTAATAAAATGATCATGTATTTTTTGAATTAATCCTTTTGTGTTCACTTGTTTTGTTCCTATTTATCACAAAAATAACGAATATTTCTCCACTGTACTTTCATTTATCAAACTTTTATTTAAGCAAAGACCAGAAGGAGGATGATGTAAACAAAATACCCAAATTTTCTACGGCGTGCTTTCGAATAAAACTATGTTGACGATGTAAGGTATTATTTAAATTTCCAAAACACTAAGGAGTTAATGAGTTAATACCTAGTCAAACCATTTGAGACTAGAAGTTGTTGTTTATTTATGTGTTAAAAAAATCGTCGATTTTAACCAGGGGCGGAGTAGTTTTCAGTTTATTTGACTATACATTCAAATTCAAATGAAAGCATCCTGTCGCAGGTTCAACTATATCCTCTCATTGCACACATCATACAACATGGAAGAAGTACTGGAAATCCAAAAGCTTGTAGATGTTATTTCTCTCGAACCATCAAAACATGGCAGTCACAACCCTTTCAACTCTTTCAAATAAAATGAATAAATGTCATACATGTTATTCCAAAAATAAAATAAAATAAATTGGAAAAAAAGCATGCTAAGTCGAAAACTTGAAAAGGTGACTTAGCAAAAATTAAGGGCATCCCGATGGACTGCAAACTCAAAAGAAGCAGTCCCGAAAAAATTAGGGATAAATTGAAAAGAAGTGTCACCAAAATCCTTAGTAAAAAAAACAACAAAAGGATGTGACCACCTTGTCCAAGAAAATAGGACAAACAAAAAGGATGGTCACTACCATCACAAAAAACCCCATTGGTTCTTGAACCATCACCTTTGAAATCCTATTGAAAGTTGAATGTGTGTGTCTAATTAACTGGAGATCGTCAAAGGAGAATACGTGGGTTTAAATTAAATCCTGTAAGTTTTATATGCTTTTATTTCAAGAACTGTGAATCAGACCATGTTACAACCTTCAAGAGACCTAATTGAAGCAGGGTTTATTTTGAAAGCATATTACAATAAGATTGTGTTAAGCTGACTCCAAAGATATTTGTTAATCATCTATATTGGTATCTTCCTCTCGCATCATCTTTCACACCTTAAATGTCTAAATCAACATTGCATTCTGAGTTGTGATTCATTCAATAAATGTCACATCATCATAATAACTTTGATTTCAGAATTTGCATGGACATTGCCTTAAAATTACCATGTTCAAGGAACAATTTTATTTGCAAGTAAGCACTTATCATAAAATAAGTTCCAACAATGTTCAATCACTTGAGGAACTTGATCATCCATAAGTGGTCCCATAAAGGGAAAATCTTCTGAAGATCCTGTTGATCTAGGGAAAAAATATTCATGATATGGTAAATTGTTCCAAGAATTGTTTAAGCAAGGGAAAATTGTTTTAAGATTCCAAGTATTGAGGCAAGCCATCTCAAGACCATGTTAAAATAATGAGTTACTTTCAAACTCCTGTTGAGACAAATTTCTTCGAGGACTCAACAATATGGTGAAAGACAGGCTACAAAGGGGCAAGACCTCTTCATACCTTCATGGTGCTCGAGCAAACCATGTCATACATCAACAGCTACTGAGTTTGGAACAGGTGTTTGGAGATCATTCTTGCACAATATCCTATCAAATGACCATTTCCCATTTATAAAAAGATTTATGGCAAAAGAATCCTTCTTAGTTTTAACCGTCCATGGCATGTTGCAAGAGCACTGTTTGAAACACTCAAATCATTATCCACAATCATATTTTCATATATCATGCACTACTCATAGTTTGTATCATGTATGTTTGCATTTCCTTAGCATCAAACCACGCATATCATCTAATTCATTGGGCATATCCCCTATAGATCCAATTTCAAAAATTCACTTCTTTCGACTTTCATCAACCCATTAGTTGAAGTTGGTCATTTCCTTTCTTGTCAACTGGAACCAATCGATTGGTTGAGGAAGGTATTTTACTTTCTTAGGGACCTTTGTCAACCCATTGGTTGATGTTGGTTATTTCATGTTGATCTGAATCAACCCATTGGTTGAAGACGGTATTTCGTTGACCTTAGTCAACCCATTGGTTGAAGTTGGTTATTTCATGTTTTGTTGATCTAAATCAATCCATTGATTGAGGAAGGTCTTTTGTCTGTTGACATTCATCAATTTATTGGTTGAAGTTGGTTATTTTATATCGACTTGAATCACTCCATTGGTTGAGGACATTCTTTCGTCAACCTTTGTCAACTCATTGGTTAAAGTTGGTTATTTTATGTCGGCTTGAATCAACCCATTGGTTGAGGACAATCATTCACTTTCCTGTGGACCTTCGTCAACCCATTGGTTAAAGTTGGTTATTTCATGTTGATCTGATTCAACCCATTGGTTGAAGATGGTCTTTTGTTGACCTTAGTCAACCCATTGGTTGAAGTTGGTTATTTCATGTTTTGTTGATATGAAACAACTTATTGGTTGAGGATAATCTTTTGTTTTTGTCAACTTTCGTCAACCCAATGGTTGGAGTCAGTCATTTACCTTTTGGTAACCTGAATCAACCCATTGGTTGAGGACAACTATTTTGTTGTTGACCTTCGTCAACCCATTGGTTGAAGTTGGTTGTTTCCTGCATGTCAGCCTTCGTCAACCCACTGGTTGAGGAGAGTTACTCAAGTCCATTAACCTATCGATATAAGAGGTTGTTTATCCAATGTGATTTCTGAATGTTTTTTGTTCTGATGTGATTGCCATGACTTATTTCTTTTTTATCCGATGTGATTTCTATTTGGTTTTCGTTCTGATGTGATTTATAAAACTTGTTTCCTTTTCTATCAAATGTGATTTCCGAATGTGTCTTTTTATTCTGATGTGATTTCTAGAACATACCTTTTTTTCCTAGTGGACCCGATCACCTTATCTCATTTTAATCCCTAATGAATTCACCTGCATTTTTTGTCCCCATTAAAAGCACTTCATCTAGACTTATTGCATTCCATTTCATATCTTAAACATCACATTTACATTAAAATGACAAAGTTTGGATCCTTCGTATCTAATTATCTTTCACCATAATTATATAAAGACTGCTGTCATTCATACTCTATAATAAAGGTAATTAAGTATGGGCATCTGTCGTACCCTAATTTTGTCCAAATGTTTTTAAAAAATTTCTTGCATTTAGAATTTTTTAAACAAATAGTTGTCAATTTTATTTCATTAGTCATTTGGTTAATTTAATTTCTTCTCTTTTGTTCATTAAACATAAAAAATGTGTTATAATTTAATTTTCAAATCTCTCTCTCTCTCTCTCTCTCTAATAACACAAATTTATTTCTTAATGGTAAATTTCGACCCCTAATTTTTTCGGTCATTAAGCTACTTTTATTTCACTTAATACGTCGCTTAATTACTATTTTTTTCTTTCCAATGCACCAATTACACTGTTATTTGTCTCTCTATCTTCAAAAAAATTGGAAATCTCAATAGTTGATCTTCCATAACTCATTCATATTGTATCTTATTGCAAGTATTCTTAACCTTTTCATTTTTCATATACGTTTATCCCTCTTCAACAAAACTATCTTATGGTCATTCCTCTCCCTTCTTTCATTCTCTGTTCGTTCTCTTTTTATTTTATCCTTCTCCATTCTAACTTCTATACCATTGGAGACAAACCATTTAAAAAGTCACATCATTCAAATTATTGTTATTGGTTTTTCCTGTGACCTGAGACAATAGACAATGTTTGACTACATATCTACCTTTTTTTCTTCAAAATATATCAATTTTTACAAATGTATGGTATGCTTTCCTCTCTTTTTTCTATTTGTAGCCATTTCATTTTTTTTCATCTTAGATTAAAAAAAATCCCTTTATTCATTCTTATTTTGATGTTTCATTGACGGTGTTCGTGCCCTTGATCTTACACTGCATCGATTATGTCACTGTCATCACTTTTTTGAGTTTGTAATTTTTATTGAGTTTTAATTACTGTGTAAAATTCTTAATTTGATTGATGTCTAATATGAATTCGCCGTGATTGGTAATTTTACAAGGAGATTTTGATGTTCTAACCATTTCTCCAGTATATATTTAGAGAAGGGAGAGTATCTTGAACTGATCTGACTTGGCAGAGTCGTCTTCGAGTGATGGGAAGCAAAGATGGTGACCGCAATGACATGAAATGACACCGGCCTTGCTACTAATGAGGTAGTATTTTTTACATTTTACATTTTTTTCTCGCCTCTTCTTTTTCTTAGGATTTTGAGTGTTTTATCAAAGGTGTTTCAGTGAAGTGTTTTAGTAAGGATGAACAATAGTAGTATATTTCTTATTTCCACTCAGTTTGTATGGATTATTTTTACAACAATAGAAAAATTGCTGACAATTGTGAGATTTTATAGCAACATTTGCAATGAAAAATAACTAATTTTGGAATTGTGGTTTTATGCTGCAACTTAAAATTACTTTGAGCTCTTTCCTTTATCAAACAATTTCAAAATTAAGGCTCTTTTCTAATTCATTCTAGAATTGAAACACATGTCATTTTTCTCCAAACAAGAAGTGGAAGGTTTCATGTATATTATGAAATTGATGAGAAATACTTAATTTTAGATAGTGGAGATTATATGTTACGCTCCGAACCTTGAATATTTTAGCTTCTATAAGTCTATCACATTTGTAATTCACCAACATGAATTCAATGAAGAACCTATTTTTGTTAATTAGATATATTTTTTTAGCTATATGAATTTGTAATATTTAATATTTTTTCTCTCATGTCTTCTTCTATGAGCTGAAAATATTAAGATAAGTCTAAGAAATGAGATTAAAGATTAATTTTTCTGTCTTTTTTATTATATTGTTGTGATATTTAAAGTCTTCTCTAAAATCCTATATTTGTGGATCAAGAGTCAAACCATTTGAGCTTAAAAATCAGATGTACAATTAAAATTGAATGGAGAATTTCAAAAAATTGATTTCTATTGTTGTACTCTCTCAATAATATCTAACAACTACTCATAAATTTCTTATAATAAAGAGAAATGATTCCTCGCATAATTTATTTTAACATAATATTTGCATTTTATATAATTTTTCATACGAAGTATTACATAAAATTTTCTTTAGTGATATCATATTTGATTAAAATAACATATTGTATTGCCCTTTTATCTATTTATT
This sequence comes from Lathyrus oleraceus, assembly GCF_024323335.1. Classification (NCBI taxonomy): domain Eukaryota; kingdom Viridiplantae; phylum Streptophyta; class Magnoliopsida; order Fabales; family Fabaceae; genus Lathyrus; species Lathyrus oleraceus. The sequence continues at coordinate 297,672,991 of NC_066581.1, read as the reverse complement.
CGGTCTAAATTCTTATTTTTGCATCATATTGTCAAAATAAATGCAAAATAATATACATAAAAAATATGTTTGATTTTTTCAAAATATAAATATTATGAACTTAATGTTTTTATTATAGATCTTATGAACGTAATTTAATTTTTTAAGTCTATATCTTTAAATATAAGTAAATACGGTATCTTATTTTTAGTTGATAATTTATATGGGTGATCATTTTTTATTTTATAATTTATACGAGGGTCTATATATGTTTCGTTTGAAGGCCAATGTTGTTGTGCATATTTTATGAGTATAAATTCTTAAAATATTTTTTCTTTTTGTAACTTTTATGTAATTCTACTTTAATTAATATATTAATACAAATTTTATTTATATTTTTGTTACCTACAAATCTATCATTATTAAAAATTATTATATATTATTGAGGAATCAAAATACTATTAAGAGTTGTTAAGAATTCTTATTTTTATAATCAAAATTTTGTAATCTTTTAATAATACCTTGTAATTATTATATAATTTTTTTTAATACATTTTAATAGTAAAAGAAATCCTAATTAATTATAATTTATAGAAATATTCATTCAAAAATCACAATTTTTTTTGTATTCAAATACAGTAATATCCATTTATATTTATAAATTATTTAGATGGACTTCAAAACTCATAAATCTTTTATGTATGAATGGAAATGGAAGCCGCCATTGTTATATATCTTATTATATGTGTTGTTAAATAGGAAATTATTATTTAAAAAATTTGTAGACTCAATCTATATCACAATCCGCAAAGAGTGTTATTGCAAGTGAAAAAAATATTAATCTATTGGTTGTGACTCAACAAATTTACGTAAACTCAATTGTTTAGTATCAAAAGATATCAAATATATGTTTTGTATGATATTAATATTAATTAAAGATTGGTTCATTGCTTGATAAAAAGTATAATATATGATATTAATATCCCTAGTCTTTCCCTCACTTAAATTGAACGATATTAGGTATCTCATATTTAATGAATTATCAAATACTATAAAAATTTAACAAACATTATATAATTAATCCATCAATTCTAATCATATTTTTACCAATTTTTTTAAATCAGATTTTTTTACCTCCTAACTAAGTAACTCTATTTCTTTTTAACTAAGTGATCTTATTTTTTATGGAAAAAATTCTATTTTTGATACAAATATTTTTATAAATGAAAGCTAAAACAAAATTAATTTTATATAGGTAAAAGAATTTATTGTTTAATATAAATATTTTTATAAAAATGAAAGAAAGTATATTATTAATAAACGATGTTATTTTTATAAACGAAAAAAGTGTATTATTGATAAATGATGTTATTTTTATAAACGAAAAAAAGTGTATTGTTGATACAAATATTTTTATAATAACGAAAGAAAGTATATTATTAATACAAATATTTTTATAAATGAAAAAAAGTGTATTATTAATACTAATATTTTTATAAATAAAAAAAAAAGACTACTGTTGATAAAGAAAATATAAATGGAAAGAAGTGTATGGTTGATAAATAATATTATGGTCAAAATCACAAATTCATAAAACTATATTTAACTATCTAAATATGTATCTTTATATATTTTTTATTTTTTTTATGTACTACTATTAATCTTCTTATTACTCGACTCGAGAGAATTTACATGTCTTTTAAGATTAATAAAAATATCGTCTTAAGAGTCTCATCAACTTTTTCACATATCTTTTACATAAAATAAATGATTATTTTTTCACCAAATTTTTATAACTTATTATAATATAATAAGTTACTCATTAATTATTTTAAACAAATAAATAATTAGATGTGGTACAGATGTATGCCATATTAAAAATACAATTTTTTTAAAATTATAATTACAATTTAAAATTTATATTATCTACTAAATAAATACCAAAAATTATGAAAAAATATTAAATATAAAATAAATCATCTTAAAATAAGGTAAGTGAAATTAGGTATACCGTTGTCATTCTGCTGTGTGGATTGATATAAATATCATTTATTGGATTTCTAAAATATGGGGTGTTTTGTTGATTTGGGATACAAAGAGGACTTCCATCATTTTGCATAAAATTAGAGCATGTGTTATGTTGATTGAGGTTCATTTTCAAATGAAATGTGTACACAAAAAAATTAAAATTAAATAAAATAAATTGGTCAAATTTAGACTAGATGTGAGTGAAAAATGTGATAAAATAAATTACCTATTTATACTACTAAAAAATATTACCGTTATAAGATTACTAAAATAAATTACCAAATTTGAATAATATAATATTAATTTTTTTGAAATCTAACAAATTTATTTCATTCCCCTATAAGATTACTAAAATACAATTTTAAATTAATTCCAGGTACAATATTCTGTTTGGATTCATATATATTTTTTTTAAAAAAATCATTATGTAATTGCAATTTTTATAAATTCATTCTGTATATTGACAATATTTTTTCTTAATACTGTTTTTTTCTTACATTGACAATATTTTTTCTTACCTATTTATACTACTAAAAAATATTACCGTTATTTTATTGTTGTTGCAATCTTATCATTCCAAAACGAAATCAATATCCTGAAATCAAATTAATTATTATTGTAGTTTTTTTTGCCAAATATTATCGTTGCTTGATTTTCTTTAAATGACAAAATGAATTTTTTTAATAATAAATATTACCGTTATTTTATTGTTGTTGCAATCTTATCATTCCAAAATGAAATCAATATCTTGAAATCAAATTAATTATTATTGTATTTTTTTTGCCAAATATTATCATTGTTTGATTTTCTTTAAATGACAAATTGAATTTTTTTAATAATAAATATGAACCACTTAAATTGTAGGAGCGTGTGTTTCTTTATGGACATTGCAAATGAGAGAACGTTGGAAAATCTCAAATATCCAAATGCTTCTGACACAGCAACATCGGTAAATGTGTAGGAACTTGGAAAAACTATAGATAAACATGCTCTAATGAAATCCCTTTAGGTTTTACGGCTATATTAATACATAGGCTGATGAAAAACTTTTCATTTCCCTATATTATACATATCCACATGTTACGTAATTGCCAATTTTTTTGGAGGGAACAGACGAATTTTCGTATCAAATATATATATATATATATATATATATATATATATATATATATATATATATATATATATATATATATATATATATATATATATATATATATAAAATGGAAATGATACATTCTTAACATGTACCTTATATATTATATATTAGCATTTCAAGTATTATTCCAAATTCAAGAAATGAACTTATCATGTTGAATGAGCAAAAGCTGTAAGAAAACTTTATTCAAATAAAGCCATGGCAATGTAAGTTATGTTTTTTATCAGGTGAACATTTGATATTTTTATTCACTATAAAATTATATATCTTTTGTTTTATTTATAATGATGAAGATATATAATATCTGTTATATATGTGTAATTTTTTCAGATGTATGATCAAGTATGATCATTTTGAATTATAGAGCCTGAGTGAGTACTATAATAGAAAATATTCAAAATGGTAGATGAAGAATTACATTTTAAAACTGTTTTGAGGAGGAAGAATGCTGCAAATGAAGAGTTGTATAATTTGGTTAAAACTCACATGATTCATGGCCCGTGTAGATTTGCAAATCGATCTTCGCCGTGCATGAAAGATGGAAAATGTTCTAAATATTTTCCAAAACAGTTTCAGCCCGAAACAATTGTTGATCAAGATGGGTTTCCGGTATATAGAAGAAGGGACAATGGACATACAGTTCTTAAGAATGGAATTCAAGTCGATAACCGGAATGTTGTTCCATACAATGCAAAGTTGTTGACAAAGTACCAAGCTCACATAAACATGGAATGGTGCAATCAAAGGACATCGATTAAGTACTTATTCAAGTACATCAACAAAGGTTACGACAGAATTACCGCTGCCATTGTACCGAATGATGATGGAACTTCCAACCAGCCGCAGAATATTGATGAGATCAAACAGTATATTGATTGTAGGTACGTTTCTAATATATCACTTGAAATATGATGTCATGCAATTTATCTATTTCAACTAAAAGTGTGCAATTTTTCTTTACATGCATGGTGTAGAAAATTTTATATGTACACTATTTTGACTATATGTGTTATAATAAAATTTATATATTCTGTCTACAATAATCATTCTATTAATTTTAAATCCATTGTCTTTCATTATATTATTTGTAGGTACGTTTCTCCGAGTGAAGCATTTTGGAGGATATTCTCCTTTCCATGACAAGGATCAAAAGCAAAAAAGGGCTTAAGATATTAATCCATGACAAGGATAACCATCCATTGAATTCCACAACAAACGTCGTGTTCAAAGAAGTTTTTGAAAACTTATAGAACGTAAGTTTTTCATTAGTTATATTATATCAACAAATATCGTTATTTATTATTAGAATTTTATTGAATGAGTTGTATAAAATATACATTATGTTTTAACATTTGTTTATATGGATGTAATTGTTTTTTATAGGATAATGAATCATCACTTCCTAAAAGGTTGCGGGCAGGTTTTGTATAAACCTAGTTTTTTAAGGACCAAAGAATTGTACGAAGTTAAATCATTTTTGTTGCTGGACTTATTTCTCACAATTTTAACTAAAATTGTGAACCTTTTGTTTCAATATCTTTTGTTGCATTAAACCTTACTGTATCAATTGCAATTAATTTCAACATTTGGTAGTATTCATTACTATATTTTAAAACAAACGAGGTTCTGGTATTTCTTTTACATGGTTTATGTATTTTGGTTAAATAATCATTTATTATGAAGGTTAATATTTGCGCTTTTATACCTCAAATTAGTAACAGATTGGAAAATTTCATCCATTACTAAATAAATATATTTTTATTTCTTATGTCCAAAATCACAATGATAAATGGAATGTTTATTCATAACATTAACAATGGAATGTTTATTATATATCAATATACCAATAAATTATAAAAATATTTTTGTATTATATTTTTTGATTATTTCCTTAATATAGTATACAAAAAAATTAAGCAAATTATATTACTATAAATTAATAATGTTTTACTTTATTATGTCCCAAACTGGAAAAAGTTATTTTTGGAAATTTTTTGAACCCATTTATTGATCATTTAACATCCATTACATTAAAAAAAACTCTTATGCAATAAATTTGTGTACGTTGATCCAACCATATATATATATATATATATATATATATATATATATATATATTATATATATATATATATATTATATATATATATATATATATTATATATATATATAAACAAAAAATATATTATATTTTAATTTTTTTAAAATAAATTATTCCACTTGCGCGACCCGTGCGAACGCACGGGTCCTTTACTAGTTTAGTATCAAAAGATATCAAATATATGTTTTGTATGATATTAATATTAATTAAAGAATGGTTCATTGCTTGATAAAAAGTATAATATATGATATTAATATCCCTAGTCTTTCCCTCACTTAAATTGAACGATATTAGGTATCACATATTTAATGAATTATGAAATACTATAAAAATTTAACAAACATTATATAATTATTCCATCAATTCTAATCATATTTTTACCAATTTTTTTAAATCAGATTTTTTTACCTCCTAACTAAGTAACTCTATTTCTTTTTAACTAAGTGATCTTATTTTTTATGGAAAAAATTCTATTTTTGATACAAATATTTTTATAAATGAAAGCTAAAACAAAATTAATTTTATATAGGTAAAAGAATTTATTGTTTAATATAAATATTTTTATAAAAACGAAAGAAAGTATATTATTAATAAACGATGTTATTTTTATAAACGAAAAAAGTGTATTGTTGATAAATGATGTTATTTTTATAAACGAAAAAAGTGTATTGTTGATACAAATATTTTTATAATAACGAAAGAAAGTATATTATTAATACAAATATTTTTATAAATGAAAAAAAAATGTATTATTAATACTAATATTTTTATAAATAAAAAAAAAGACTACTGTTGATAAAGAAAATATAAATGGAAAGAAGTGTATGGTTGATAAATAATATTATGGTCAAAATCACAAATTCATAAAACTATATTTAACTATCTAAATATGTATCTTTATATATTTTTTTATTTTTTTTAATGTACTACTATTAATCTTCATATTACTCGACTCGAGAGAATTTACATGTCTTTTAAGATTAATAAAAATATCGTCTTAAGAGTCTCATCAACTTTTTCACATATCTTTTACATAAAATAAATGATTATTTTTTCACCAAATTTTTATAACTTATTATAATATAATAAGTTACTCATTAATTATTTTAAACAAATAAATAATTAGATGTGGTACAGATGTATGCCATATTAAAAATACAATTTTTTTTAAATTATAATTACAATTTAAAATTATTTATTCCATTTTTAATATTATGGTTATCTTTATAATTAATGCATACTAAAATATATATATCTAATTACCATATTTCATGTTACATATCGATCTAATTTTTTAAGGACATGTTTATTTGAATTAACATATTTTTTTTGTAAAACTTAATAAAACAATTTTACATTATACAATATGAATTAGGGGTCGAAATTCTTAAGGTCACATTATGGCGCATCGGTTAATCAGGGGCATACTGCTCCAATGTTCAAGCCATCTTAAGGTCACATTATGGCGCAATTGCTTTCTAACTCCTTTTGAGGCAAAATTCTTCAAATACCCAACAAACTAGGTGTCATACCCTAAATATTACCCTGAGTCTTTTTCATTTGCATTAGCATGACATGATCATTCCATTTGATCATACATTTCATCATTCATTTCATTACATTATTATGAGACCCAAATGGATGAAGAGTCGAGAGTACTTAATTTCCTTTGTGTCTTCTAAAAGCATCATTGTCATTTATGATTGAGAATTAGAGGTAAATAGTCAAATAGTTTACTATTTGCAGTTGGTTCTCCATTCATGAATTCCTCTGCATCATCTGTCATTCATGCATAAGAATTAAAAGAAGGGGTCAAAAGGTTGGTTTTTTTCCTGGTCTTTCATTCACTATTTCATCACTTTTGAAAGTTTGCATACTTAGCTTCAGTGTTAACTCCCTCTAGTACAAAGTTTCCATTTGCATGTCTTTCCCCATAAAAATCACACCTTAGTGTCCGAACCTGACTCATATTTGTTTGACCAAGTGCAGATGCAACTAACTATTTTGAAATTACCTCAAGTTGAGCTAACACTGATATATATTTGAATCAACTTCAAGAACACCCTTAGGTTTCACTGTTTGTTCACTTGAGCGATACTCATTTTGTTTGTTCACTTGAGATATATATATATATATATATATATATATATATATATATATATATATATATATATATATATATATATATATATATATATATATATATATATATATATATATATATATATATATATATATATATATATATATATATATATATATATATATATATATATATATATATATATATATATATATATATATATATTAATAATTATGGATCTTGCAAACAAAATGAGTATCGCTCAAGTGAACAAACAGTGAAACCTAAGGGTGTTCTTGAAGTTGATTCAAATATATATCAGTGTTAGCTCAACTTGAGGTAATTTCAAAATAGTTAGTTGCATTTGCACTTGGTCAAGCAAATATGAGTCAGGTTCGGACACTAAGGTGTGATTTTTATGGGGAAAGACATGCAAATGGAAACTTTGTACTAGAGGGAGTTAACACTGAAGCTAAGTATGCAAACTTTCAAAAGTGATGAAATAGTGAATGAAAGACCAGGAAAAAAAACCAACCTTTTGACCCCTTCTTTTAATTCTTATGCATGAATGACAGATGATGCAGAGGAATTCATGAATGGAGAACCAACTGCAAATAGTAAACTATTTGACTATTTACCTCTAATTCTCAATCATAAATGACAATGATGCTTTTCGAAGACACAAAGGAAATTAAGTACTCTCGACTCTTCATCCATTTGAGTCTCATAATAATGTAATGAAATGAATGATGAAATGTATGATCAAATGGAATGATCATGTCATGCTAATGCAAATGAAAAAGACTCAGGGTAATATTTAGGGTATGACACCTAGTTTGTTGGGTATTTGAAGAATTTTGCCTCAAAAGGAGTTAGAAAGCAGTTGCGCCATAATGTGACCTTAAGATGGCTTGAACATTGGAGCAGTATGCCCCTGATTAACCGATGTGCCATAATGTGACCTTAAGAATTTCGACCCCTAATTCATATTGTATCTCACTGCAACTATTCTTAACCTTTTCATTTTCCATTTACGTTTATCCCTCTTCAGAAAATCTCTCTTATGGTCATTCCTCTCCCTTCTTTCCTTCTCTGTTGTTCTCTTTTTATTTTATCCTTCTCCATTCTAACTTCTATACCATTGGAGACATACCATTTAAAAAGTCACACCATTCAAATTGTTGTTATTGGCTTTTCCTGATCTGAGGCAATAGACAATGTTTGACTACATGTCTACTTTTTCTTTTCCAAAATATATCAATTTTTACAAATATATGGTATATTTTCCTCTTTTTTTTATTTGTAGCCATTTCCTTTATTTTCATCTTAGATTAAAAAAAATCCCTTTATTCATTCTTATTTTGATGTTTCATTGACGGTGTTCGTGAGCTTGATCTTACACTACATCAATTATGTCACTGTCATCGCTTTTTTGAGTTTGTAATTTTTATTGAGTTTCAATTACTGTGTAAAATTCTTAATTTGTTTGATGTCTGATATGAATTTTTCGTGGTTGGTAATTTCTCAGGGAGATTTTGAGGTTCTGGCAGTTTCTCCGGTATAGATTTAGAGAAGGGATAGTATCTTGAATTGATCCGGCTTGGCAGAGTCTTCTTCGAGTGATGGGAAGCAAAGATGGTGACCACAATGACTTGGAAATTTACTGCAAAAAAATGACACTGGCCTTGCTACTAATGAGGTAGTATTTTTTACATTTTCCATTTTTTTCTTGCCTGTTCTTTTTCTTAGGATTTTGAGTTGGTATTTTTACTAAAGGTGTTTTAGTGAAGTGTTTTAGTAAGGATGAACAATAGTAGTATGCTTCTTATTTCCGGTCAGTTTGTATGGAATATTTATACAACAATAGAAAAATTGCTGACAATTGTGAGATTTTATAGCAACATTTGCAATGAAAAATAACTAATTTCGGAATTGTGGTTTTATGCTGCAACTTAAAATTACTTTGAGCTCTTTCCTTTACCAAACAATTTCAAAATTAAGGCTCTTTTCTGATTCATTCTAGAATTGAAACACGTGTCATTTTTCTTCAAACAAGAAGTGGAAGGTTTCACCTATATTATGAAATTGATGAGAAATACTTAATTTTAGATAGTGGAGATTATATGTTATGCTACAAACCTTGAATATTTTAGCTTCTATAGGCCTGTCATATTTGTAATTCACTAACATGAATTCTATGAAGAACCTATTTTTGTTAATTAATTAGTTTTTTTTGTTAGCTATATGAATTTGTAATATTTAATAATTTTTTCTCTCATATCTTCTTCTATGAGATGAAAATATCAAGATAAGTTTAAGAAATGAGATTAAAGATTAATTTTTCTGTCTTTTTTATTATATTGTTGTGATATTTAAAGTCTTCTCTAGAATCATATACTTGTGGATCAAGAGTCAAACCATATGGGCTTAAAAATCAGATGTACAATTAAAATTGAATGGAGAATTTCAAAAAATTGATTTCTATTGTTGTACTCTCTCAATAATGTCTAACAACTACTAATAAATTTCTTATAATCAAGAGATATGATTCCTCGCATAATTTATTTTAACATAATATTTGTAATTTATACAATTTTTCATACGAAGTATTACATAAAATTTTCTTTAGTGACATCATATTTGATTAAAATAATATATTGTATTGCCCTTTTATATATTTATTCGGTCTAAATTCTTATTTTTGCATCATATTGTCAAAATAAACACAAAATAATATACATAAAAAATATGTTTGGTTTTTTCAAAATATAAATATTATGAACTTAATGTTTTTATTATAGATCTTATGAACGTAATTTAACTCTTTAAGTCTATATCTTTAAGTATAAGTAAATACGATATCTTATTTTTAGTTGATAATTTATATGGGTGACCATTTTTTATGATTTTTTTTTGAAAATAACCATTTTTTTCAATTTTTTTTTAAAATAACCAATTATTCAAAAAAATACCAAAATAATCAAGTTTGGTAGAGGATGCGCCAGATGAATTGGCGCATCCCCGATGATTAAAGAGGAGGCGCCAATAGCATTAGCGCATGCATTAGGCTCCTCATGAGGAGGCGCTAATACTAGTGGCGCCTGCATTGGGCCTCACGAGGAGACGCCAATGATAGTGGCGCCTTAGTCTGTTTTGGTTGGTGGGCACCAATTCATCTGGCGCCTGCATGTGATGGTCATGTGGGCGCCAATCCCTCAGGCGCCCACAAGTTTTGTACAATAGATGTTCCGTCTCTATAAATACCACGCCTTGGATACAATATTTTTCACTCAAACTCATCTCCTAATACCATAATTTGTCTACTTCAACCATCAATTTCAATTCTTTCTGTTTCAACAATGTCTGCATACATTCAGAAATGAAACGCTGATGTAATACTTTCTGTCGTTGCGGCTCTGATACAGGTTTGACTTTCGAACACAGATACGTTTGAACGTCTTAATCGGACGTTGTACAGTTGGTTAGAGGGAGAAATTGGAGAGGGTGAACGGATTAGAAGAATACAATGGCTTGTGTCCATGTTCAACCAACATAGAGAAGTGCGCGAATCAGTGGATATTAAGACCGACCAAGACGCTCGTAGGATGATGCATTACATGTTCAAAATTGTTTTGATGGTTATAATTGCATAGTTTTTGTATTGTATTTGTTACAATTATCTGTGTTACTGTTTATGTAATGGTACTTTCGTCACAGACGTCTAATATGAAATAAATTTAGTTTTTCATATATTGCAATAGAGGTACATGTAAATTTATCTGGTTGCGCTCGTTCCAACACTATGACATTTATTACGATTGTGACATGGTTGACGGCATGAACTACATAGTCTAACCATTTTGTTCGCCGTATCCATTTTGGTTCGAATCCGGGTGCTGTTAGGGCGGCCCTTTTTCTTCCTTCGCATAACTTCGTTGTGCCAGACGATGTCCCCTTGATATTCTGGCCAATAATCCTCTTTTTTCACTAATTTTATAAACATTTGAAAGGCTGACGACTTTGTAAACTTCAGATAGCAAGTAGGATGGATCCCTTCGAACCTCTGAGCATGCCGCAATGACATGGGAGCAGGGGGTACGAAAGGCTTGGAACTTTCCGCAGTCGCACCAACCTCTATCTAGTTCGACTCTGTATTGTTCCATCGGCATGCCCTAATTGTGATCCATGGACTCAGAAACACTAAACCAACCTTTAGTTCGGTCAAATACCGTAACCACGTGTGTGTTTGCTTTGGCAGCTTCATGTCTGATGAATTTCATTGAAGCATCACTGAACAATTGTCTAGATTGCAACACTGAACTCCATTTTAAGCGTTTTGTTTCACACAACACCCCTAGCCTGAAATATGTAGCTTGCAGCAAAGCGGTTATTGGTAGGTTACAAATGCCTTTGAAGACAGAGTTCATTGATTCCACAAGATTTGTGTCATGTGGCCCCAACACTGACCGTTGTCGTATGCCCTAGTCCACTTCTCCAACAGAATACTATCGATCCACCATACCACATCTTCGTTTGATAATCTTATTTCCTCGCGGTAGTGTTTGAAAGAAGGTTCTGATAATGCGTAACCTGTATTGACAACCTTCTTCCGCAACGTCTTATCTTTGATTTCCCGCATAAAATTCTGAGCAATATGTCTAATACATAACACATGCGTCGAAGGAGGATTTTGCCAACCATTATCAATGTTGTTATATGCACTGATGATTGAGGGGTGTCTGTTGGAGATCAAACACAAGTTAGGCTGAGGTGCAACGTGCAATCAGAGATTTCTTAGGAAAAAACTCCATCCTTCAGCAGTTTCCCCTTCAACTAGGGCAAAGGCGATTGGAAAAATATTGTTGTTCCCATCTTGTGTCACTGCCATCAGTAACGTTCCTTTTTATTTTCCGTACAACCATGTACCACCAATTTGTATAATTGGTTTACAGAAAGAAAAACCTATGATACATGGTTGATACGCCCAGAATAGACGGTGAAATATTCTATTTCCAACAGCACACGTACCATCCGGTGTATAGGCCGACAATGTTTCCATCTTGACAATTGTCCTGGGAGCATATTGTTTTAGAGCCAACAAGTATTTTGGAAGTTGTTTGTAAGACTCCTCCCAATTCCCAAACACTTTTTCTACAGCTTTTGTTCTAGCTATCCATGCCTTCCTATATGATGGAGTGTACTCGTACTCTGCCCTAATATGCGAGATTATTGTACTCACCTTTAACGACGGATTGTCGCCAATGACAGACAATATTTCATCGCATATTAGCTGAGAGCTTAATTTACGATGATCCTGCATTGGGTTTGTCAGCATGCATGTGTGATCTGGACCCATTGATCCAATCTCCCAAGACTCGCTCCTCTTCCAATACGAAGCTGACAACCTAAAAAGGCAGTGCTCATTCGGACAATAAACTTTATACCTCGATGCGTCAGTTCTGTCAACTCTAAAATCAGCTGATAGTTGCATGTGGAATTTCTTAATGGCTTTTACACATTCCTCTTTGGTGCGAAATGTGTCTCCTTGTTTCAGAGATCCTTGCATCTGCACGTAAGGATTGTACCATACATCTGCTGAAGGTTCATCTGAACCCAAATTTAACCTTGTCATATGTTAGGGTGGGCAGTATACATGGCTTGCTGGTATTGTCTCCTCTTCCTCTTCAGCGTTCACCATCGAATCAACCATGATCTCAGGTTCTTCTTCTTCGTCGTCTGGAACATTCACCTCAGCTTGTTCGTCATCAGTCTCACAAAACACTTGTGATTGATCAATGTACTGAGACACCTGTTGTTGATGTGGTAATATATACAACTTTATATCGTTGTAACCGGATTGTTCGTGACTCACAAACATATGCTGAACATCATCATCATCTCAAATCTTCTTCTGATAAAATTTTACCTGGTTTTCTGCAAACCAAACTGGATTTTTATAGATGATCTGACCCACATTACTGCACTGCAATTTCTTTTCTATTCTTTGTTTCAGATGTGAAAAATTTCATCGTCGATTTATTGTAAACCGGGTTACCTATGTGTTTCAAAAACAAAAACCTAACAACTGATGATCAAATATTTCACCTTCGACATGGGCACTGATCATGTAATGTTATGTGGAAGACATTTTCTTGAAATATTAAATATGTGGATAGCTTGAATGGAATTGAATGCATTGCTAAGTTGTTCATCTGCACAACATAAATAGCTCGGTCATTGCTAAGTTGGTCGTTGCATTGATAACTTGGTCATTGTCTGTACAGACTTGACCATGCATGCAGTAGAAAGAATCCAGCATGTAGAGAAAAGAGTGATAAGAACACACATGCGCCCGGGAATCAAAGAATCTCTGAACCCTGAGCCCTAAGATTCCCACCTAGGCGCCCATTCCCTAGGCACCATAAAGTAACTGAGGCGCCAAAGGGTTGAGCGCCTCTTCACAAAAAATGGCCTTATGCGCCACTAGGAAGGGCGCCCCTTCCCATTGCCCTACACTAAGGCGCCTAGAGGAAGGGTGCCTCTTCCTTGCATGTGAGGAATCACATGTAGGCGCCAAGAGGAAGGGCGCCTCTTCCCTTGCATGTGGTTTCTTCACATGCGCCAAGAAGAGATTTTTCACATGCTTTGTCTCACATGCATTCTGAATTTTGTCATTCCCTTGTCTCCTCTTGTCATTCAATGCAACCAATCACATTCATTTTAGGTTGAAAACCTACTCACTCATTCATCTATAAATAGCCTCTCATATCAACAATATCAAATTATCTTCATCAATACTCAATTAAATTCTTCTACCACACTTATTTCATCTACCACACTCAAGCTTTGCAAAATCAAATCATGTATTTGTTGACTATGAGCGATGAACACAAAGGCACACTTGAGAATATCTCGGCATTTGTATGTTATCTCTCTCTTTTTACTTTTTATGTTTTTTGTCTTATACCTTTGTTGTCTCTCTCTTTTTACTTTCTATGTTTTTCTTACTTCTTATAAATGTGTGTTTGTTGAGTATGTATTTCTTCTTCTAATTGTATTTTCTTACTTTTTTGTTATTAGGATCCGAAGCGGTTTAGATGCCGTGTATATGAATATGTATCCCACGATCCTTTAATAGAACCATATATTAGAGGATGTGGATTTGGAAATCTACTAAACATTGTTTCGTACTCAGTGGACTACAAGTTCATTCTGGCTTTGTTGGAGAGGTGGAGACCCGAGACCCACACATTTCACCTTCCGATTGGTGAGTGTACCGTCACACTTGAGGACGTGTACATGTTGTTGGGTCTCCGTATAAACGGAAAGGCAGTGAATGGTCGAGTTAACCAAGACAACAATATCTACAATGAATTATTGGACGCCCCTTTGTTAGACGACGAAACTGAGGGAGACACATCCGGTCAAGCAAGGGGGCAAGGTATAAATTTAAAATACCTAAAACAATATTATGCCAGTATAGTATTGTCCGACGATTCAACTAAATATGAGAAAATAATAAAAGCTCGGTGTTATATTATGATTTTATTTGGTAACTTTTTGTTTCCAGAAAGTACAGGTAATTCTGTGAATATAATGTATTTACCTTTATTACGCAACATTAATAAGGTAAACACTTATAGTTGGGGTTCAGCTGTATTGACCCATCTATATAATGCAATGTGTAGAACTGCAAAAAAGAATACCCGTATTTTTTTTCATATGCGTATTTGCTTCAAGCTTGGGGGTGGTCAAGGATGTCGTCGCTCGCCCCGATAAATGAGCGTCCATTCGTGTTCCCGTTTGCAACCAAGTAAGTCTAATACTTTACCATTCACCATTTAGTTAATTATATTTATTATTATAATTAACATTAAATAATATTTTTCACTTCTTTTTTATCTTAGGTGGTTAGTAAGGGGAATGAACTACAACAGGTGTTCGAAACACGCTATTGTAGTCTATCGAAATCTATTGGACCACATTGGACATGACGATGTAATAATCCTACCGAACTATATTTTAATTTAAAAATACTTCTCAAATTATTTTCCATATAACCATTTCATATTGTTTTACAGTTTGTTTGGAGGCCATATCTGGGTCTGAATCATGATGTGAACCATGACGATGCTGCAGTTTGGACAACGAAGACATCGATTATCCGATTCACTACGGTGGAAATGCACCAGAGTGACCGGGTCAAACTGTAGTTCCGAATGCTACAACAGATTACAGAATCTCCCACATGTTTGGGGAATTGGCATCAAAAAAGGGTTGATACATAGTGGGATTATTCTGACTGGAGAGACTTTGCAAAAGACATGTGTCGTCAATGGAGGAATCGACGACAACACATCTTGAACGAACCAGTCATCCAAGGTGCAAGACCCACTCAACAATATATGGCATGGTTTAGGTCGGTAACAACTCAACAATTTGTATCTGAGCCGCGGTATTTGACGGATCCACGCCAACTTGCTTCGTCATCGTATTCCCCACAACAATTCACCACCTTGAAGGAGAAGAGCGATCCAAAAAGCAGCGGAATTTAAATTTTCTCCTTTAGTGATCCTTACGAATGGGCATGATCAGTGATAAAATCGTTACCTCTTGTGGCAATTGTAACCTTTGATGCAGATCTACGGAGCGATCACGAACGTTGAACGATGACAATGCCTCTACTCAGTCCACACGAACGGATTCCTTCAATCTCAGTACTAGCTGCTACGAATGAAGGCTTTGAGTGAGAGAGAGAGAGAGAGAAACAAAATTGCAACTGCGCAAATGCTTCTACACAAGGGTTCTATTTATAGAACCACTTGTGTGGGCTGCAAGCTAAAAAGCCCACTCAAGTGTATGTGGCCCATATCTTATAATATGCCAAAATCACTTAAGTGCGTGGTACCTTACCATATTTTGTATTCTACTTAAGTACACCGTACCTTACGATGTTCTACAATTCACTTAAGTGCACCATACATTACGGTATTCCTTAGTTACGTTATCTCTCATCAATCCATCCTTTTGTGTGTGACCCTGTAGGTTTTCGCGACATTGGCAATTATATTAAATCACACATTTAACATAATAAACAGTGAGCGGTATCTAGCAACACATCACTGCTACCCAAGACACGAAAATGTGATGTGATCTGACAAATCCTTTTGTGATAATACTTATGTGTACAATTACCCTTTAGCTCTTATGTCTATATTGAACACAAGGCATAGACCGTGTCATCCTTGTCCAGTTCAATATTGGGCCCATAGACATTTATCCTGTTACGCATGATGGGCAAATTTCATCTAGGTCACTCATGTCCCTTAGCATGCTTCGTGGAGTACCCATTAACTGTCTTTATGGTCATCCAGTTACGGACAATGTTTGATCATCAATAAGGCACTCTGTAGCACCTCAAATTTGCACCTCCCATTTGTACATTCATTTCATTTTTAGGTCATTAGCATTGCATAGCATGTTGCATTTCATCAGTCAAAACTGATCAGGAGAATCCATCTGTGCAAGAGAGCAAAAGCATTTCCATGAGACAAAGTCCCTATGGTTGTTCTAGAGATCTTACATGACCCAAGGTTCATTTTGATGCAACTTGACCATTGGTTTGAGGTTCAAAGTCCACAGTGCATGACCAAGTCATCTGAAGCCCATAAAAGTCAACTGCAAGTCAACTGAGGGCTAGGAGAGGGAGAAATGGTTTGAGACATTTCATTCATGTCCCAAAGAAGGGTATTCAACATGTCAAACATCTACCTTGAAGATTTTGAAGCCAGATCAAAAGTTTCCAAAAATGGAAAGTGACCTATAATTGAAAGTTTCCCAAAATGGAAAGTTTTTTATTCAAATTCAACTTGATCTTGCATCATCAAATAAGCTTCAAATGAAATTTTGTCCAACATGAAAGTTGAAGATCTTTCTCTCCCATTTCCAAAAAATCCAAGATCATGAGTATCTGATGAATGGTTGAGGAGATATGACCAAATCATGGCAAAGTGTGCTTGAAACTTCAAATGGCCATATCTTTTGAACCAAGACTCCAAAATGAGTGGCTCTTTTTGCAAAATTCTTCTTATGACATAAACTTTCCAAAAACATTCATCACATTGCATGAAAATTCATCATATGATCATATGCATATTCATGTCCATTTTGGAGGGAAAATCATGAATTCAAAATTGGTGCATCATATGGACTTTTAAACCATTCCAACATGTTCATAGCATGGTTTTAAGTGAAAATGCATGGCCATTGTTACTGTTCACGTAGGCTTGCATGCATGGGGTGAAAAAACCAAATTTTGCATAACACCTCTTTTCTCATTAAAAATCAATTAGCCAAGCCTAAGCATGATTAGAAAATGGATTAACATGTCATATAAATAGTTAATTATAACAGAATTTTCACAATTTCACAATTCTAGATCTAGATCCAAAATTTCCCTCCAAAATTTCTCTTCTTCCAAATTCAAAAATTCTTCAAAGAACACATGATTTTTATTGCATATTTGTGTTCTTGGATCATGATTCAGTAGAGATCAAGCCATTGATTGCAAAATTTGGTGAAGAATTGAGTATATGAAGATCATGAACATGATGATGGAGATTCAAATTTAATCAAGATCTAGTTCATCTCAAGCTTCAATTTCAACTTCAGAGGTGTTAATAAGGTTGATAGAAGGGATTTGGATGCTTTTGGACACTTGAATCCACCACTGCCATTGTTGAAGCTTCAAGAAGGTGCGATTTTCGAACCATTTAATTCTGCAATTTATGTACATATTCTTGTAGGTCTTGCTTCGCTGATCGTTTTGATATAAATTTTGTGAAATTTGGATAAAAGTTGAGTGAGATATGATGATTTCAAGTTTAGATCTAGAAACTTCTTTGCTTCGATTCAGAAAATCCATGGAGATTTAGGCTTAGATAATATGATATTTGAATTCTACATTGAAAGAGCTTTCCAACGATATATAATTTGTAAAATTCTGGACGTTTCTGGAAATTCCGGAAAATTGCGCATGAATGTTCATCATCTTCATCTTCATCTTCATGAAGAAGATGAAGATCTTCATAGCCTGGTGCGCTAGGGTTCTTGTCCAAGAACGCGCCCAGAACTGGCTAGATCCGCGTACCTCACTTCGATTCCTGCTTCAGACGTTTTTTGGAATTTATTTTTCACTTTTGCCATGCTATGCCATTTTTATTTCACATTTTTTCATCAACTTGTAAAAATCATAGAAAATTGAAAAATGATCCAATTCACTCCCAATTTTTTGCAAAATGATCCTTGTTTTGTCTAGTTTTTTATGATCATGAATTTGCAAGTTGTGCCTGGCCGGAAATTTATTTTCTCTAGGTTTATTGAACACATGTGCATTTATGACATTGCTTTACTCTTTCCTTTGTGAAATGCTTGTTTTTAATCCAATGGACTTGAAATTTTACATGCTGATTCTAGACACATTGATGGATGTTTTGGTTTTGGTTTGGTATTTTTCTCATTTACCATTTCTATTTTATGCTTGTGTTAACATGGTGTGACAATTTGTGTCACACATTTGATTGTCCAACTTGTACCATTTAATTTCCATGCCAAAAGATCTTGGATGCTTCTGATTTTTTGTATGTTGATCATGTTAGATGTCTTGAATGTTCATGATTTTTTCCAGAATTATTTGAATCATTTCTATTTTGATTTGAAATTTTCATTCATGATGTCCATATATGAGCCTTGAAATTGCCTTTGACTTCTTTTGATCATGAAATGCCTTTGATGATTGATTTTGATGTGAGCCTTTTTAGGACATGTTAATATGTGTTTGAAGTTGCATTGTGTTGAATTTCAGCTCCTGTTTTAATTTTTTTCTTCATCTTTGACCCTAGGCTTTGACCTAGTGGTTTGTTGCTTACATGTGAGCTTTGAATTTCAGGTTCAAGTATACATCTCCATGATTGATGTTGCTCCCTCATTTGAGCTTGATCATGTGTTATTATTGGCTAACATTAGTTTGTTTTGTAGGCTTTTAGAACAATTCACTTGTGTTTATGGCTCATGTGTTGCATATTGGGTTGTCTGTTGGATATTGACTGTTGTCTGATTGTCTGGATTTTATACTGATTGGTTTAGCTGTTTCCACAGGTACCTAAGTTGCTTTAAGTTCATTTGAACTTTGCTTTGATTGCTTGTGGTTGGCATACCACTGAGGTATAATTCCTTGATCTTCATGTAGTCTGGAAGACCTGTCATGTTATGTTGGCAGGCACCTGTCTGAAGCCCTCCTTAAGAGGCAATGCTTGTGTTTGTTTAATTTTGTGCCAAGCAGGTAAAGTCCTCTTAAGAGGCAATTGGCAGATAAAAGGGATGTGCAATCCATCCCCTGCTATTCAGTTGTGTCATTCACTTTGCTCACACACCATGTGTTGATGCATCTTGAATAAGAACCCAAGATCTTGTTGTGTCAGTCATGTGGAGAAGAGTTCCTTCATTCTGAACTCCCACACTTTCCATTTTGATTCATGCTCTCCCAGGCCAGGGATAAGAGATGTGAGGTCTTACCCTCACTTCCCATTTCATCTGCTTCACCCTAACTCTCAATGTTAGGGTTAAGAGCTAAAAACACCCCATTCCAGTTGGCTTGTTTCTACAGCCTAGCCTTGTGTGAGCCAATTGTTTGCATATAGTGTGCGTGCTTGCTTTATTGTGCTTGTATTTGTTTGATTGTGCTGTTTAGGCTAGCTTGCTTCCTGTGCAAGTTAGGATAGAGACCTCAACATAGGGATCGTATGCATGACAACTTCTAGGCTCGAGTCGTAGTCTCCCTAGTAGCTTGTTATCTCCCTTTGTCTCTGGTTAGGTTAGAAGTTCTTTCCCTGTTAAGGGGAACTACGTCGCCCTGATCCTCATACCAGATAAGGTACGTAGGCAGGAGATGAGCTGATCTCTCCGAGCGCTCTTTTCTTTTTCAACCCCTTTGTGTGTGTTTGGAGTCTGACGTAAGTCCAGCGATTGGAAGTTGGTTTCCTATGTTTGCTTCTTTGTTCGGAGTCTGACGTAAGCCCAACGATTGGCAGTTGGTTTCCTGTGTGTGTTTGTTGGTTCGGAGTCTGATGTAAGTCCAGCGATTGGCATTCGGTTTCCAGGTTTGCTTGTTTGTGTGGAGTCTGACGTAAGTCCAACGATTGGCAGTCGGTTTCCTGTGTGGGTTTTGTTTGGCGTGCGTTAGCCGAGCTACGAGTGCTCTGATTCTTCTCCGATCAGAGAAGATACGTATGCATAGGATGTGACATCCTAGCGAGCACGTTTCCCCTGTTCCCGAACTACGTCGACTCTGATGTCTGTGTCTGACAGACTACGTAGGCCCAGGATGCGATATCCTGCCGAGTCCTGTTTCTTTTGTCTTTTTGTGTCTCCTTCTAGTGTGTGTGCAGTATTTGAGCAGTTTTTTTAGCAACATTTCTTCTATTCTTTTGTGCGTGGATCCCGTCGAGTACGACGGATGCGTAGGGGTGCTAATACCTTCCCTTCGCATAACCGACTCCCGATCCCATCTTTCTCTGGTCGTGAGACCATGTCTTTTCTAGGTTTACTTCGAGCGTTTCCTTTCCCTCCTTTGGGATAAATAACGCACGGTGGTGGCTCTGTTGTTTCGTTTTCCCGCCGGTTTTTCGCGTAATGCGACACACTCGACTCTACATCTAGGGTCCATAGTGGTTTCAGGTCGAAGGGTGGTATACACCATTATCACCATGAGAATAATTTATGACACTTTGCTTAACATTCTATATAGTATTCTCATAGCGGGTCAATCCAGTATAAATATTACTCTTAATATTCATACTTATGTTTGAGACTTGATAACTCATTATCCGTGATCCATGAGATGTGATCATCAGTCTATATACATAATAGTCTTAATGCTTTAATGTTATCCCACTTCACAATAAAGCTCGACTACAGATACTTTAAGGATAATGTCCTTATGTTTAATGTGATCTCATGATTAAGTCACAATTGATACATTAAACAGACTAGCTATTTTAGGGACTTTATTAAACAAACATAACAAAGAAAAAGCCTTTTATTATTAATAAATAATTCGATACAAGTACCAAAAGTATTGGCCTCTAGGGCTTACACCAACAATCTCCCACAAGCACTAGAGCCAATCAGGCATACCCCTAATGCCCATAGATCTAGTATGGCCATCATGCTTCTACTGCGCAAGAGGCTTTGTCAGTGGGTCATCAATATTGTCAA
This sequence comes from Lathyrus oleraceus, assembly GCF_024323335.1. Lineage (NCBI taxonomy): Eukaryota > Viridiplantae > Streptophyta > Magnoliopsida > Fabales > Fabaceae > Lathyrus > Lathyrus oleraceus. Next base: position 297,651,367 of record NC_066581.1, on the reverse strand, counting down.
GTGTAGGCACTCTACATATTTTCACATCTCCTCTATATATTATCTTCTCTCGAATGAGGTGATAACGCCTAAGTATGTGTTTGGATCGTTGGTGAGATCTAGGCTCCTTAGCTTGTGCGATAGCACTATTGTTATCACAATAGAGACCAATGAGATCCACAATGATAGGAACTATGCCAAGTTCACCAATGAACTTTTTGATCCAAACAACTTCCTTTGCTGCACTTGAGGCAGCAATATACTTGGCCTCGGTTTTAGAATCAGCAACTGTATCTTGCTTTGAACTTTTCCAGCTCACAGCGCCACCGTTTAAGCAAAACACATAACCAGATTGCGATCTAAAGTCATCCTTATCTGTCTGGAAGCTAGCATCGGTGTATCCAATTACAGCCAGCTCTTCCTGACCTCCATATATCAAGAATGAGTCCTTAGTCCTTCTCAAATACTTAAGGATATTCTTGACAGCTACCCAATAAGCATCACCAGGATCAGATTCGTACCTACTCGTTGCACTTAAAGCATACGAGACATTTGGTCGAGTACATAACATATGATCGGTAAAATAGCAAGTGTACTATTCGCACCAATGTAGTAATAAAATGGGAGTTTTCCCGAGTATCGATCTCGAGGACTGTGTAGTAAGTACCAATATTTATAATAATTCAATTTAACAAAATATCATATGGGGTTTGATGAGTGTTTTCAAAAATAATAAGAACGGAAATATAAATATTAAGTGTATAAAAACTGTTTAACCGATATGAGAAAGCATGCTAGGGCCAGATGTATGAATTTCTTTGTAATACACTTCTTTCATATCATATAACATCTATGTTGTAATAATTTAAAACCGTTTCTCAAGAATTGTTTTCTCTAATTCCTTAGCCGAAAACCATTAACAGTCAATTTCAATCTTAATTCCTTAGTTATTCAAATTTTTGTTATGAAATATGTAATTGATCAAGAATTAACGGTTACTACGGTTTGATCCTCATTCCTAAGTGATTAAACCTGGGTTTTATTATACAACAAACGATAAGGCGGTTTGTCCGACCTAAACCTTAACCAGAGATCAGAATTTCATTTGTCCAATAAAATAAAGCATTAAGAACGTTGTATAATAATTTGAATTAAGAAAACATCGATGATTATAAGAACATAGACAAAGTATTCATACAGTAGCAATTCAGGGACACCCCCTAGCATTGGGGGGTTTAGATTCTTATCCTCTAAACACTCTGCAAGGTCGTTTCTTCTTTCTGTCTCTTTTCTTCTACGATCCAAAAAGTGTCTTTCTCTCTGCCAAAATTCAGACTAAATAGCTTCCAAACAACTAAAAACATTGTGAAATACCCAAACTGCTCTCCGGACGTACAAAGGGGTAAATACATGAAAAATCAACAAATGGGGCGAAATAGCCAACACGGGCCGTGTCAGGTGACACGGTTGCCCGTGTTGGCCTTACTGTAAGTCCAAATTCCAACCCTTGCTGACACGGGCACCCGTGTCAGCCCCCTGTTTTCTGGGTTCCCTTAACTTGGTTCTGCACATGCTGACACGGGCACCCGTGTCAGCCCCCTTTTTTCGTCTATTTTTCGCTTTGCATTATGTCTTTGACCTCCATTCTTCCGGTACACATCTTTCAGACTTGTTATTTGACCTGGAAACCAAACAGTACTACACAGAAACACATAAAAATGCGACAAAAAGAGAAGAACTACTAATGCAACATAAAACAAGCGGAAATTCATAAAATGCAATAAACTAAAGAAATCACTAAAATAAAGAGCAAAATGTTACCGATTCTTGAAGATTCAATGTTGGATGAATGATGAAAACTAAGTGTAAATGGTGACCGATCACAACCCCAAACTTATCTCATTGCTTGTTCTCAAGTGATGTAAGAGACAACGCGGAGGTCAACAATGGATTCTATTCTTTCCACAACACAGTTGATGTTATTCACAACTTATCTTTCTCCTTTCCGGTTAAGCTTCTGGTTTACCCATTCGAACTTATCCACTGCCTTATCATTTCAGAGTGTTCTTTTACCTGCAAACTTCTTCACACTACTCACCAAATCTCCCGGGGTTAAGGTGTTTAGCACTCTAAATATCAAGGTATGCAATATCAACTCTTACTTTTTGAATAGATTCTAAGTTAATTACACAAACACAACTCACACACTTTAAGAGGTCTTCTGGGTTGTAACGGGGCTTAGGTACGGTGGGAGAGTAGACAAAAAAATGGATGACAAAAGGTTTTATAACTCGGCATTCATGTTGTTGTTTTTCTTTGTGCAAGAATTATTTTATGGGGTGTCGTCCAATCTTGACTCTTTTTCACTCGAATTTTTCTTTAGAGTATCACATTAATGCATGAGTCTATTGCCTAGGCAAGTGATTATACTTCATTTCTCTATTTTTTTCATTTCTTTTTCTCTTTTTTTTTTCCGGTAGAAGCGGATGTTTCTACACAGTTTTTCTTTTTCTTTTTCTTGCACTTGCCCTTTTTCCAACATTTCTTCTAAGGATTACCACCCCAAACTTATCTTTTTGCACAAATTTTACACTACAATAGTCATGCCTAGCGAGGGTAGGAAGTGTTTGGCTTATGGTTAACATGACGGTTTACACAAACAAGGGGGTACAGGCTCAACGGGGTTAGCAACAGATGAATACAACATTATGGATGGCTAGAAAGGCTAAAAGGGTGAAAACAAACAACGTGCCTCAGTGTGCGTTTTTGTATTGTGTTGTATCAGTAGAACTTACGCAAAATTAGAGACATAAAGTCATACCTGAATATGCTCTTTTGTGTTTGGTTAAGTTGAAATCTCACCATGTTGGATAAGCTTGCAGGCTCCAAACCACTCTTTATGACAGACAACTTCTTTTTCATCTTAGGTTTACATTCTCCTCTTTCGGTCTAGAGTTTCCAAGTTGTGTCCAACATTTTGTTTCTCAGCTGTATCACCTTCCAGGTTGCCTCGGGAGCAAATCCGGGGTTACGTCTTTCCCTCACTGTTCACTAGTCTATCATTTCTCCAACATGATCCACTTTCATCTATAACTTAAAAAACTAAAACAGCCACACAACGACAAACAAAGTAACACAACATACACAACTAAATATAAAATATAAAGCAATTAAAAACCCCCCACACTTGAACAAAACATTGTCCGCAATGTCTAATGCCAAGATAAGAGGGGTACTTATAGTGTTTACTGTGGAGGTGGTGGCGGGTACGGATAATGCAACATCGTGCGTTGCATCATCGCATTCATCTCATCCAAAACCGTCCCTTGATGGCGTTGTTCGACTTCGAACCTGGTGAGCTCTTCACTTTGTCTAGATTGCTCTGTGCGAAGGTGACCGATCTCATCCTGAATCCAACCCTATTGGTCTTGTGGCATGGAGTAAGACCCTGAAGCTTGAGTCGGTTCTTGCGGTTGCTGGTAAAAAGGCTCATCGATGCTCGGTGCACCTTCCATAGGTTCATCTGCAGGCAAAGAGTCAAAAAAATCTTCGTCCCCCTCATCCAGGTCGGGACAGTCATAGAGTCAGTTGGCTCTGTTAGTAATACTGATGAAATCGTAAGTAGGTAAAGCAAGGACATGGACTTTTTGGCAAATAAGAGAATAATAATCTTGTTTTACCGCAATCATGCCTTGTTGGATCAAGGCGGCCATGTCCAATTTGTTTTTACCTGGCACCTGTGGAGAGTCAGCCAGTGCAGCACCAAATCCAAAATGATCGGCAATCTGTGTAATCATGCCGCCAATAGAAATGTCGCCTGAAGTAGCACGACCAACTCTTCCTAAGTAGTCAGCTGCAAATGCTGCTACGTTGATTAGAGTCTGTGATGCCCTACTGTACAGAAAGAACAACTCCCTTTGGGTGGTGACACTGGTGCTATCGTCGCGACCAAACATGGTGTATGCCAACGCCTTCTGTGTGTACCTGAAACACGGGTTATGGATACCTGATGTCTTTTCCCCTTTGGAAACATATTTAGTGTTACCTGTTATGGCGGTCCAAAATTCCGCCGGGACAAACGTATCGGGCACCGCTCTAGGGCCTACGATTGGGAGTTTTAAGATACTCCCTAACTCATCCACAGACAATTCCATATCAGTATTAAATAATCGAAATTGCAACGTACCATAGTATTCTTTTTCCGTTCCATTCCACCTATTTTTCAGCTTAAATTCAATGGTGCTCAGGAATTCAAGCGTAATGCGCGCGAAAGTATGCGCTTCCAGCTGCATGAATTCTAACATCCCTAAAGTGTGGAACATACGGTGAACCTCAGCTTGTAATCCCAATTCCTACAGAGTGCCATTACACATGTACCTCGTGGGGGTTAATTTTCTTTTAAGATGAACCGCATACCTCTTCTGGTGCTCCAGGTTCTCGAACACAATGTCGTGCTCATTCGGGGTTCTTCTCGCCCTTTGTCGTGGACGGGATGATTCTGCCACATTTTTTATTTTTCTACTCGGTGAGACATATTCGTACCTGCACACAACAAAGAAATAAGAAATTGAAAAGAGAGATTAGGTGAAAATATTACCGTAGGAAGGTCGAGGATGGAGAATGGTAGAACTTTTGTGAAGACGGATGGAGAAATGATGGAGATATGAGGTGAAAGTAGAGAGCTTTAAGTGAGAAAGATGGAGGTTTTTAGGTATTTTTGAGAGAAAGAGAGATGGGGGTGAGAGAATATGAAGGAGATGAGGTAAATGAGGAGAGAATGGATGATAAAATGAATTTATTTGGTGAAATTTGGAGGTGGGCCCATGCTCCAACGGTCAATTTTTTTTAAAAAAAATTTCACACTGCACTGGCTGACACGGGCGACCGTGTCAGCGCACGCACCACAAGGACACGGGCCGTGTCCGCATGAGAAACACTTTTTTCAGCTTATTCCACGCAGGGGCTGACACGGGCCATGTCACCTGACACAGGCACCCGTGTCAGGCCCCTGGAAACCCAATTCTTTGACTCCTCCTTGGCACATCCTGACACAGGCCGTGTCAGCTGACACGTGCGCCCGTGTCAAGCCTCTGATTTCTCATTTTCCTTCTTTTCCTTTCTTTAGTTGTGCCTGGCTTCTGCTTCCAAATTTTCAGAGACTTTTTGCGACTGATATCTTTAACTCCTCTAGAAAACACTGTTCACACCTACAAGTAAATAACACACAACTAAACAAAGAGAATAATTAGATACAAAAGCGTGGGTTGCCTCCCAAGTAGCGCTTCGTTTAACGTCGCTTGGCTCGACGGTTGCGCATCTTATCAGACAAGATGAACAACATCAATTTGGCCCACTTCTTGCTCCATATTGTAAGGCTTCAATCTTTGGCCATTCACTTTAAAAATGTCCCCATTGGATGGATTTTTTATTTTGACTGCTCCATGGGGATATACCTTGTGTACCATAAACGGACCCGACCATTTCGATCTCAGTTTTCCAGAGAACGACTTCATCCTTGAATTAAACAATAGTGCCATTTATCCTTCCTAGGATTCCTTCCTTTGGATTCTTCTATCATGCCATTTGTTAGTTTGATCTTTGTAGATTTTTGCATTTTCATATGCCCGGTTCCTAAATTCTTCTAACTCATGGAGTTAAAGGATTCGGGATTCTCCCGCTTTCACAAGATCCAAGTTAAGGAATTTTGAAGCCCACAAAGCTTTGTGTTCAAGTTCCAAAGGTAGGTGACATGCCTTACCATATACCAATTGATACGGGGACATGCCAATCGGTGTTTTGAAAGAAGTTTGGTATGCCCAAAGTGCATCATCAATCTTACTCGCCCAATCCCTGCGAGAAGCATTAACCGTCTTTTCCAGGATTTGTTTCAGTTGCCTATTTGACACTTCAACTTGACCACTTGTTTGCGGGTGGTACATAGTGGTTATCCAATGTTTTACATTATACTTCAAGAGTAGCTTCTCCATTAGGTGATTTAAGAAGTGAGTTCCTTCATCACTTATTAGAGCTCTTGGCACTCCAAACCTGACAAATATGTTTTCTTTCAGAAACTTGACCACCACTTTTGCATCATTTGTTGGTAGAGCAACTACTTCTACCAACTTGGATACATAATCCACCGCCACCAAAATGTAATTCTTTCCAAATGAAGGAGGAAACGGTCCCATAAAGTCAATACCCCAAACATCGAAGAGTTCAACTTCCAGCATGGGGTTTTGCTGAGCATCTTTGAAAAGTGTCGGTCAGTATAAGCCTGACTGGAGGACTTTGGCAGTGGTTCTATCACCACTAAAGTGTCCACCATAGTCAGAATCATGACAAGCTTTCAGAATATCCCTCTGTTCTTATTCGGGAACACATCTTCTGACCAACCTGTCTACTCCTTTCTTGTACAAGAATGGGTCATCCCACAAATAGAACCTGCAATCATGAACAGACTTTTTCTTTTGGTTAGAGTCAAATTCACTAGGGATCACCCCGCCTACTATATAGTCCGCGTAGTCTACGAACCAAGGCATTCCAATAACAGCAAGGATGTGTTCGTCAGCAAGCTCATCCTTTATTGGACACTTTTCCTCATTCTCCTCTATAGGGGACATCCGGGAGAGGTGATCTACCATAGTATATTCACACCCTCTTTTGTCACGAATTTCCACATCAAACTCTTGGAGGAGCAGGATCCATCGCAACAGTCTTGGCTTAGAGTCCTACTTAGCAAATAAATACTTCAAAGCAGCATGGTCAGTATAAACAATGACTCTAGAACCCAACAGATATTTCCTAAATTTATCAAAGGCATAAACAACAACTAGCAACTCCTTTTCGATAGTCGCGTAATTCATCTATGCAGGGTTCAACACATGACTAGCATAATATATGACATGCAACAGTTTATCTCTACGTTGCCCAAGAACTGCTCCTACTGCAATTTCACTCGCATCACACATGATCTCAAAAGGTAGAGACCAATCAGGAGCAATGACAATAGGTGCCGTCACCAATTTATTTTTTATAGTTTCAAAAGCAACGACACACTCTTTATTAAAAATGAAAGCCTTGTCCTTAACCAACAGGGTAGTTAAGGGTTTAGCTATCTTGGAAAAATCTCTTATGAACCTGCGGTAGAAACCCGCATGCCCTAAGAAACTTCTTATACCTTTTTCATTCATAGGAGGGGGTAGCTTTTCTATTACCTCAATCTTGGCTTGGTCCACTTCTATCCCTTTGTGAGAGATTTTGTGACCCAAAACTATTCCTTCTCGCACCATGAAGTGACACTTCTCCCAGTTGAGAATCATATTGGTCTGTTGGCATCTTTCTAACACAAGGGAAAGGTTAGTTAAACAATTATCAAAAGAAAAACCAAATACCTAGAAGTCATCCATGAAGACCTCCATATGCTTTTCGAGCATGTCCGCAAAAATGGAGGTCATGCATCTTTGAAATGTGGTTGGTGCATTACATAACCCGAATGGCATTCTTCTGTAAGCAAAAATACCATAGGGGCAAGTAAAAGTTGTCTTCTCTTGATCTTCCGGTGCAACCGCTATCTGATTGTATCCAGAGTATCCATCAAGGAAACAATAGTACTCATGACCTGCCAACCTTTCCAACATCTGATCAATGAATGGTAACGGAAAATGATCCTTTCTGGTCGCCAAATTCAACCTCCTGTAGTCGATGCACACACGCCACCCCGTGACCGTCCTTGTAGGGAGTAACTCATTTTTCTCATTCCTTATAACTGTAGTCCCTCCTTTCTTCGGGACCACATGAACAAGACTCACCCAAGAGCTATCGGATATGGGATAAATTAGCCCAGCATCTAATAGTTTAACAATCTCTTTCCTAACCACTTCCTTCATTACGAGATTTAGTCTTCTTTGTGGTTGCACCACTGGTTTGTGACCATCCTCCATGAGAATTTTATGTATACACACCGTAGGGCTAATTCCCTTCAAGTCTTCTATCGCCCATCCCATTTCACTTTTGTGCTTCTTCAAAACCTTGACAAGCTTGTCTTCTTGAGAAACCTCTAGATTAGAGCTTATAATAGCCGAGCATTTCCTTTCGGGATCTAGAAAAACATACTTGAGATTTTCAGGCAATTGTTTCAGCTCATCCACTTTCTTGGTCTCATCTTTCTTTTCCTCAACTTGGGGTTCCCTTAAGTTTATCCATCGGAGTGATCGGGATCCCTTAAAGGGCGGTTGTGTTGCCATCATAGTTAACACTTCCATTTCCTTTTCATCAACTTCTTGAGTGTCTTCAGAGATTGATAGACTTAGAACTCTCTCCAAGGGCAATTTTTGTTCACTTAGAGGATTTTCTTTCAGAACCATTTGATAAATCACCTCTATGTGTTGACTGGTGGCCACATCATCTTTGTATTTCATGGTGTTACACACATCAATTTTTAACTCTTCGTCATAAACTTTTAGAGCCATGGTGCCCTCTTCTATATCTATCAAACATCTCCCGGTCTCCAAAAAGGGTCTACCAAGAATGAGCGGTATCTCTTCATCTTCCGGCATTTCTACGATCACAAAGTCTACCGGAAATACAAACATATCAATCTTCACAAGAACATCTTCCACCACTCCATAAGGTCTCTTCACAGAGTGGTCAACAAATTGAAGTGTCATTCTGGTATCTTGCATTTTTCCAATCCCCAACCTCTTGTAGATGGATAACGGCATGAGACTCACACTTGCCCCCAAGTCTATAAGGGCCTTTTTGAAAGATCTATCCTCGATAGTGCAAGGGATAGTTATCAAGCCTCGATCTTTTTTCTTTATCGGAATCTTCATACCCTACAAAATAGCACTACAAGTTTCGGTTAGTACAATAGAGTCAGTCTCAGTGCTCCTCCTTTTTGAAATAATATCCTTCATGAATTTAGCATAAGAGGGCATTTGCTCAAGTGCCTCCAAGAACGGAATGTTAATCTCAAGCTTTTTGAACATCTCCAAGAATTTCTCGAAGTTCTTCTCATGTTGTTCTTTCTTCTTATTTCTTGTGGGGAAAGGGAGTTTGACAACCGGCTTTGATTCACTAACTTTTTCTTTAACCACTAGTTTAGATACCGTCACCTCTTCACTAACAACCTCATTTTCTTTTATCTCCAAATCAACTTCAAGCAATTGGTCTTCTTGGTCATCATCTTTTTCAGGGACTTCTTTTGCCTTACCACTCCTTGTGGTTACCGCACTCACATTATTATGCTCTCATGGATTTGTAACTGTAGCACTCGGTAATGCACCTGGTGTTTGCGAACCCATGAGTTGTTGAGCAATCTTACTCATTTGCACTTCCAGATTTTTTATTGAAGCACCAGTGTTTCTCATATTACTTCTAGTCTCCTCTTGAAATTGTGAACTTTGAGCTGCCATTTTTTCAATGGCAATTTCCCAATCTGCTTTTCTTTGAACCTGTTGTTGAAATTGCTGTTGGGATTGGTGAAACTGTTGCTGGTAAGGTTGTTGTTGTTGTGGTTGGCTTTGATACTGGGTGGGCACTTGCTTCTGAGCATTTCCTTGTTGGTCCTTCCAGGAAAAATTTGGATGATTTGTCCATCCAGGATTATATGTGTTGGAGTAAGGATTGTTCTGCTTCAGAAAATTAATCTCTTCTACCTATTGCGCAGTTGCCACACAATGCATGGCGAAGTGAGGCCCTCCACAAATTTCACAACTAACAGCTTGAATATGTTGGACCGGTTGCACTTGTGCCACCGTTTGAGTGTCAAGAGTCATTTTCTTGAGTCTTCTCTCTACTTCAGCTGTTATTTGATCTTCCATCTTCACAACTTGATTTGCTAGCTTGAGATCAATGATGCCTTCAGGTTGACTTACACTGCGGTTATAGAGTTCCAGATGCTCATTTGCTGCAATGGCTTCAATGATTTTCTTTATTCCAGTGGCTATTGTAAAATTTGTTGAGCCACCGGCAACTGTGTCTATGAGTTGCTTAGTCTTCATTCTGAGCCCATTCACAAAATTTTGCATTTGTTCAGTTGCGTCCATGTTATGAGTAGGACATTCAACCAACAATCGCTTGAACCTCTTGTAAGCATCTCCGAGTGACTCTCCTTCCTTCTGTTTGAAATTTACAATATCATATCTCTTGCGGATATACACAGAAGTAGGGAAGTACTCATTCAAAAATGTTGTCTCCATTTGTTGCCAAGTTGTTATGCTTCCCGCGGGTAAAGAGTAAAACCACTATTCGGCATCTTCCGATAGTGTAAATGGAAACATCACCAACTTTTTTGCTTCCTCTGAGTGTCCCTCAATTTTTAACGATGTCGTCATGGTCAGAAATCTTTGTAAATGCTTGTTGGCATCTTCGTTGATTTTTCCGGAGAACGGTCTCCTTTCGAGTTGACAAATCGTTGAAGGGTGTAGCTGAAAATGATCAACATTTACCGGTTGGTTCACAATTGTTAACCTTCCAGTAGGAGCATTTGCACCTCCATAATCACCCAGAAGTCTTTCCGTATGAGGTGGTGGAGCTTCAGCCATTGGTTCAGAAACGGCTTCGGAGTCTTCCGAATGAACTGAAACAACTTCTTCTTTTTCAGACTCAGAAATAATAGGGGTTGCTTCTGAAAGTTCCGGCCTAGCTTTTCGTCGTCTTGCACGCAATAATCTTTCTGGTTCTGCGTCAAAAAGAAATTCAGCTGAGGCCTTACCTCGCATACACGGATTAGACAATTATTAGAATAAACAATAATACATAAATTTTTTGGCTGCAGAGCAACAAGATTCCAATTGAATTATTTTTCAACTTATACTTTGGCAGTCCCCGGCAACGGCGCCAAAAACTTGATCGGTAAAATAGCAAGTGTACTATTTGCACCAATATAGTAATAAAATTGGAGTTTTCCCGAGTATCGATCTCGAGGACTGCGTAGTAAGTACCAATATTTATAATAATTCAATTTAACAAAAGATCATATGGGGTTTGATGAGTGTTTTCAAAAATAATAAGAACGAAAATATAAATATTAAACGTATAAAAACTGTTTAACCGATATGAGAAAGCATGTTAGGGCTAGATGTATGAATTGCTTTGTAATACACTTCTTCCATATCATATAACATCTATGTTCTAATAATTCAAAACCGTTTCTCAAGAATTGTTTTCTCTATTTCCTTAGCCGAAAACCATTAACAGTCAACTTCAATCTTAATTCCTTAGTTATTCAAATTGCTGTTATGAAAATATGTAATTGATCAAGAATTAACGGTTACTACGGTTTGATCCTCATTCCTAAGTGATTAAACCTGGGTTTTTTATACAACAAGCGATAAGGCGGTTTGTCCGACCTAAACCTTAACCAGAGATCAGAATTTCATTTGTCCGATAAAATAAAGCATTAAGAACGTTGTATAATAATTTGAATTAAGAAAACATCGATGATTATAAGAACATAGACAAAGTATTCATACAGTAGCAATTCAGGGACACCCCCTAGCATTGGGGGGTTTATCTTCTCATAATATTCAAAGACAATAAATTACAAATTAGAGACATTACAATTTGTTGTTGATGAAAGTTGATCTTCAATCTCTTCCGATATTGAAGATCTCTTATCCTCTAAACACTTTGCAAGGTCGCTTCTTCTTTCTGTCTCTTTTCTTCTACGATCCAAAAAGTGTCTTTCTCTCTGCCAAAATTCAGACTAAATAGCTTCCAAACAACTAAAAACATTGCGAAATACCCAAACTGCCCTCCGGATGTACAAAGGGGTCAATACATAAAAAATCAGCAAATGAGGCGAAATAGCCAACATGGGCCGTGTCTGGTGACATGGCTGCCCATGTTGGCCTTACTGTAAGTCCAAATTCCAACCCTTGCTGACACGGGCCGTGCCAGCTGACACGGGCACCCGTGTCGGCCCCCTGTTTTCTGGGTTCCCTTAACTTGGTTCTGCACATGCTGACACGGGTCGTGTCAGCTGACACGGGCACCCGTGTCAACCCCCTGTTTTCGTTTATTTTTAGCTTTGCATTATGTCTTTGACATTCATTCTTCCGGTACGCATCTTTCAGACTTGTTATTTGACCTGGAAACCAAACAGTACTACACAGAAACGCATAAAATGCGACAAAAAGAGAAGAACTACTAATGCAACATAAAACAAGCGGAAATTCATAAAATGCAATAAACTAAAGAAATCACTAAAATAAAGAGCAAAATGTTACCGATTCTTGAAGATTCAATGCTGGATGAATGATGAAAACTAAGTGTAAATGGTGACCGATCAGCATACATGATAGATCCTATTGCAGATGCATATGGAATCTTATTCATGCGATCCCTTTCTTCCTTAGTTGAAGGGGATTGTGTTTTTGATAGATAAACGCCATGTTCCATAGGTATGAATCCTTTCTTGGAATCATGCATATTAAAGCGTCTCAACACTTTGTCTATGTATGTACTCTGACTTAGACCAAGCAGTTTTTGTGATCTATCTTTATAGATTCTGATTCCTAATATATAGGATGCTTCACCTAGGTCCTTCATAGAAAAGCATTTCCCCAACCAAGACTTTACTTGTTGCAGGGTAGGGACATCGTTTCCAATGAGTAATATGTCATCTACATATAATACCAGGAAAACGATTATGCTCCCATTAACCTTCTTGAAGACACAAGGCTCATCTTTGTTCTTGATGAATCCATATTGTTTTACTGTTTCATCAAAACGAAGATTCCAGCTTCTGGAAGCTTGCTTCAATCCATAGATTGATCTTTGTAACTTACATATCTTTAGGGCTTCTTCAGGTATGTCAAATCCTTCAGGCTGTGTCATGTACACATCCTCAAGAAGATTCCCATTAAGGAAAGAAGTTTTGACATTCATCTACCATATTTCATAATCATGATATGCAGCGATAGCAAGTAAAATCCAAACAGATTTAAGCATTGCAACTGGTGAAAAGGTTTCATCATAGTCAACCCCATGAATTTGTTTATATCCTTTTGCAACCAGTCTTGCCTTATAGGTATGTACCTTACCATCCATGTCAGTCTTCTTTTTGAAGACCCACTTTCATCCTACAGGGTTAACTCCTACCGGAGGCTCTACCAAGGTCCAAACTTGGTTTGTGTACATGGAATCCATTTCAGATTTCATGGCTTCTAGCCACTTCTCAGACTCAGGACCAGTTATGGCCTCTTGGTAGGTCACAGTCTCATCTTGATCCATGAGTAATACATCACCTTGATCATTTATGAGATATCCATATCTCTCAGGTATGTGATGTATCCTGCTTGACCTACGTTTGTCTTGTTCTACTTAAGCAGGCTGCTCTTCCACAACTACTTGTGTTTCCTGCTCTAATTCCTCCATAGGTGTATCAATGCTTTGTGATTCTTGAATTTCTTTAAGCTCTACTTTCCTCCCACTGATTCCTTTAGAAATAAAATCCTTTTCTAGGAAAACTCCATTTCGAGCAACAAACATTTTGCCCTCAGAAGGATTGTAGAAGTAATACCCTCTTGTTTCTTTAGGATACCCCACAAATAAGCATTTGTCAGATTTGGGCTCAAGCTTAGTTGAAATTTGTCGTTTCACATAAACTTCGCAACCCCAAATCTTCATGTAAGACATATGTGGTTTCTTACCACTCCATATCTCATATGGTGTCTTCTCGACCTTTTTGGATGGAACACGGTTAAGTGTGTAAGCTGTTGTCAATAGTGCATGTCCCCAAAAGGAGTTTGGAAGATAGGCGTAACTCATCATGGATCGGACCATGTCTAACAGGGCTCAATTTCTTCTCTCAGATACACCATTCCATTGGGGTGTTCCAGGAGGAGTAAGTTGGGATAGGATCCCACACTCTTTCAGATGGTCATCAAACTCTAGGCTTAAATACTCACCACCTCAATCTGATCGAAGAGTTTTAGTATTCTTACCTAGTTGGTTTTGTACTTCCTTCTTGAATTCCTTGAACTTTTCAAAGGACTCTGATTTGTGTTTCATTAAATACACATAACCATATCTACTGAAATCATCAGTAAATGTGATGAAGTACTGAAAACCTCCTCTTGCTGGTATGTTTAGCGGTCCACATACATCAATATGAATGAGGGCCAAAAGATCATTAGCTCTTTCACCTTTTCATGTGAATGGAGACTTTGTCATCTTTCCGATTAAACAAGATCTGCATGTCTCATATGATTCATAATCAAAAGAGTCCAAGAGTCCATCTTTATGGAGTTTAGAAATGTGTTTCTCATTTATGTGGCCTAATCGACAATGCCAAAGGTAAGTTGGATTTAACTCATTAGGTTTCATCCTTTTAGTATTAATGTTATAAATAGGAATTTCAAGATCAAGGACATATAATCCATTATTCATTTGTGCGGTAGCATAGAATATATCATTCAAATAAATTGAGCAACAATTGTTCTTTATTATAAATGAAAAACCAAACTTGTCCAAACAAGAAACGGAAATAATATTCCTGCTAATTACAGGTACATAATAACAGTTCTCTAACTGAATTATTAAACCACTAGGTAAAGTCAATACATAAGTTCCTATGTTTAAAGCAGCAACCTTTGCTCCATTGCCAACTCGTAGGTCAACTTCACCTTTTGCCAAATCTCTACTCCTTTTTAGCCTCTGCACATTGGTACAAATGTGAGAACCGCATCCAGTATCTAATGCCCATGATGCAGAAGTAGATAAATTAATTTCAATAACAAAAATACCTGAAGTTGAAGTCTCTACCCCATTCTTCTTATCTTCCAGGTACTTTGGGCAGTTTCTCTTCCAGTGTCCGGTCTTACCGCAATGGAAGCAGGTGCCTTCCTTTGCTATGCCTCCACTAGGCTTCAAAGCAGCAACAATGGGTTTGGGTTTGGCAACTTCCTTGCCTTTCCCTTTATCACCCTGCTTGGTGGGTCTTTTGTTCTGTCTCTTTCCATTTTCGATCATCAGAGTGGACTTCCCTTTTGACTTCAGATTCTGCTCAGCAGTTCTTAACATGGCTAGCAGTTCAGGAAGAGATTTGTCCATATCATTCATATTGAAATTTAGGACAAATTGACTGAATCTATTTGGCAACGATTGCAAGATCAAATCAGTCGCAAGTTCCTTCCCGAGGGGAAAACCCAGCCTCTCAAGGTTTTCCACATACCCAATCATCTTAAGTACATGGGGACCTACAGGGGCTCCCTCAGCTAACTTGCCTTGAAAAAGGGCTTTTGAAACTTCAAACCTTTCATGCCTTGCTTGCTCTTGATAGAGCATCTTCAGGTGTTCGATCATATCGAACGCTGCCATGTTCTCATGTTGCTTTTGCAACTCTGAGTTCATGGTAGCTAGCATGAGACAAGCAGTTTCATTGGCATCATCGACATGCTTCTTATAAGCATCTCTTTCTGCCTTAGGTGCAGAACTAGGAGGTTCCTCTTCAGGAACAGGTTTCTCCAAGACATACAGCTTTCTATCATGTTTGAGGATAATCCTCAGATTTCGGTGCCAATCCAGAAAATTTGTCCAATACAATTTTTCCTTGTCAAGGATTGATCGCAAAATGTTGTTAGAGGTGTTTGTTGTCATGGTATAATGAAAATATAAGTATCAATAACATATTCAATTAGGCCTTTAATTAAATATGCTCCCACTATTTTACTTAAAACAAATGACCCTCATCATTTGATTCGGAAAATCTCGTTGAAAGATTTTCTAGTGGGTCGAGATCCACATTTCACTTTGTTTTAAGTCCGCGTAGGCGGATTACACAAAACTAGGTTATTTAGGTAGGAACTCCTTCCAATTGTATCTAATACAACTCTCGAATATTTTAGTTAGGTGAATAACTCCTTATTCCAATCTATCACATGAATCATTTCCAACTCTTGCTTCTAAACATATATAATCTTATTATAATTTGTTTATTTAAGTTTGACCCATTGTTTTAGCAATTGGATATTACAATTATCCCATCGCGCCTTACTAATATAGAACATTCACCTCGCGTAGGCGGAACCTACATTATCCGATACTAGTCTTGATGAGTGCTAAAACTTGGAAAGCATAAATTTAATATTTAATTTGAGGGAATTTGCAATTATTCTGATCTCACCGGCTTATTTATCATATAAATCGTCTCTCACATGCATCAACATACATTCACATGCATCAACATACATAATGAAACAGTTATGGCCCCTAGCACAATTGTTCTCCCAAGCCAATGAGAGAACCTAAGCTAATCTAATAACGATCTAAGATTCTCCAAGCAAGATCTTAAAGGTTGTCCTCCTTTGATATTGAATTCTTCTCTTTCTTCATAATATTACATTACATAAAAGAAGCTCGTTTTACATACGAGGGAGTGAGATGAGAAAAGAAGTTACATTATGAGATTAAAAGAGAGGCACGACATGCAGGTCGTATTTTAAAAACCCAAAACAAAATAAAGGAAAACTAAGGCCATAACCGATCACCACAAGACAATAATAATAAACACATTATTATTATTAATTTTAATTCTTTTAATTAATTAAAACCAAATTAAATTTCGGCGACCGATCACACTACGCAGAGTTAGTCGGGGGTCCGCTGCCCGGTCAGCAGGAACGGGGGTCTGCTGCCCGGTCATTTGAAATCGACGTCGTTTTTCACATCAACACTTGATACTTTAAAGCACAACCCTTGTGCCGTCATTAACCCTAATGCACCAATTTCAGACCGTCAAACACACCTCGATTGTTGATTCAGTATGATTGATCAACACGTCATTACTTCACCATACTAATGTCGGATCAAGAAGCAAACGTACATTGATCGCTCAAAGGAAAATAACCATTAAGTGTTTGAATGAACGAAACAGAAACAGTATATCATATATACCGTATTTTGCATCAGGATTATTTATATCATATATATAACTTGATCGATCTCAATTGCATAACCTATGGACGATCGATGTATCGTTGCTTCACCATACTAATGTCGGATTCCGAAGCATAGTCAACATCAATCATCCAAATCATACACACATGATGCCAAATTTAATTACTCGTTTATTCTTTGATTCATTTTGTCTTTTAATCGTATTAATACAGAAAATACAGAAAATAAACAACTATCAGATGCATGGTTTCGTAAGTGGCTCTGATACCACTGAAGGAGAAGAGCGATCCAAAATGCAGCGGAATTTAAAATTTCTCCTTTAGTGATCCTTATGAATGAGCATGATTAGTGATAGAATCGTTACCTCTTGTGGCGATTGTAACCTTTGATGCAGACCTACGGAGCGATCACGAACGTTGAACAATGGCAACGCCTCTACTCAGTCCACACTAACGAATTCCTTCAATCTCAGTGCTAGCTGCTACGAATGAAGGCTTTGAGTGAGTGAGAGAGAGAGAGAAACGAAATTGCAACTGCACAAATGCTTCTACACAAGGGTTCTATTTATAGAACCACTTGTGTGGACTGCAAGCTAAAAAGCCCACTCAAGTGTATGTGGCCCATATCTTATAATATGCCAAAATCACTTAAGCGTGTGGTACCTTACCATATTTCGTATTCTACTTAAGTACACTGTATCTTATGATGTTCTACAATTCACTTAAGTGCACCGTACATTACGGTATTCCTTAGTTACTCTATATCTCATCAATCTGTCCTTTTGTGTGTGACCCTGTAGGTTTTCGCGGCATTGACAATTATATTAAATCACGCATTTAACATAATAAACAGTGAGTGGTATCTAGCAACACATCACTGCTACCCAAGACACGAAAATGTCATGTGATCTGACAAATCCTTTTGTGATAATACTTATGTGTACAATTACCCTTTTGCCCTTATGTCTATATTGAACACAAGACATAGACCGTGTCATCCTTGTCCAGTTCAATATTGGGCTCATAGATATTTATCCTGTTACGCAGGATGGGCAAATTCCATATAGGTCACTCATGTCCCTTAGCATGCTTCGTGGAGTACCCATCAACTGTCTTTATGGTCATCCAGTTACGGACAATGTTTGATCAACAATAAGGCACTCGACTCTACATCTAGGGTCCATAATAGTTTCAGGTCGAAGGGTGGTATACACCATTATCACCATGAGAATAACTTATGACACTTTGCATAACATTCTATATAGTATTCTCATAGCGGGTCAATCCAGTATAAATATTACTCTTAATATTCATACCTATGTTTAAGACTTGATAACTCCTTATCCATGATCCATGAGATGTGATCATCAGTCTATATACATAATAGTCTTAATGCTTTAATGTTATCCCACTTCACAATAAAGCTCGACTACAGATACTTTAAGGATAATGTCCTTATGTTTAATGAGATTTCATGATTAAGTCACACTTGATACATTAAACGGACTAGCTATTCTAGGGACTTTATTAAACAAACATAATAAAGAAAAAGCCTTTTATTATTAATAAATAATTCGATACAAGTACCAAATGTATTGACCTCTAGGGCTTACACCAACACACCCAACACTAATGTGAACCCACCCAAACCCAACAACCAACCACACAACATCAACCGACCACATAGACACAACAACCAAACACCCAACATCGCAACCCGTTCATGCCAACCACCGAACAACCAACCATCCAATGTCGCACCCCGTTCATACCACCCACCCAAACACAAAACCAAGAATCAAACCCCGCATCCACAACCGTCTACAACCCAAATAATTCACATGGGTCACTTCATTGTAGCCCCCCACCGATGAACATCCAACCATTATTTAACTATAGTATGCCCCAGGAACCATTGCTTAGTTTCCAAAATGACTCAATGGCCTAATTTGGGCAACTATACCGTCCCCAATTCACCCAACCCCAACACCCTAACTACGATGACATGGGCACTGAACTCCATTACGGAAGCGTCGTTGGCCAGAGTCCCTCCGGATATTGGGAGCAAATGATGACACATATGTCAAATACCGCTGGAACTTTCGTCGAACCTTCCAACCAGCCATCGCTCGATCAGGTCAGCACCCAAAGACCACAAACACCTCAAGAAAATCGTGGGAGACCTCAGAGACAAACTAACGCACCAGGATGTGGAACCGGGGGACGTTATAATCGGGCCGATCATTAGTTTATTGTCAGTCCAATGTAACCAATTATTACATATTCAATGAATTTATTTTTTTTCATTACTATTTCTTATTTATTAAATAAAAAAAATTAAATATTAAAAATTAAATAATTAAAAAAAAATAGAAGGGGGTGTATGCGCCAGAAGAATTGACGCATACACCAACCAAAACACACTAAGGCGCCACTAGCATTGGCGCTTCCTCATGAGAAGCCCAATGCATGCGTCAATGCTATTGGCGCCTCCTCCTTACGCTTTGGGGATGCGCCAATTCATCTGACGCATCCTCTACCAAACTTGATTATTTTGATTATTTTTTTTGAATAATTGGTTATTTTCGATTTTTTTTGAAAAAATTGATTATTTTGAAAAAAAAATACTCTTTATTTTATAATTTATACGAGGGTCTATATATATTTCGTTTGAAGGCCAATGTTGTTGTGCATATTTTATGAGTATAAATTCTTAAAATGAATTTTCTTTTTGTAACTTTTATGTAATTCTATCATTATTAAAAATTATTATACATTATTAAGGAATCAAAATACTATTAAGAGTTGTTAAGAATTACTACCTCCGTTCCTATTTGTAAGAGACAAATTGTAACTTTCTTTTGGTCCTTTTTATAAGAGACACATTATAAAATTAAATTTTATTAATTGAGAAATCTCATTTATACCCTTAGTAAACAAAATGCAATATTTATTATTCATTGGGCATTAATGTTTTGAAAAGAACGTGCTATGTATATTCCCCATACACATAATGGGTATCTAAAGCCAAACCTATTCAGTTTCCATTAGCATCACTAGAGCAAAGCAATATTTGACATATAGCCTTTCTATCTTCGTTATTCAGGAAACCCCGTTTTTTAGAACTTTCACTTATCACCGACTCTGCAATAAATCATCAAAACGTATAATCAAAACACACAGTGGACTTTCATATATGTGTTGCTCAATCAAATTAATAAAAAACTAAAAGAAAAATGGTAGTGTATAAATATATTAATGGATATCATCATGTATATTACCATGCATATAACTATATATGTTAGCCAAGTATATTAACGTGTCACACAGTAATCAATATATAAAGAGATTGCTCACCATTTTCATCTGTCATGGACTTAATTCTAGTAGATGAAAACTAAATTTCTAGTATGATTGAAATGAAACACCAACTCTCTTTATATAAAAAAGACAAATATACTACCAAAATTGGTGGGAAGATTATTTTGGTTTTTAAAATTTGGTGGGAAGATGTATAAAAAAAATAGAGGGAAATTTAATTTGCATCTAATTTTTCACGATGAGAATGTGGAAAGCCAATTTTTTTGTTGTAATTATTTTTGGATAGAATAAATGCTGACCAATTTTTATTATATCAACATTTGGCTTAATTATAACATTAATACTACTAAATGTTTAACTTAGGGGTATTTTTGGAAGTACAAGTTTATTTTTCAGAAAAACTAATTAAAAGAAATATTCCTTGGTTTGTGTGATTTCTTATGTTTGTCTCTTACAAATAGGAACGGAGGTAGTATTATTTTTATAATCAAAATTTTGTAATCTTTTAATAATACCTTATAATTATTATGTAATTAATGTTAATACATTTTAATAGTAAAAGAAATCCTAATTAATTACAATTTATAGAAATATTCATTCAAAAATCACAAAACATTTTTTTATTCAAATACAATAATAGCCATTTATATTTATAAATTATTTTAATGAACTTCAAAACTCATAAATCT
Source organism: Lathyrus oleraceus (assembly GCF_024323335.1). Classification (NCBI taxonomy): domain Eukaryota; kingdom Viridiplantae; phylum Streptophyta; class Magnoliopsida; order Fabales; family Fabaceae; genus Lathyrus; species Lathyrus oleraceus. The sequence continues at coordinate 297,630,477 of NC_066581.1, read as the reverse complement.
TTTATGTATGAATGAAAATGGAAACCGCCATTGTTATATATCTTATTGTTAGATAATTAATTGATAATCCTGGATAATCTTCGAAGAATCGTGTTCGTTCACTTTCCGAACAAAGTATTTCGACCCTATTTATGCCTGGGTTCACGAAATCTTTGTGGGGATAATTCTTGAAGAGAGAATGTTTCTGGCAAAAGAAAGATTCTGGAACGTAGAATGGTTTTTGTGTGTAACCCCAAACCGAGGCCAGATTTCCCCCTTTTATAGGAGAACGAAAACTGAAAACGAAAAGTCATACCTTTTCAAGAAAAACGGTAATAACGGCTGGGAAGGTTCAAACGTTCAAAAGAAAATTTTCTTCGGGGCGCTGCCCCGCACCCCGCCAGGGGCTTCGCCCCTTGGAACCCCAGCGGGGCGCTGCCCCGCACCCCTGGCCTTGGAACCCCGTTTTCAATTACTTGCAGTCAATTACACGTTGGCTCTACGAGCGTGCACTCCGCACTACTCCTAACTCGTTTCCAAGCTTTAACGCATAATTGCATCGGCCTATAGTAAATCTCATTACTACTAAAATCATGGGTGATACTAAAATCACCAACACTTATTATATGTGTTGTTAAATAGGAAATTATTATTTAAATTTTTTGTAAACTCAATCTATATCACAATCCGCAAAGTTTGTTATTGCAAGTGAATAAAATCTATATCAACAAATTTACGTAAACTCAATTGTTTAGTATCAAAAGATATTAAATATATATTTTGTATGATATTGAATATTAATTAAAGAATGGTTCATTGCTTGATAAAAAGTATAACATATACGCTATCAATTTTAATTAATATATTTTGTTATATAGGGATAAGTCATTGTGATACTTTAATTATAGTTTTTTGAAAATATGATCACACTTTAACTATAGCTTTTTACAAATATGGTCAAACGTGAAATGAGATTAAATCTTCTACTCACAAGCACAATAAAATATAAAATAATGTAGTCAATTATCATTCTTTGTATAATGACTTATAAAACTTAACTGTAATGAATCCATAAATTTACATTACAAAAGAATTTCAAATTTCAAATTTGCAAAAAAATATGTATAGTAAAGGTTTGGAAAAAAAATTAGGTTGCTTTGTTTTATTAATTTAGAATATGAAAATTCAATGCACTAAACCTAACATTTTTTTTTAAAAAAATTCTTAATAAGTGATCGGATACTGGTTAACATGATCCTTTACATTATTATGTTATGATAAAATTGGTGAATTGGATTGAACTGAGTTTGGTCAAACCCGTTACCCAACCCGTTTAACTTTAGTGGGTTGGGTCCGTCGTCCAACCCGTAATTTCATTGTCAAAACTGACCCAAAACGACCCGTTCATTTATGAGTTGGGTTGGGTTTACGGTTTGTATTTTAAGTAAAAATTATTTTTTTAATGATTTATTTCAATATATTTTTTTAACACAATTCAAATTGGAATAAACACATCATATAATATCCAATAAAATTCATCAACACGATATAATACTTGATAATAGTATAAAATTTTACTAGACACGTTATTTTAATAAAATACGTAAGTTGGAAATGACATGTAAAAAAAAAGAAACAATATTTAGTCTTAGATGTACGTAAACTAATTGGTCTAATAATATTATTGTTTGAGAAAAAAAAAATTGGCAAAATTATCGTTAATAGTTAGATATTAATTTTATATTTTTATTTAAAATAATAATAATAAAAAATAAAAAATTACTAATGTTACATCAATGGGTTTGATCAATGAGTCTGCGAGTTGAGAAACTCAAACATGATACTCTAACCAAAACTGTTCGGGTCATTGCGGGATGGATTGGATATACTCGTAAATGAATGAGTTTGAATAATTTATAGGTTGGTTCGGTTTGGGTAAGTGGGTTCGCGGGTCCACCCGCACCCATGAACATCCCTAGTCTTTTCCTCACTTAAATTGAACGATATTAGATATCTCATATTTAATGAATTATGAAATACTATAAAAATTTAACAAACATTATATGATTCAATCCATCAATTCTAATCATATTATTACCAATTTTTTAAATCGAATTTTTTTACCTCCTAACTAAGTAACTCTATTTCTTTTTAACTAAAAGATCTTATTTTTTATGATTTTTATTTTATTTTTGATACAAATATTTTTATAAATAGAAGCTAAAACAAAATTAATTTGTATATAGGTAAAAGAATTTATTATTTAATACAAATATTTTTATAAAAATAAAAGAAAGCATATTATTAATAAACAATGTTATTTTTATAAACGAAAAAAGTGTATTGTTGATAAATGATGTTATTTTTATAAACGAAAAAAATGTATTGTTGATACAAATATTTTTATAAAAATGAAGGAAAGTATATTATTAATACAAATATTTTATAAATGAAAAAATATATATTGTTGATACTAATATTTTTATAAATGAAAAAGAGACTACCGTTGATATATATATATATATATATATATATATATATATATATATATATATATATATATATATATATATATATATATATATATATATATATATATATATATATATATATATATATATATATATATATATATATGGGAAGAAGTGTATGGTTGATAAATAATATTATGGTCACAATCACAAATTCATAAAACTATATTTAACTATTTAAATATGTATCTTTATATATATTTTTTTTTTTATGTATTCCTATTGATCTTCATATTACTCGACTCGTACGAACTTACATGTCTTTTAAGATTAATGAAAATATCGTCTTAAGAGTCTCATCAACTTTTTCGCAGATCTTTTACATAAAATAAATTATTATTTTTTCACCAAGTTTTTATAACTTATTATAATATAATAAGTTACTCATTAATTATTTTAAACAAATAAATAATTAGATGTGGTACAGATGTATGCCATATTAAAAATACAATTTTTTTAAAATTATAATTACCATTTAAAATTATTTATTCAATTTTTTAATATTATGGTTATCTTTTATAATTAATGCATACTAAAATATATATCTAATTATCATATTTCGTGTTGCATATCGATCTAATTTTTTAAGGACATGTTTATTTGCATTAATATAGTTTTTTTTTGTAAAACTTAATAAAACAATTCTACATTATACAATTAATTAATATTCGGATCACAAATACGAATTGACACATTTTTATTTATTTTATTTATTTATTTATTCAATAGTATATTTTTTATTTATATTTCTTAACCATTACTATAACATAATTCAAGTCGGTAGATCAACCTTAAATAAGAATAAATCGTACCATGAAAGAAACGGGGAGTAAAGAAATTTTGAAACTACTTAAAGAATATATTATCTATCTTATTTCTGATAGTTCTTAGATAAATCCAATGCATGTTTTCTCAAATAAGAAAGGTACAATTGTTGTTCAAAATGAAGAGAAAGAGTTGATCCCAATTCGAACAGTTATCAGATGGCGTATGTGTATTGATTATCAAAGGATGAACCAAGCAACTCGAAAAGATCATTTCCATGACTTTTTATGGATCAAATGTTAGAAAGACTAGCATATCAATCTTATTACTATTTCTTGAATGACTATTCAGGATACAATCTAAATTTTGTAGATCCTGCAGATTAAGAGATCAAGATAAGACTGCTTTTACATGCCATTTAGTGTTCGTTTATCGCATAATTTCATTTTGATCATGCAATACTCCCGCAACTAGAGGAATTACCATAACTATTTAAGATATTAAAAGCACACATAGTAAGGTTGTACTGATAGTTGTGATAAGAAAATATATAGAAAATTATTAAACTTTAATTCAACAATGTATTTGATTTTAAAGAATTGGGAGTTTTTAATATTGGATATTAATCACTAAATATGAGCAAGAATTTTTTTTCATGTGTATTATTTTATTTTTAAAAAAAGTATATATATTAATAGTTATGGATCTTGCAAACAAAATGAGTATCGTTCAAGTGAACAAACAGTCAAACCTAAGGGTGTTCTTGAAGTTGATTCAAATACATCAGTGTTAGCTCAACTTGAGGCAATTTCAAAATAGTTAGTTGCATCTGCACTTGGTCAAGCAAATATGAGTCAGGTTCGAACACTAAGGTGTGATTTTTACGGGGAAAGATGTGCAAATGGAAACTTTGTACTAGAGGGAGTTAGCACTGAAGCTAAGTATGCAAACTTTCAAAAGTGATGAAATAGTGAATGAAAGACCAGGAAAAAAAACCAACCTTTTGACCCCTTCTTTTAATTCTTATGCATGAATGACAGATGATGCAGAGGAATTCATGAATGGAGAACTAACTGTAAAAAGTAAACTATTTGACTATTTACCTATAATTCTCAATCATAAATGACAATTATGCTTTTCGAAGACACAAAAGAAATTAAGTACTCTCGACTCTTCATCCATCTAGGCCTCATAATAATGTAATGAAATGAATGATGAAATGTATGATCAAATGGAATGGTCATGCCATGCTAATGCAAATGAAAAAGACTCAGGGTAATATTTAGGATATGACACCTAATTTGTTGGGTCTTTGAAGAATTTTGCCTTAAAAGGAGTTCGAAAGCAGTTGCGCCATAATGTAACCTTAAGATGGCTTGAACATTGGAGCAGTATGCCCCTGATTAACCGATGCGTGAAGCGCTCTGCCGAGCCTTGAAGTGATTTGCCTCAGATTGATTGGTCGTTATAATTATTTATTGCAATATTTGAACCTTGAAGCAGTCTTCCCCTTATTAAACCGACTCTTAGAACAGTTTACCGAGTCTCTAGTTGGATTGTCCCTTGATTGACAGAGTCTCTAGACAGGTTGCCCCTGATCACACAATTGTTGAAATTTCTCGATACTAAATACTAGTTTGCAAATAAGATTGTCCTTTCAAAATGGTAATCCTAATGCAATGCTCATGCAATTTTTGAAATCAAAATTTTATTGAAATGATGGTGCAATGTATAGTGAAGAGATCACCGGGCAGAATGCAGTGATTTAGACACTTTAAAGTGTGGAAAATGTAATGCGGAAGCAATATACCTTTGCAGATGATTAGCAAATATTCTTGGAGTCAGTTTAATACAATTTTACTATAGTAGGCTTTCACAGTAAACTTAACTTCAATTAAATCTTTTGAAGGTTGTAACGTGGCATGATTCATGGTGTATGAATAAAAGGATTATAAGGCTCAAAATTCAATTTTAACCCTCCCTCATTCTCCTTCTGATTATATGCATTCCTAAGTTTAATTAATTCAACGAATGCATTCAGTTTTCAAGAAAATTTTGCGGTTGTAAAAATGAACTCATTAAACTTTATCTTCATTCCTAAGTTCAATTAATTTAACACATACATAGTAAGGTTGTATTGATAATTAATATAAAAATATATATTGAAAATCGTTAAACTTTAATTCAACAATGTATTTGATTTTAAAAAATAGAGAGTTTTTAATATTGAATATTAATCATTAAATATGAGCAAGAAATCTTATATATGTGTATTGTTTTATTTTAAAAAAAAGTATATATATTAATAATTATGGATCTTGCAAAGAAAGTTAAAAAAATTAAGAAAATATAAATTTAATATTGAAAATAAAAAAATAAAATATAAGTTGAATTAGCAATCGAAAATAAAGATAAAAAGAAAAACGTAAATTTGGTTAGTTTGAATATAAGTTGAATTAGAGTTAGATTATTTTTCAATGTTTGGTGATAGGAGTAGTAACATAGATTAATTAAATAATTACAACATGTATGTATATTACAAAAGTATGAATGGGTTACAGAAAAGCAAAAGCATGTGAGTCTGTATGTATTTGGCATGATGGACTGGAAACAAAACGAATGAAAAAAATATCAAACAATGGCTTCGCCCAGGCTCGAACTGGGGACCTTCAGTGTGTTAGACTGACGTGATAACCAACTACACCACGAAACCACATGTTTATGATTTCTCAGTTACTCTTTTACAATGCTTAATAACTAAATCAAGTAATATCTCATAAACCTTTCACCAGGGGTGCAGCTACTTTAATTTGAATTCAGTTTTCTCTCTCTCATACTTATTATTTCTCCTTCACTAATATTCTTTTTCTATCCCAATTCACCTTATTTTATTTATTACAATTAATACACTTATTTTATTAAATCTACAAAATTTAACTTTTTATATCAAACATTCTTATTTTTTTATATATAAATTATAATTATTTATTTTAATTTTTGAGTTACCTAAATTCAAGAGACGTGTATGTGTATTCTAATATTTTCCTTTTATTTTTATTTAGCATTGTTTTTGTCTTATATTTGTCACTTTTAAATCTCATTGTATTTTTTATTACATATATTGACATGTGATGACATATAAAATAATCATTATCTTGTTTTAGATGCTTTTGACTAGATTTCACGCAAATCATGAAAATGTCTAATAGAGTCAATTCATATGCAAATAATAAAATAATTATAATTAATTAAGATTTGTGCCAACTTTTCAACGTCATTCCTCCTCACACTCTTATGGTTATAAATAGTAGTCATATAAAACTAGTTTTCATGCAAAACAAACATGTTTGGCCCAAAAAATATAATAGAAGATTAGATGATCACCGGGACGAGTTAGATGGTGCAAGCCATGTATAACTACCACATCTCATTGGGATACTTCTTACAACCACCTCAATAACCATTACATTTGAGATTTTTATACTCATTTTTCCTACTTTTAATTTACATCCATAATAGACAATATATGATTTAAGTATGGGGATGGTACAATCTCTTTTGTTTCTTATTTTATATACTTTCTAGTTTAACATTTTTAAATGATTCATCATTATTCTCCTACTTATACCTATGCTTATAATCTTTTCCTTAAAAATTTAAAGGACTTTCTTGCCTTGCACTAGAGGACTTAAGAAATTACAAAGATGTTTGTTTACAACAATAATTCACACAGAGTGATAAACTAAATAAAGCTCACTTACACGTAGGGATGAGAATATGGTAGGCAGGCCTACATGAGCCTATAGTTTTACCTATTTAAATAAAAAGACTGGGCCTAGACTTTTTCAAAAGCCTATTTATTTAAATATGTCTAACTTAGGCTTTTAAAAAAACCTATGAAGTCTTATAGGTCGGGCTATATATAAATATATATTAGAAAATAGGCTAAATAGTATATGAAAGGCTTTGTTATCTATGTAAAAAAAAAGGTAAAGTGGACTATTTGAAAACCTTAATGTGAAACTCACTTTTAAATAGGCTTCAGGACAGGCTAGACTTTTAAAAATGTCAAACCAGGCCAAGAAAAAAGTCTATAATAGACCATATATTATTTTTCTTAATTATATTTTGTCATCAAAATTCCATAATTAGAGGTTATTTTTCTTCAAACCACTGTTGGTTCAATATAGTTTTGTTGCATTGATTAAAAATTTTAAAATGTGTTCCTTTGACTATTTAGAATGTTGTTGAGTAGTATTTAAAGACACACGAGTTACTATAATAATTTTTGTCACAAGTTGTTGAGCCTTCTATTGAAAAGTGAGATTTTTAATTCAGTTTTTGAACATACTTTTCTACAAAAAAAAAATGAATCGTGTGAAACTTTGAGCATGGACAATGATCTATTATGGAACCAGAAATGGAGTAAAGATCAGAAACGATTGTGGATCTGAGCTCCGACGTGGTGGATAGGGGCATGGCTTTCAAGGTCAATATGTGAGAGAGAAAAGTATATTTAAATTGAGTTTGAAACTTGTCACCTGAATTTGGATCCTTTTTTATATATAGTAGATATGAAATAACAAACTCATTATTTGTTAGGAGTAAAATGCAGAGAGTTGTTGGATGTGAATGCAATTGAGATCCTTTGTGATCACCAGGAGGAAAGTTCTCGTGTACTGGGAAGATTTTGGAAGGACTATGAATCGTTCAGGATGGTCGGTCGGGGTCGCTATGGCTGGCCCAAAATAGTTTCCCCCAAAACTCGTGTCTATGCATAGAAAGGCAATGGTTTATTACAGCATCCTCGATTGCCGACCACTCTCCCATTTACATTTGGAAGAGAAAAATGGAGGTCTTCTTGTTCTTGGGGATTCACGTATTTAATTCCTCATACTCCAATTTTATTTTGGGAGGTGTGGTCATTACGACTCTTGGAAATTGGAACACTTGAGTGGTGCGTACGAGTGATTTAACATGTTAGATAAAGTTTATTTCCTTTTGGATGCAAAAGTATAGTTCTTGAAGAGTCAACACCATTTTTCTTTGAGACATTTTCCCAATTTAGCAGTTATCTCCTCTTTTTTTAAGAATTCTCTTTCATGCATCTGAAAAGTTAGTGCATTATGGGTAAAAAATCATAGAAAAATGTTCACAAATCCTAGAATAATGCTCAATCTTTTTGGATGGATTATGTTTACTCTTTCATCATTTATGCTTTCCCCATAAATGGTAGTCTTAATGGAGCCTTTCATGAAGTTTTCCCATCATCGAATTGAGGTGCCTTGACTCCAACTGAGGATGAAAGGATATGTAGTAAATATGGAGATCATGTCATTCCTTTTTATGAATGCACCTTCTCTGTTCTAGGTCTTCGCCTGTCTTTCATTACCTTTGAGATATAAGTTCTTAAATATCTGGTGATGGCTCCTTCACAACTTTATTCAACAAGCTGAGTGTATGTGAATGTCTATATGTATTGGTGTGAATAATTAAAATGAAATCCTTATGTGACCCTTTTCTTTCATCTCTTTCGATATTGTTGTGGCCCTGTGACTCGGATGCAGAGTAGAGGGTTAATTTATTTGGACTCGATCGTCAGAGGCTTTGGTCCTCTTCCTGAGTTGCAACTTTTTGAAGACCGGTTGTTTCTAGTTCATGATGTATTTGTTTTTACAATGATTGTGTGAAGATTGGATGAAGGATGAAGTACAAGTCTGGCTTATAAAATGGGTAACATGGTTGGCATGGAGTGACATTGCTTTGAATACTCTTCTGAGGTTCCAAAGTGTGCCTGGTTATCCAGCCAGTTCGTTGATGATATGATGAGACTCACTCTCCTCCAAGGACCTTCAGACTCCTCCTTCAAAAGAGTATTCCTCGTATCTGGTCAATCTGTTTGGGATTGCCCTGAAGGAAGAATTGGCGACTTTGGCTTGGTATACCCAGCGTGTGTATACCACTTTGTCCCTTAATGAAGTTGGTCGTTTGGAAGCTCTTTGGTCTGATCAGCAATGTATTAAGAAGCAGCGTCTGGAAGAGAGTGTTAAAAATATAAGTCTTAAGTGGGATAAATACTTATAGGAAATACATGCAACTTTTACTTCTCTTACTAAGATAAAAGATGATTTGGCCCCATTAAACTCCTTGGCTCTCTGGCTGGTCATGAGACTCGTCTGGTGAGGATCATGATTAGGAAGAAGCAAGCTCTAGTTATTGCTCAATGTAATTTATCATATGCTCAAGCATCTCTTTCGGTAACTCGTAGGGGGATGAAGTCTCTACACCTTGAGAACCCTTCTCTAACTCAAAGTTTGGCTGACTGTGTGGCCCCCCGTGTTGGGACAACATCTCAATATTTTGAGAATGCTTTGCACTCAGTGGATCATTTTCACTATCTTCTGCTTATCTCGAGGGAGCAGGTTTTTTACTGGATCACATGCTCATAGATGGGGAGGTCGTCTTTTTTTTGGAGTAGCCATGTCATCCCATTTTTTGTGTGTAATGTATGTATATTATTGTTTTAATGAAATAATATATGAATATATATTTTCTTATTTAGAATGAATTCTTTTTTCACTTGTATAAGATGTGTCTATGTGAGTGAGTGCATAACTCGAAATATTTGTGAGAACTTACAAGGTTTTCCCTAGAAGTTCATTGTGTTAGAACAAAATTTAGTTATTTATTTATACCTTGAGTTTTGATGATAACAATGTTGTATTTGTGTGAGAAGAATTTTGGTACCCTAATGGTTTGTTATTGTGTAGCTTTAGCAACCAGTTCTAATTCTTAGTCCCGCTTATGCTAATCACTCATGAGAAGCTCTGAAAGATGTAAAGTTGTTGCTACAATGTTCTTTCTGCTTCTATACTGATTCACTCATGAGAAATTCCAAAAAGATGATATGTTGTTGCTGCAATATTCTCTCCACTTCTACTTCTGGATGTGACTCTAATTGTCAATTTTCTGAAGAATGGAAAGCTTCTGAAGTTTTGTTACTTAGCTGAAGATTATGAAGATCTCAAGCCAAATGTTGAGGTTATCAAGGTTCTGACCGAAGAGTCTGAAGATCTCAAGCCAGATTGATGACTCTGTCAAGGTTTTAACTGAAGATTATGAAGTTTCTGAATCTAGCTATATGTTTCTTCGTTTCATGCTTCATCATTTTTTATCAGAAGCCATTGAATTTGAAGATAAGATCAAAATGGATACGTGATCAAATAGTACATGGTACAAATCAAATATGATTTCCACTACTTGAGATCGTGGGCAAATGACAATAGTATTTTTCACACCTGTCACTAATCCATTAGTGGACAACTACATTTTGATTATTTCGGATTCGCCCTTAAACAGTTCCTTTTTCATGGTATATAAAGAGGTCTTGGAGACTTGAAGAAAAGACTACTGTAACAATTTTACAAGACTGTTTTCTACGTGAAAAATCTCTAAACATTGTGCATACTTTTCTTTAAGTGATTGTATTTCGTTTGTGTAAAATCTGCTTGTGTAGAAGCAACTTGTAAACACAAAACCTTTATTCAAACTTATTGTTTTTTATTCCTTAAGGAGACTAGGGTATAGTCGGATCCTTAAGAAGACAAAGAAGGTTATTCTTTGTGATATTTGGAATTAGTTGATTATAGTGGATTAAGTCCTTGTGTATAAGGCAAAATTACCTTGGCGGGTGGACTGGAGTAGCTTTGAGTTTCAAGCAAACCAGGATAAAAATAATTGTGTTTTTATCTCTTTATTCTTATTATTTGTATGGTGTTCTTAAGTTGGTAAAAAAATTGTTTTTAAAACCCAATTCAAACCCCTCTTTCTTGTGTTTTCACACCTTCAATTGGCTTCAGAGCTCCGGTTTTGATTGTGATGAAGTTTTTATCAACACTTAGTCGTGTTCAGTACCGATCTAGTTTGTGTGAGAAACCTTGGTCGATGCTAACAACAATGCTGTCACTACTAACAACAATGAGAGAGATCACTACATTGTTAAACCACTAATGTTTGATGGTGAAAAGTTTGTCTACTAGAAAGATATAATCAAAAGTTTCTTTCTTGGATATGATGTTGATCTCTGGGATCTTATATTCGATGGCTACGTTCACCCAGTAATGCTGAAGGAAACAATATAGCAATAAGTGTTATGACAGATCAACAAAAGAATAATTTCAAAAATCATCATAAGGATAGAACGATATTGCTCAATGTTATCTCTTATGCTGAGTATGATAAGATAACTAACAAAGATTCTGCTAAGTCTATTTTTGATTCCTTGAGAATGAATCATGAGGGGCATTCTCAAGTAAAGGAGACAAAGGTTATGGACTTAATCTAAAAGCACGAAGAATTCATAATGGAAGATGATGAAGCACAGGTAGAACAAGGAAAGTTCAGAGGAGTAGGATGACTGCTGGTCATTCTGATTCTTTGTCTGGACAAAAGAAGCAAGGTTTTGGTAAAGAGGTTATCTGCTTTGAATGCAAGGAGCCAGACCACTACAAGAATGAGCTTCCTAAGCTAAAAAAGGATAGAAGGCCTAAGAAGAAATTTTCTAAAGGCAAAAAGGGGTTGATGACTACATGGGATGACGCAGAATCAGAAGAAGAAGATTCTGACGAGGAACAAGATAATGTTGCATTGATGTAAACTACAGTTGCTCTAGAAGGTTTTGAAGAATCAGAAGACAAGATGTTATCAGAATCAGACTCCGATTTTGAAGAGGTATTTCTGAACTATCTCATTCTAATTTAGAGTCATGTCTCTCTGAAATATTGGAAAAGTACCAGAGTTTTCAGAGTAGGTACAAGGACCTTAAACAAGTACAAGTAGTTGCTTCTGAAACTCGTAGTGAGCTTGAGAAAGATATTTCTTCCCTAAATGAAAAAATATTTTCTTTAGAAAGTAACAACTCTGCTTTGAAACGTAAAATTTCAAAACTAGAGGAATAAATAGTCTCAGAAGCGTCTGGTACTGATTGCGTCATTATATTTGACAAAGCATTTCAGTACTTTCTGGTTAAACGCATAGATAGAAGCAAAATGGCTCCCTTGATCTGTGGAGTTAGCAGAAATGGTAAGAAAGGTTTAGGTTGTATAGAATATGGAAAACCTGACGAAATTCATAAGGTAAAACCAAAACCTCTCTATGAGCATTTCGTGCCTGCTGGAACTGAGTTTGACTGTTGTGCGTAGATACGGAAACATGCACTTATACGGAAGAAGAACTCAGTTCTGAAACCTAAGTATCATGCAAAAATTTCACTTGATTATCCTTCTGCACAAAGACCCAATGTTGTAAAAAACTCCATGACAACTAACAAAAGAGGACCCAGAAAATGGGTACCTAAGGATAAGATGATTTATGTTGCAGACATCCTTAGCAGCTCAGTTGAAACACCAGTCATGGTACCTCGACAGTGGATGCTCGCGACATATGACGGGCAAAAGGCCTATGTTCCAAATTTTGGAACTTAAGCCTGTAGGCTTCGTTGGTTTCGGAGGAAACTAGAAAGGAAAGATCATTGGCTTTGGAAATGTTGGTAATGGTAAGCTTCATTCTATTACTAATGTTCTTTTGGTTAATGGTTTGATCCCTAAATTATTGTTTATTAGTTAACTTAGTGACAATGGTTATAATATAATTTTTAATCAAAACTCATGTAAGACTGTTAGTCAGAAAGATGGTACAGTCCTTTTTACCGGAAAGAGAAAGAACAACATTTATAAAATTAGACTTTCTGATCTTGAGGATCAAAATGTAAAATGCTAAATGTCTGTTAATAAGGAGTAATGGGTATGTCATTGATCTTTGGGCCATGTTAGCATGAGAAGGATTTCTAAGCTAAATAAGCTTGGTTTAGTCATAGGCTTACCCAACCTGAAGTTTGCTTCAGATGCTCTTTGTGAAGCATGTCAGAAAGACAAGTTTTCTAAAACATCTTTCAAAGCAAAAACTGTTGTTTCTAGCTCTCTTCTGCATATTGTTTTGTTTGGGCCAGTGAAAACTGCCTTTATCAGTGGTAAGAAGTATGGATTGGTCATTGTTGATGTCTATAATCGTTGGACATGGGTAAAGTTCTTGAAACACAAGGATGGGTCACATTTTGTATTCTCTACCTTCTGCTCACAAGTGAAAATAGAAATGAATTAGAAAATAGTCAGAGTCAGAAGTGATCATGGTGGCGAATTTGAAAATAAACATTTTGAAAATATTTTTGAAGCAAATGGAATTTCCCATGATTTCTCATGTCCTAGAACTCCACAGCAAAATGGCGTTGTAGAAAGGAAGAATATGAGTTTGCAAGAAATGGCCCGCACTGTGATCCCAGAAAATAATATGTCTAAGCATTTATGGGCAGAAGCAGTTAACACAACATGTTATATTCAGAACAAGATTTCTATTAGACCTATTTTAGGTAAAACTCCCTGTGAATAGTGGAAGAACATAAAGCCCAATATTTCTTATTTACATCCTTTTGGCTGTGATTGTTTTATGTTGAACACTAAAGAGAATCTTGGCAAGTTTTATTCTAAGGCACATAAGTGCTTATTGCTAGGATATTATGAACGCTTAAAAGGCTACAAAGTTTTTAACACTGATACACGAATTGTCAAAAAATCAATTCATCTTAGATTCAATGATAAGCTTGAACCTGAAAAGTCAAAGCTAGTTGAGAAATTTGCAGATATGAAGATTAATTTCTCAGAATCTGAAGATAAATACTCAAAAGGAAAAGCTAAAGAATCTGAAGCAAAAGAGTCAGAAACGACTCAACCAGAAGTTGTCGTTGGTCCAACTCATCAAAAGAATAGTAAACTAAGAACTTCTCATTCTGAAGAATTGATTCTAGGAGATAAAGACGCATCAATTAGAACTCAATCTTCATTTAAACCTTCTGAAGAAACTCTTATGGGTTTGGTATCTCTGATAGAGTCTGCATCTATTGATGAATCTCTTCTGCATAATGAATGGAATCTGACTATGCAAGATGAGCTGAATCAATTCACCAAAGATGACATTTGGGATCTTGTTCAGAAACCAAAGGGTTTCCATGTCATTGGAACCAGATGAGTTTTCATAAGCAAGCTCAATGAGAAAGGCAAATTCACCAGAAACAAGGCTCGACTAGTAGCACAAGGTTATAGTCAGTAAGAAGGTATAAACTATATAGAAACCTTTGCTCTAGTTCCCAGGTTAGAGTCTATTCGTCTTTTAATTTTGTTTGTAGTAAATCATAACATCGTTCTTTATCATATGGATGTTAAGAGTGCATTCTTAAATGGATGTATTTCTAAAGAAGTGTATGTGCACCAACCCCCTGGTTTTGAAAGTTCTCAAAACCCTGATTTTATTTTCAAACTGAAACAGTCGTTATATGATCTGAAACAAGCTCCTAGAGCTTGGTATGATAGACTAAGTAACTTCCTTTTGGAAAATGATTTTACCAGAGGAAAAATGGACACAACTCTCTTTTTCAAAACCTTTAAGAATGATAGTTTGGTTGTGCAAATTTATGTTGATGATATTATTTTTGGTTATGCTAATGCTTCATTGTGCAAGGATTTTGTTAAGTCAATGCAGGAAGAATTTGAAATGAGTCTGATGGGAGAACTCAAGTTCTTTATGGGAATTCAAATTGATCAACATTCATAAGGAACGTACATTCATCAAAGCAAGTATACAAGAGAACTTCTGAAGAAGTTTAACTTGTCAGGATGCAAGCCAGCAAAAACTCTAATGCATCCTACATGAACTTTGGAGAAGGAATAGGTAAGTAGTAAGGTAATTCAAAAGCTTTTTAGAGGTATGATAGGCTTTCTCCTTTATCTAATCCCTTATAGACCTGATATTTTATTTAGTGTATGTTTGTGTGCTCGCTTCTAATCAGATCCTAGGGAGACTCATTTAACTGTTGTTAAGAGAATCTTTAGGTATCTGAAAGGTACTACTGACCTTAGCTTGTTTTATAGAAAATCAAGTGACTTCAAGTTAGTAGGTTATTGTGACGGTGACTATGTTGGAGAAAAAATAGAAAGGAAACTTACTTAGGGAAGTTGTTAATTTCTGGGAGACAATATGATCTCTTGGTCTAGCAAAAGACAACCAATAATTGCGCTTTCAACAGTAGAAGCTGAGTATATTACAACTTCTGGATGCATCATTCTGATACTTTGGATGAAGAGTCAGCTAGAAGATTATTAGATATTTGAGAGTAATATTCCTATTCCCTATGATAATACTTATGCTATTTGTTTACCCAAGAATCCTATCTTGCATTCTAGGGATAAACATATTGAAATTAAACATCACTTTTTACGTGACTATGTTCAAAAGGGTATTTTTCATTTAAAATTTGTTGATACAAACCATCAATGAGTTGATATCTTTACAAAGCCCCTTGCTGAAGATAGATTCGTTTTAATTCTAAAAACTTATTTATGGACTCTTGTCCAGAATGAAAAGATGAACTTCATAATGTTAAGGTTCCATAACTCTTGATTAGGTTCTGAGAATTTATTTGTTGGTTATGAGATATGAGCTTTTTGAAGTAAGGAAGTTTTACGAATTAAAAAGGTTCTGATCAGAAGCAATATTATCGATTTGTCTTCTTGATTTTGAACATTTGTTGCATTAAATGCTTATCATTTCGTGTGATATCATGTGATTCTTAGTGGTGACAGTTGTCCCACTTTCTGAGCATGCGTGACGTTGGCGTGACACATTGGGTTTCACATTTCTTGGAATTAGGTTAAACTCTCTTACGCTTCCCCCCATGTCTGCATATTTGTTAGATTTTAATCATTGCAAATTTTTTCTTTATACAAACTCACTTCACTCACATTTCCATACTACCCTCACAATTACTATCACATTTTTCTCTCTTTCACACCTTCAATCACCTTCTCTGCAACTATTCTTATTCATCTTTAACATTCTTCAATGGTTGATAAATAACAA
This sequence comes from Lathyrus oleraceus, assembly GCF_024323335.1. Lineage (NCBI taxonomy): Eukaryota > Viridiplantae > Streptophyta > Magnoliopsida > Fabales > Fabaceae > Lathyrus > Lathyrus oleraceus. The sequence continues at coordinate 297,614,236 of NC_066581.1, read as the reverse complement.
CAATAGCAACAACCTCAATCTCCTCCTCATTCAGTCGTTGATAAGAACTCTCCTATCTCCAAGGAAGAAATATGTGGTAGTAGAATCCCATCGGAAAACTATCCTATATTCACCAAGATTGATCCTCCGGAATTCTTGGCGTACAACATGGAAAATTGCCTTAAGGATAACATTGATCCTTTGGTGGATCCCTTCAATCTACCTGATGACTACCCAGATGTTTCGCCGCCTCCTCCATCACAAAACCCTTATTTTTTTCAAAATAGTCTATGCACTTTTGTGTTCTTATTTTGTTTTTGTGTTTTTATGTTTTCTATTTTTTAACATGCTTACACTATTTCTGCCTTCTGGCACAATTCAATGAAATCATGTTTGTCTCTTTACATTACTTTTGTCTATTTCTTTTTTATCGATGACAAAGGGGGAGAAACATATTTAGGGGGAGAAACAGAATTAATTTTGATATACCTATATTCGCGAATCAGAACCCAAACATTTTTTAATGTTTCTGATAACAACTACTTCGAAGAATAGTTTGTTAATTATCTTTCAGGGAAAAGTCAAAAACATCAGAAGCTCTTGAAGTTTTTCAGATCAAAACTTAAGTTATCAGCTTCTGAAGAAATGGTATACTCTTTGAGTCTGAAGCTTTAACTTTGTTGTTTGAGAAAGATTTCAACGAGGAATCATAACCAGGCATCAAGTTATGAGGAATTTTGAATTCCATGTTAATCATAATTACCAGGTCCTAAGGTTTATAACAAGGCTCCAAAGCCTTTAAGAAGAATCCGTAACTAGACTCTAAAGCTTCATCAAAAAATTTCAACCAAGCTTCTAAAGTGAAGTTCATCAGAATGTTAATTTTGACAACCATTGTTCTAGATAAGTTCAAGTAACTTCTGAAGACAAACCAGATTCTGATGGAAGATCATTCTTGTACTTCAAAAAGGTTAATCAAGGAAGTGATATTTCATACGAATTTTATCTTTTTAGGATTATACATCTCATGGGGAGCTTTGTGCTTCTGTAAGATGTATCTTTCTATGATTACCCTATACAAAATTATTCATCAAAATATATGTTTTTGTCATCATAAAAAAGGGGGAGATTGTTAGAACAAGATTTGGTTATGCATTTATACCTTGAGTTTTGATGATAACAATGTTGTATTTGTGTGCGAACAATTTTGATACCCTAATGGTTTGTTATTGTGTAGCTTTAACAACCAGTTCTGATTCTGAGTATATTGTTGGTGTAAGCCCTAGAGGCCAATACTTTTGGTACTTGTATCGAATTATTTATTAATAATAAAAGGCTTTTTCTTTATTACGTTTGTTTAATAAAGTCCCTAGAATAGCTAGTCTGTTTAATGTATCAAGTATGACTTAATCATGAGATCACATTAAACATAAGGACATTATTCTTAAAGTATCCGTAGTCGAGCTTTATTGTGAGATGGGATGACATTAAAGCATTAAGACTATTATGTATATAGACTGATGATCACATCTCATGGGTCATGGATAAGGAGTTATCAAGTCTTAAACATAGGTATGAATATTAAGAGTAATATTTATACCGGATTGACTCACTATGAGAATACTATATAGAAAGTTATGCAAAGTGTCATAAGTTATTCTCATGGTGATAATGGTGTATACCACTCTTCGACCTGAAACCACTATGGACCCTAGATGTAGAGTCGAGTGCTTTATTTCTGATCAAACATTGTCCGTAACTGGATAACCATAAAGACAGTTGATGGGTACTCCACGAAGCATGCTGAGGGACATGAGTGACCTAGATGGAATTTTCCCATCCTGCATAACAGGATAAATGTCTATGGGTCCAATATTGAACTGGACAAGGATGACACGGTCTATGCCTTGTGTTCAATATAGACAAAAGGGCAAAACGATAATTATACACATAAGTATTATCACAGAAGGAATTGTCAAATCACATGACATTTTCGTGTCTTGGGTAGCAGTGATGTGTTGCTAGATACCGCTCACTGTTTATTATGTTAAATACATGATTTAATATAATTGTCAATGCCGCGAAAATCTACAGGGTCACACACAAAGGACGGATTGATGAGAGATAGAGTAACTAAGGAACGCCGTAAGGTACGGTGCCCTTAAGTGAATTGTAGAACATCGTAAATGTACGGTGTACTTAAGTAGAATACGAAATATGGTAAGGTACCATGAGCTTAAGTGATTTTGGGCATATTATAAGATATGGGCCAAAATACACTTAAGTGGGCTTTTTAGCTTGAAGCCCACACAAGTGGTTCTATAAATAGAACCCTTGTGCAGAAGCATTCATTGCGTTTGCATTATTTTCGTTTTCTCTCTCTCTCACTCAAAGCCTTCATTCATACTAGCTAGCACTGAGATTGAAGGAATCCGTTCGTGTGGACTGAGTAGAGACGTTGTCATCGTTCAACGTTCGTGATCGCTCCGTGGATCTGCATCAAAGGTTTCAATAATCACAAGAGGTAAATATTCTATCACTGATCATGACCATTCGTAAGGATCTCTAAAGGAGAAAATTTTAATTTCCGTTGCGTTTTGGATCGCAATTCTCCTTCATATATGACGTGCAACGTCATCAGTTTCTGAACATTTGTTTTGAATTCCGATTTTGCGCTAATCACTCATGAGAAGTTCTGAAAGATGTAAAGTTAATGTTGCAGTGTTCTTTCTGCTTCTGTACTAATTCACTCTTGAGAAGTTCTGGAAAGATGCTATGTTGTTGCTGCAATGTTCTCTCTGCTTCTGCTTCTGGATGTGACTCTGATTGTCAAGCTTCTGAAGAATGGAAAGCTTTTTAAGTTTTGTTACATAGCTGAAGATTCTGAAGATCTCAAGCAGGCGTTGAGGTTATCAAGGTTCTGACTGAAGAGTCTGAAGATTATGAAGATCTCAAGCCAGATTGCTGACATTGTCAAGGTTCTGACTGAAAATTTTGAAGTTTATGAATCTAGCTGCATGTTTCTTCATTTCACGCTTCATCATTTTTCATCATAAGCCAATGAATTTGAAGATAAGATCAAAATGGATACGTTTGCAAATAGTACATGGTACAAATCAAATATTCCTTCCACTACCTGATATTGTGGGCAAATGACAGTACTATTCTTCACACATGTGACTAATCTGTTAGTAGACAACTACGTTTTAATTATTCCAGATTTTCCCTCCAACGGTTCCTTTTGCATGCTATATAAAGAGGACTTAGAGACTTATAGAAAATATTACTGCAACAATTTTACAAGATTGTTTTCTACATGAAAAAGCTCTAAACTTTGTGCATACTTTTATTTTAGTGTTTACATTTCATTTGTGTAAAATCTACGTATGTAAAAGCATCTTGTAAACACAAAACCTTTATTTAAACTTGTTATTGGTGAATCCTTATGGCGACAAGGGTATAGTATGATCCTTAAGAAGACAAATAAGGTTATTCTTTGTGATTTTTGTAATAAGTTGTTTATAATGGATTAAGTCCTTGTGTATAAGGAAAAATCACCTTGGCGGGTGGACTTCGCAGTTCTGGGTCATCACCTTTCTTTCACTGCCTTTGAGATAGAAGTTATTAAGCATTTGGTGATGGCTCATTCAAAACTTCATCCAGTAAGCTGATTATATGTGAAGGTTTATATTTATTGGTGTGAATACTTGAAATGAAATCCTTATGTGACCCTTTTCTTTCATATCTTTTGATATTGTTATGGCTTTGTGACTCGGAACCGGAGTAGAGGTTAATTTATCTAGAGTCGATCGTCCAAGCCTTTGGGCCTCTTCCTGAGTTGCAACTTTTCAAATACCGATTCTTTCTAGTTCATGATGTATTTATTTTTACAATGATTGTGTGACTATTGGATGAAGGATGAAGTACAACTCTGGCTTATAAAATGGGTAATATGGCTGGCAGGGAGTAACACTGCTTTGAATACTCTTCTGAGGTTCTAAAGTGTGCTTGGTCTTCCAGCCCGTCCATTGATGATATGGTGAGACTCATTTTCCTCCAAGGACCTTCAGACTTCTTCTTCAAAGGATGATTACTCGTATCTGGACAATTTGTCTAGGACTGCCCTGAAGGAACAATTGGCGACTATGGCTTGGTATACCCAGCGTGCGTATACCACTTTGGCCCTGAATGGAGTTGTTTATTAGGAAGCTCTTTGGTCTGATCAACAATGTATTGAGAAGCGGTGGATGGAAGATAGTGTTAAAAGACGCTTTGGCCCCCTTAAACTCCCTAGATCTCTGGTCGGTCAAGAGACTTATATGGTGAGGACCGTGACTAGGAAGAACCAATCTCCACATGCTGCTCAATGTAATTTATCATATGCTCAAGCATCTCTTTTGACAACTCGGGGGGTGGGGGTGGGGGTGGGGATGGAGTCTTTGCAACTTGATAATGCTTATGGTGTCAATTAATATTTGGGAGACGTTGAATTTCCCGACAATGGTTGTGATTACTAAAGGGAAAATTTTGTTTGGATACCGCCCACCTTCTCTAAGTCCTAAATCCCAACATAGGTCAGTCTGGAATCTTCTCTGATGTGCTTCCATCGTTTTAGTGGTCGGCTAACTGTAGCGGGGTTTTCGTTACCTTTAGGTTTATTGACTAAAACAAAAGTAAACATACAATTTGAGTCGCCACCGCACTTTTATTTGTCCAAAGGAAAGGCTAAAAAGCGAACAAAAGCCAAGTAAGAAGTTTTATCAAATCAAAAACTAATAAAAATGTCAAAGATCTAGGTAAGGGGGTTGGTTATGAAATGGGAAGGTTTTACGCATCCAAAACATCCTTAGTACTCTAAGGGAACCCTTTTTGCAAACACGTGTTGTAGGTTGGTATTTGTGAAAAGATTTGTACAAAAGACTGACATGGATGGTAAGATACATACCTATAAGGCAAGACTGGTTGCAAAAGGATATAAACAAATTCATGGGGTTGACTATGATGAAACCTTTTCACCAGTTGCAATGCTTAAATCTATTCGGATTTTACTTGCTATCGTTGCATATCATGATTACGAAATATAGAAGATGGATGTCAAAACTGCTTTCCTTAATGAGAATCTTCTTGAGGATGTGTACATGACACAACCTGAAGGATTTGACATACCTGAAGAAGCCCTAAAGATATGTAAGTTACAAAGATCAATCTATGGATTGAAGCAAGCTTCCAAAAGCTGGAATCTTTGTTTTGATGAAACAGTAAAACAATATAGATTCATCAAGAACGAAGATGAGCCTTGTGTCTACAAGAAGGTTAGTGGGAGCATGATTGTTTTCCTGGTATTATATGTATATGACATATTACTCATTGGAAACGATGTCCCTACCCTACAACAAGTAAAGTCTTGGTTGGGGAAATGCTTTTCTATGAAGGACCTAGGTGAAGCAGCCTATATATTAGGAATCAAAATCTATAGAGATAGATCATAAAAACTGCTTGGCCTAAGTCAAAGTACATACATAGACAAAGTGATAAGACACTTTAATATGCATGATTCCAGGAAAGGATTCATACCTATGCAACATGGTCTGTGTCTATCAAAAACACAATCCCCTTCAACTAAGGAAGAAAGGGATCACATGAATAAGATTCCATATGCATCTACAATAGGATCTATCATGTATGCCATGTTATGTACTCGACCAGATGTCTCGTATGCTTTAAGTGCAACAAGTAGGTACCAATCTGATCCTGGTGATGCTCATTGGGTAGCTGTCAAGAATATCCTTAAGTATTTGAGAAGGACTAAGGACTCATTCTTGATATATGGAGGTCAGGAAGAGCTAGTTGTAATTGGATATACCGATGCTAGCTTCCATACAGATAAGGATGACTTTAGATCGCAATCTGGTTATGTGTTTTGCTTAAACAGTGGCGCTGTGAGTTGGAAAAGTTCAAAGCAAGATACAATTGTTGATTCTACAACCGAGGCCAAGTATATTGCTGCCTCAAGTGCAGCACAGGAAGCTGTTTGGATCAAAAAGTTCATTAGTGAACTTGGCATGGTTCCTAGCATTGTAGATCCCATTGGTCTCTATTGTGATAACAATGGTCCTATCGCACAAGCTAAGGAGCCTAGATCTCACCAACGATCCAAACACATACTTAGGCGTTATCACCTCATTCGAGAGATAATAGATAGAGAAGATGTGAAAATATGCAGAGTACCTACACTTGACAATATTGTTGACCCACTGACAAAGCCTCTTGCGCAGCAGAAGCATGATGGCCATACTAGATCTATGGGCATTAGGGGTATGCCTGATTGGCTCTAGTGCTAGTGGGAGATTGTTGGTGTAAACCCTAGAGGCCAATACTTTTGGTACTTGTATCAAATTATTTATTAATAATAAAAGGCTTTTTCTTTATTATGTTTGTTTAATAAAGTCCCTAGAATAGCTAGTCCGTTTAATGTATCAAGTGTGACTTAATCATGAGATCAAATTAAACATAAGGACACTATTCTTAAAGTAACCGTAGTCGAGCTTTATTATGAAGTGGGATAACATTAAAGCATAAAGACTACTATGTATATAGACTGATGATCACATCTCATGGATCATGGATAAGGAGTTATCAAGTCTTAAACATAGGTATGAATATTAAGAGTAATATTTATACTGGATTGACCCGCTATGAGAATACTATATAGAATGTTATGCAAAGTGTCATAAGTTATTCTCATGGTGATAATGGTGTATACCACCCTTCGACATGAAACCACTATGGATCCTAGATGTAGAGTCGAGTGCCTTATTGCTGATCAAACATTGTCTGTAACTGGATGACCATAAAGACAGTTGATGGGTACTCCACGAAGCATGCTAAGGGACATGAGTGACCTAGATGGAATTTTCCCATCCCGCATAACAGGATAAATGTCTATGGCCCCAATATTGAGCTGGACAAGGATGACATGGTCTATGCCTTGTGTTCAATATAGACATAAGGGGAAAAGGGTAATTATACACGTAAATATTATCACAGAAGGATTTGTCAGATCACATGACATTTTCGTGTCTTGGGTAGCAGTGATGTGTTGCTAGATACCGCTCACTATTTATTATGTTAAATACGTGATTTAATATAATTGCCAATGCCGCGAAAACCTACAGGGTCACACACAAAAGGACAAATTGATGAGAGATAAAGTAACTAAGGAACACCGTAAGGTACAGTGCACTTAAGTGAATTGTAGAACATCGTAAGGTACGGTGTTCTTAAGTAGAATACGAAATATGGTAAGGTACCACACGCTCAAGTGATTTTGGCATACTATAAAGTATGGACCACATACACTTAAGTGGGATTTTTAGCTTGTAGCCCACACAAGTGGTTCTATAAATAGAACCCTTGTGTTGAAGAATTTTGTGCAGTTGCAATTTCGTTTCTCTCTCTCTCACTCAAAGCCTTCATTCATAGCAGCTAGCACCGAGATTGAAGGAATCTGTTCGTGTGGACTGAGTAGAGGCGTTGTCATCGTTCGACGTTCGTGATCGCTCCGTAGATCTGCATCAAAGGTTTCAATCATCACAAGAGGTAACGATTCTATCACTGATCATGCCCATTCGTAAGGATCACTAAAGGAGAAAATTTTAAATTCCGCTGCGTTTTGGATCGCTATTCTCCTTCAGATATGACCCTAACGCTTGTTGTGAATTACCTGAAGGAGCACTAGGGCATACACTGGATGGTTTCTTTAAGCTAAAGACCAAAGTTCAAGACATGATTAATAACAAAATCTTGTCCTTCAGAAAGGCAGGGCCAAATGTTAAGAATAACCATTTTCCTATACATGGGGGTCCAACAATTGATGCTATTGAGGAAGCCTTTGGCAATCAATTGATTCGAGATGTCATAAAAGTAAAAGCTTCGTTGGCACCATTTCATGCACGATTGGTGGAATCTGGCTCAGTAATGGAAAATCACGATGGATGTGTTGTGTGTAGTTCACATCAGGAAGGATGCAGACTGTGAAAAATGATATCCAAAAGTTAATGGATTGTAGCATTTTAAAAAGCAGTCGTGCTAAAGATCAATGAAGCATGAACTAAGCATGAGGAAAATTAATGAATGGTAAAATCACTTTTGCATTTCTCATTTGTAATTTCCTTGTTTTTGTTAAGTACTTAGTTGCTTTTAAACTTGTTTGTTCTGAATGGTAAAATTAATGAAATGATCATGCATCTTTTGAATTAATCCTTTTGTGTTCAATCGTTTTTTCCTATTTATCGCAACAACAAAAAATGAATATTTTTCCACTTTACTTTCCTTTATCAAACTATTGTTTAAGCAAAGAGCAGATGGAGGATGATGTAAGAAAAATACCCAAATTTGCTATGGTATACTTTTGAATAAAACTCTGTTGACGATGTAAGGCATTATTTAAATTCCCAAAACACTAAGGGGTTAAAGAGTTAATCCTTAGTCAACCCATTTGAGACTAGAATTTGGTGTTTATTTATATGCTAAAAAAATCCTCGATCTTAACTTGGGGCAGGGTAGTTTTTAGTTAATTTGACTATACATTCAAATTCAGACAAAAGCATATCGTCTGAGGTTCAACTTCATCCTCTCATCGCACACATCATACAACATGGAAGAAGTACTAGAAATCTAAAAGCTTGCAGATGTTATTTCTCTTGAACCATTAAAACATGACATTCACAACCCTTTCAACTCTTTCAAATCAAATGAACAAATGTCATACAGGTTGTTCCAAAAATAAAATAAATATAAAATATAAAAAAAATCCGCTAATTCGAAAACTTGAAAAGGTGACTTATGCAAAAATTAAGGGCATCCCAGTGGAATGTAAACTCAAAAGAAGCAGTCCAGGTAAAAATTAGGGATAGATTAAAAAAAGTGTCACCAAAATCCTTAGTAAAAAAAACAACAAGAGGATGTGACCACCTTGTCCAAGAAAATAGTACAAACAAAAATGAGGGTTACTACTATCACAAAAAATCTCATTGGTTCTTGAACCATCTTTGAAATCTTCTTGGAAGTTGAATGTGTGTGTCGAATTAACTGAGGATTATCAAAGGAGAATCAGTGGGTTAAAATTAAATTTTGTAAGCCTTATATGCTTTTATTACAATAACTGTGAACCAAGCCATGTTACAATCTTCAAAAGTCCTAATTGAAGCGAGGTTTATTTTGAAAGCATACTACAAAAATATTGTGTTAAGCTGAGTCCAAAGATATTTGTTAATCATCCATATTGGCATCTTTCTCTCGCATCATCTTTCACACTTTGAATGTCTAAATAAACATTGAATTTTGACCAGTGATTCATTCACTGAATGTCACAACATCATAATAACTTTGATTTCAAAATTTGCATGAGCATTGCCTTAAAATTACCATGTAGAAGGAACAATTTTATTTGCAAGTAAGCACTTATCATCAAAGAAGTTCCAACAATGTACGGTCACTTAAGGAACTTGATCATCTATAAGTGGTCCCATCAAGGGAAAATTTCCTGAAGATCTTGTTGATATATGGAAAAACTCTTCAAGACGTGGTAAATTGTTCCAAGAGTTGTTTTATCAGAGGCAATTTGTTTCAAGATTCCAAGTAGTGGGCCAAGCCATCTCAAGATCATGTTAAAATAATGAGTTTCTTCCAAACTCCTGTTGAAACAAATTTCTTCGAGGACTCATCAATCCGGGACAAGACAAGCTACATAGGGGCAAGACCTCTTCATACCTTCAAGATGCTCGAGCAAACCCTGTCATACATCAGCAACTAATGAGTTCATAATGGGTGTCGCGAGATCATGCTTGCATAATATCCTATCAAAGGACCCTTTCCCATTGATAAAAGATTTATGGTAAAAGAATCCTTCTTAGTTTTAACCGTCCATGGCATGTCGCAAGAGCACGCTCAAATCATTATCCTCAATCATATTTGCATATATCATGCATTAATCATAGTTTGTATCATGTATGTTTGCATTGCCTTAGCATAAAACCATGCATATCATCTCATTCATTGGGCATATTCCCATAACATCTACAATACAAAATCCCAACCTCGCTCGACCCTTTTCCAATGAAAAATCAAGCCTTGTCTGACATACTTACCCCAAAGTCCAATATTTGTTGGCACACATTCAATAACTTGTTACATGCATCATTTCATGGATATTGTATCCATACATATGGTCATTACACTCAAACATCAATATCCATCTCATGCATCAGCATAAAGCATGCATGCATATCATAAGCCATGATTCGGTGACCGCTCATGGAAGCCTGTAGTAATCCTTATAGAGCCAATTTCCAACATTCACTTCTCCCGATCTTCATCAACCCATTGGTTGAAGTTGTTCATTTGCTTTCTTGTCGACTAGAATCAATCTATTGGTTGAGGACATTCTTTTTCTTTCTTATGGACCTTCGTCAACCCATTGGTTAAAGTTGGTTATTTCATGTTGATATGAATTAACCCATTGGTTAAAGACGGTATTTCATTGAACTTAGTCACGCCATTGATTAAAGCTGGTTATTTCATATTTTATTGATATTACTTAACCCATTGGTTGAGGAATGTCTTTTGTTTATTGACCTTCATTAGCCCATTGGTTGAAGTTGGTTATTTTATGTAGACTTGAATCAATCCATCGGTTGAGGACAGTCTTTCGTCGACCTTCGTCAACCCATTGGTTGAAGTTGGTTATTTGATGTCAACTTGAATTAAACCATTGGTTGAGGATAATCATTCACTTTCTTGTGGACATTCGTCAACCCATTGGTTAAGTTGGTTATTTCATGTTGATTTGATTCAACTCATTGGTTGAAGGTTGTCTTTTGTTGACCTTAGTAAACACATTGGTTGAAGCTGGTTATTTCATCTTTTTTTATATGAATCAACCCATTGGTTAAGGGCAATCTTTTGTATTTGTCAACTTTCGTCAACCCAATGGTTGGAGTCGGTCATTTACCTTTTGGTCAACCTGAATCAACCCATTGGTCGAGGATGATTATTTTTTTTTGTTGACCTCCGTCAACCCATTGATTAAAATTGGTTGTTTCCTGCATGCCAACCTTCGTCAACCCATTGGTTGAGGCTGGTTATTCAAGTCCATTAACATGTCGGCATAAGAGGTTGTCTATCCAATGTGATTTTCGAATGTTTTTTGTTCTGATGTGATTTCCATAACTTATTTCTTTTTTATCCGATGTAATTTTCGGATGTTTTTCGCTCTGATTTGATTTCTAGAAATTATTTCATTTTCTATGCGATATGATTTCCGAATTTTGTTCCCTAGTGGACCCGGTTACCTTATCTCATTTTAATCTCCAATGAGTCCATCTTGCATTTTCCATCCCTAATAAAAGCAATTCATCTAGACTTATTGCATTCCATTTCATATCCCAAACATCACATTTACATTTAAATGAAAAAATTTGGGTCTTTTATATTTAATTATCTTTCGCCATGATTATATGAAGAATGTTATCATTCATACTCTTTAGATAAATAGGGGAAGTTGTTGTATTGTTCAGTTTTTTTTAGAATTTTCTTGCATTTAGATTTTTTTTAAATAGTCAATTTTATTTCATTTCACATTAAGCATATAAAATGTGTTATAATTTAGTTATTATTTAACTTTAAAATTAATATATATATATATATATATATATATATATATATATATATATATATATATATATATATATATATATATATATAAAAGAAAGTTTAGTTAATATAAGAAAGTCTAATACTACCAAATTTACTTCTTAACCCTAATTAGAGCTAATTAAAAAGCTTATTTTATGCTCTTAATGGTAATTTTTGACCCCTAATCTATTCACTAATTATTAATCCCTTATCTATTCAGTAATTATTAACCTACTTTTATTTTATTTAATAGGTTGCTTAATTAGTACTCCTTTCGTTCATTTTTAAATGTCATTTTTTTGACTTTTTAAACCTACCAATAAGATTAATCACTGTTGTTACTTTTTAAACAATTATTATCTTTTTTTTTCCTATTTTATCCTTAACTTTTTATCAATTTATTTGACTTTTTTCTCTCTTTGTAATAATTAACTAGGGGTATTTTTGACAAAAAAAACAATACTACTTTGAACTTTGAAATGACACTTAAAATGAAACAATTTTTTTTTAGAAAAATGACATTTAAAAAAGAACGGAGGGAGTATTTGAATAATGATAACTTGTGTCTTAAGGCCATAAGTTAAGAAATTCATTTATAAAAAAATTATATTGAAAAAAATAATTAAAAAAATAATTTTATATTTTTATTAAAATTAATATACAATTTTTAACTTATACCCTTATGACACAAATTAATATTATCTATAAATAAATAAATAAATAAATAATAGTGTTATATATAAAAAGACAATTATTACTTAAATTTGTTAGTAGTTGTTAAACATTAATGAGAGAGTATAATAATAGAAATCGGTTTTTGAGAATAATAATTTCTAATAACTCCTAATAGACATTATCTTAATAAATCGCATGATAATTCTCATAAAAATATTTACAATAAAAATAGGTTGATTGAAATTTTTCATTAATTTTATTTGTACATCTGATTTTAAGTCATTTCGATTTGACTATTGATTCACAATTGTAAGATTCTAGAGAAGAGTATAATTTTCACAACAATATAACAAAGAAGACAAGAAAGTTAATCTTCAATCTCATTTTTTAGACTTATCTTAATAATTTCATCTCATAGAAGAAAATATTTATGAGAAAAAAATATAAAATATTACAAAACTCATATATCTAACAAAAAAAATAATTAATTAACAAAAATAGGTTTATGTTTGTGAATTATAAAAATGATAGACCTAAATAAGTTAAAATATTCAAGGTTTGGTGTGTAACATATAATCTTCACTATATAAAACTAAGTGTTTCTCATCAATTTCATAATTATTTTTCATTGCAAATGTTGCTATAAAATCTCAAAATTGTCAAGAATTTTTCTGTTATTGCAGAGTAACTGTAATCAAACAATTTGAAGAAGTAATGATACATACATACTGGCTGAAAATAAGAAGTATATTTATACTTACTAAATCACCTTTAGTAAAAATATCAACTCAAAATCCTAAGAAAAAGAATAGGCGAGAAAAAAATGGAAAATGTAAAAAATACTACCTCATTAGTTGAAAGGTCGGTGTCATTTTTTTGCAGTAAATTTCTAAGTCATCACGGTTGTAATACCCCAAAATTTACCCTTCATTTTTCCTGGAAGCATACGCTTTACACCTCGTGCATGCATTCATTTTTAGATCATTTAGTATTTGCATTTCATCATGGCAATCGGAATATTTTTTCAAAAAATAAATAAATAATAAAAAAATAAAAAAAAATAATTAAATAAATAATTAAATAAATAAATAAATAAAAGAAAAAATCTCAAACTTGGACCTCTCTCAAAAGCCCACTAAGCTACCAATATTAGCCTATAAATACTAGAGTTTCATTGAAACAAAACAGACAGAAAAAGGAAGGGAAGCAAAACACTCTGAGGTTTCCTTGGAACAAAACCCTGGACAAAACCTAGAGAGAGAAACCTGACAGAGAACTCAGAGCAGCCTCCAAACCCTGAAGGGAACTCAACTGCACAGAATCACCTCTGCCTCACATAAACCTTAAAGATTGTTTTGTAAACCTCACGGGTGCAACTCAATTTCAATCAAGCTCTCCAATCAGGTTTTCCCTATATCCATCATCTTTATGCCTTTAATTTGAATGCTCTAAATGTATGAGGTATTATGGGTGAATTTGATACCTTTTTGATACATGTGTTTGACAAGAGGTTTAGGCCTCCTACCCTTGGTTGCTTTTTGTGAGCTTTTTGTGAATTTTAATGGCGTGATTCATGTGGTTACATTTTGATTTGGGGGCAACTCTTGGTTACCCTATTTTGTTTCTCTAACCTGTTTGTTGAGTTTTGTTTTGTGAGGGCTCATATGACTCTTGCAGAGATGGTTTGCCTGGTGTTCCACTTTATTTGTGGGATACCACCTGGAGGTTTCATTCCGATTACATGTACTGACTCACTTTCTTTGATGGTGTTAGCTTGGAAGGATCTCAGGGTTTCCTTGTTCCGTTAATTACTGTTACTTCGGATCTTTATTCGTGTGGTACTTTTACATTTTCCCGTATTTTTACCGCTTTCTTAGCTGGAAGACCCCGATAGGAGGCAATGTTTTGTGTGTTTACTTTATGCAGGTTCCTTCGTCTAGGATTTCCCTTTTGCCTGAGCATCCCTAACCCTACCAACTCATTGATTTTTCTTCTCCTAAGAATACGTTTACTCCTTCTACTACAGGCGAGTAAGTCTCCAAAGGTCGAGCATCCGGTAGATTGCGTAGTAACGTCGTTCGTCCAAAACCCAATCCATAACCCCGTAGTTAGCCGAACTACGGCTTGCTCTGATTCTCATTCCAGATGAGATACGTAGGCATAAGACGCGATGTCTTAGCGAGCACACATCCCCCCAACCCATAGGTCAGCCGAGCTACGAAGACTCTGATTCTCATATTCAGATGAGATACGCATGCAGTGGGTGCGACATCCGCGCGAGTCATTTTCATTTAACCCCTTTTTTAGTAAACAGCACAAGATAAACTCACACCCTTTAGACAAGAACTACAAAAGTGGATCCCGTAGAGTACTACGGATGCGTAGGGGTGCTAATACCTTCCCTTCGCATAACCGACTCCCGAACCCAAGATTTGGTTGCGAGACCTTGTCTTTTCCTTTCCTCTTTTCAGGTTTACTTCGAGCGTTTCCTTTCCCTCCTTTGGGATAAATAACGCACGGTGGCGACTCTTCTGTCATTTTCTTTCGCCGGTTGTTTTTTCGCACACTGTATTTTTCAGGTTACGACAGCTGGCGACTCTGTTGGGGACCCGGTTTCCCTAAGCGAGTCCCTCCTAGCTTTTGTAGTTTGTTTGTTTATTGGGTGTTCATGCTTTTGTACAGTTATTTATTTACCTGCTTTACCTTATTGCATTGTGTACATATCATTGTTGTATCTGTTGGTTGGCTATGGCTGCTTGGTGATCTTTGTGAGACGAGTTCTATACCCGAACTCGAGTGCACTTAGGATAGGAGAATGGCATAGTCTTGTCGACTTGTGTGGAGTTATTCCTTAGCAAGTTGACTTGCAAGCCCATTCACTTGGTGGAGGTCATGTTGAGATCAATAATGTCACACAAGTAAGTTGTGGTTAGACATTACTTTTTCCAATATAGACCTTAGAAGCCGAGGACCTTAGTTTACCAAACCCATCTTGGCCTATTCGTAGGACGTAGTGCGAAAGTCGTTCAAGTGTAAGATTTGATACGATTGTTACGCGATACTACACTCATAAGAGTCTCTCTTGAGAATATTTTTGGAATACGAGTAGTCGTTCCTCCGATAATATCCGAAAGATGGGATTATGACTATGGGAATCTTTTGTAGAACATGTTTGGCAGGTTTAAACCTTAGTACACTCCCTTTGGGTGGTTCTTAACCTAAACTTCATGCTCGTGACTTGCAACAAACCCTTGATTCATGGTCGATCCGATCAGGTATCCTTAATATCAATGAAACTTGGATGTTGATAAGGTGTAAACCGTAATCCACCAAAATGGGTGGTTGATATTAAGGATAACATGATCCATCGCATGACCTTTGTTTGGGGTGCTCTTAATTTCTCTCGAGACAGTGCAACCTGACAGATGTTCAAGCCGATACAGCGATCCTGATTCCCATGCCACTGCACTGCATTCACATCATTTTGCATCACATCATTTTGCATTCATAATCATTTACACATGTTTATCCATTTCTGTGGGGTTTATATCTTCTACTTGATTCTAGTCAGAATTTTCTTGGTTCTCATCAACGGCTTAGTCTTTTTTTTTACATCGTTTATCTATTGAGAGACTGGAATCAAGGGGGTAGAATACCTTTGGAATTGATAAACATGTCATTGCATTTACATATTCATTAGCATGTCTTGCATAACAGGTACCGCCACAGTGTTCTCAGTTTGTTTAGTGTTCCATCAGCAGGGTAGCTGACCCAGGCATTCACCGGTACGGTACCCGCAAAAACCAACAGAGAGTAATAGAAAGCCTACAGGCAGAGTTCGCCGAGATGAAAATCCGCATGAATCAATTCATGGATGTGGTTCAAGGGGTGGCTCAAGGACAGCAAGAGCTCAGGCAGATGAAACAGAGGAATCCCCCTGCTCAACCAGAGACGGTGACTGATCCTCCAACTGGAGAGGCTAATGGACCCAATGGACCGGGGCCTATCCCAATCCTACATGTCACCCCCGGTCAATAGCCCGTTTATGATGATCAGGACGATCAGTTCCCCCTGCTGCAGGAAGACTTTGGTATGGGTCATGGTGTGGACCCCATGTTTAGAAGATTGGAAGAGAGGTTGAAGGCAGTGGAAGGATAGAATCCTCTGGGAGTAGATGTTGCTGACTTGGGACTGGTCCCAGGTGTGAGAGTGCCACCGAAATTCAAGGTCCCGATATTTGACAAATACAATGGTAACTCTTGCCCGAAGACCCATGTGCAAGCCTATTTCCATAAAATGGTTGCATACTCCGATGACGAAAAGTTGCTTATGTACTTTTTCCATAACAACCTAGCTGGGGCATCCCTGGAATGGTATATGAGGCTGGACAGAGCCCACATCCGTTGCTGGAGGGATTTGGCTGAGGCTTTCGTGAAGCAGTATCAGTATAATGCAGACATGGCTCCGGACAGAACTCAACTTCAAAATTTGTCTCTTAAAAGCAATGAGTGCTTCAGAGAATACGCTCAACGCTGGAGAGAAACAGCTTCCCGTGTTCAACCTCCTATGTTGGAGAAGGAAATGGCTAACATGTTCACGAACACTCTGCCAGGACCTTATTTGAAGCGCCTGGTGGGTTGCAATGCCTCCAATTTTGCTGATGTAGTCTCTACCGGAGAGAGGGTGGAGAATTACCTGAGGACATACAAGACCCAGAGTGGAGGTGGATCCTCATCAGGGGTGAAGAAGCCGTTCATTCAGGGACAGAAGAGGAGAGAAGGGGATGCAAGTGCCATATCTTCTTATCAGAACAGGGATAACCGGAGGAATAATTTTCAGAACTATCATCAGCAACCGTATGTTGCGACTGTGACCATTCCAGCTGCAGCACCATAACAACAACAACCACAACAACCGGGTAACAGACCCGCCTATCAATCGAGGCCAAGGACGATGGACCGGCGTTTCGACACTCTTCCAATGTCGTACGCTCAGTTGCTTTCTAGTCTTCAACAACTACAACTTGTGCAGTTGCGCACTCTGGCTCCTCCCGTTGGTAGGCTTCCGGTGGGTTATGACGCCAACGCTAGGTGTAGCTTCCACTCTAGGGAACCTGACCACAATATTGAGAACTGCAAAGCTTTTAAGCACGTAGTTCAGGACCTCATTGATTCAAAGGCCGTTAACTTTGCACCAGCTCCTAATATCGTCAACAATCCCATGCCCTATCATGGTGGAGCCAACGTTAACATGGTTGAAGGAGAAGTCAAATTAGTCTCTGCGGTCAACAATGAAGATGGAGATAGTGATTGCGACATCGATAACTGGGTGCGTCCGAGGATCCCGGGTGAAGTTCTCAACAATTGGTCTTCTGAGGAAATTGTCCAAGCCACTTGTCTGGAGGAGTAATTTTCTTTGTTTATTCATGCATATCCAAGTCTTACGTTTCGCCAGGGCGTAATGACTCATTGTAGGGCTCATCTATGTGACACTTGCATTTTTTATCATAAATAAAGGACGTCTTTTTGCATTCAAATATTTCGTTCCCTGTCTTTCTATTTTTGCAGTTTTTCAAAAAAAAAATGGCAATGTTTTGTTTAGTTTCCACTTTTTTTTTCTCACACTCATAAGCACATACCATCACTCATGCGAATGCACATCACCGGATCCTATTGATAACGGTTCTGCTATGGCTCGCTTCGACTTTGAAAGTCCAATCTTTCAAGCTGAAGAAGAGGGTGATGAAGACTGTGAACTCCCTGAAGAACTTACCAGGTTATTAAAACAAGAGGAAAGGGTCATTCAACCGCATCAAGAGTCTGTTGAAGTGATTAATCTCGACACCGAGGACGCCAAGAGAGAAATCAAGATAGGGGCTGCTTTGGAAGACAATGTGAAGAAGGGGTTGATTGAATTGCTGCAAGAGTATGTTGACATCTTCGCTTGGTCTTATCAGGACATGCCATGGCTTGACATAGATATCGTGGTACACCGTTTGCCTCTCAAAGAGGATTGTCCTCCGGTCAAGCAGAAGCTCAGAAGAACAAGACCAGAGATGGCTGTCAAGATAAAGGAAGAAGTGCAAAAACAGTTGGATGCAGGGTTTCTAGCAGTCACAAATTATCCTCCATGGGTTGCAAATATCGTTCCGGTACCTAAGAAGGATGGAAAGGTACGGATGTGTGTTGACTACCGGGATCTAAACAAGGCTAGTCCTAAAGATGATTTCCCCTTACCTCACATTGACATTTTGGTGGATAACACGGCTCAGTTCTCGGTATTCTCCTTCATGGATGGCTTTTCTGGCTATAATCAAATTAAGATGGCACCAGAAGACATGGAGAAGACAACATTCATAACCCCATGGGGCACCTTCTGCTACAAGGTGATGCCGTTTGGTCTGAAAAATGCCGGAGCAACATATCAGCGAGAGATGGTGACTTTGTTCCATGATATGATTCATCATGAAATCGAGGTTTATGTTGATGATATGATTGCCAAATCTCAGACAGAAGAAGAACATTTGGTGAATTTGCAGAAACTGTTTGAGCGTTTGAGGAAATTCAAGCTGAGGCTTAATCCGAACAAGTGTACTTTTAGGGTGAGATCTGGAAAACTAATGGGTTTTGTTGTTAGCGAAAAAGGGATTGAGGTGGATCCGGCCAAAGTGAAAGCGATACAGGAAATGCCTGAGCCAAGAACAGAGAAACAAGTATGTGGTTTCTTAGGGAGGTTGAACTACATTGCAAGGTTCATCTCTCACCTAACAGCCACGTGTGAGCCAATATTCAAATTGTTGAGAAAAGATCAGGCTATCAGGTGGAATGATGATTGTCAAAGGGCGTTCGAGAAGATAAAAGAGTATTTGCAGAATCCTCCTATCCTTGTACCTCCGGTCCCAGGGAGACCGCTGATTATGTATTTGACAGTACTATACAATTCCATGGGTTGTGTTCTCGGTCAACACGACGAGACAGGTAGGAAAGAGCATGCCATATACTACCTGAGTAAGAAATTCACAAATTGCGAGTCGAGATACTCGATGCTTGAAAAGACATGTTGCGCACTTGCATGGGCTGCTAAGCGATTGAGACGATACATGTTGTCTCACACAACCTTACTGATCTCCAAAATGGATCCAGTCAAGTATATATTTGAGAAGCCAGCTCTCACCGGAAGAGTTGCTCGTTGGCAAATGGTACTGACAGAGTACGACATCCAGTATACTTCCCAGAAAGCCATCAAGGGGAGTATTCTGTCAGACTATCTTGCTCAACAGTCGGTTGAAGATTATGAGCCGATGAAGTTTGATTTTCCAGATGAAGACATCATGTTCCTCAAGATGAAAGACTATGAAGAACCAGTTGTTGAAGAGGGACCTGATCCAGACGAAAAGTGGACTTTAATGTTTGATGGGGCCGTCAACGCCAGAGGAAGTGGAATTGGTGCTGTCATTACAACTCCGAAAGGTGCCCACATGCCTTTCACCGCTCGTCTGACTTTCGAGTGCACCAATAATGAAGCTGAGTATGAAGCCTGTATCTTGGGTATTGAGCAAGCCATTGATTTGAGAATCAAGACTTTGGACATCTTCGGAGATTCAGCTCTGGTAATCAATCAAGTGAATGGTGATTGGAACACTCTCCAGCCTACTCTGGTCCCCTACCGAGATTACACGAGAAGACTGTTGACTTTCTTCACAACAGTAAAGTTGTACCATATACCCCGTGATGAGAACCAGATGGCAGATGCTCTTTCTACTCTATCCTCCATGATCACGGTGATCCGTTGGAACCATGCTCCCAAGATCGACGTGATGCGCCTTGATAGGGCCGCGTATGTGTTTGCTGCTGAACTGGTAGTTGATGACAAGCCCTGGTATCACGACATCAAGTGCTTTCTGAAGAATCAAGAGTACCCTGCAGGGGCATCCAACAATAATAGAAAGACTTTGAGAAGATTGGCAGGCAGTTTCTTCTTGAACAAAGAGGATGTTCTGTATAAAAGGAACTTCGACATGGTTTTGCTCAGATGCGTGGATAGACACGAAGCAGACATGTTAATACAGGAAGTTCATGAAGGCTCCTTCGGTACTCATGCCGGCGGACATGCAATGGCTAAGAAATTGTTGAGAGCAGGTTACTACTGGATGACCATGGAATCTGATTGTTTCAAATATGCTCGGAAGTGCCATAAATGCCAGATTTATGCTGATAAGGTGCATGTGCCGCCGAATCCTTTGAATGTGATGTCTTCGCCGTGGCCTTTCGCTATGTGGCGCATCGATATGATTGGTAAGATTGAGCCGACCGCTTCCAATGGGCATCACTTCATCCTTGTTGCCATCGACTATTTCACCAAGTGGGTCGAAGCAGCGTCATTTGCGAAGGTCACCAAACATGTGGTTGCCCGATTCATCAAGAAAGAAATCATTTATCGCTATGGGATTCCCGAAAGAATCATTACTGATAATGGTTCTAATCTCAACAACAAAATGATGAAGGAGTTGTGCCAGAACTTCAACATTCAGCATCACAATTCTTCCCCTTACCGCCCTAAGATGAACGGTGCTGTTGAAGCGGCAAATAAGAACATAAAGAAGATTGTGCAGAAGATGGTCGTTACGTACAGAGATTGGCATGAGATGCTACCCTTCGCCTTGCATGGGTACCGTACTTCAGTACGTAAATCGACCGGGGCAACCCCTTACTCTCTTGTGTATGGTATGGAAGCAGTCCTACCTGTTGAAGTGGAGATTCCTTCTCTAAGAGTCCTGTTGGATGTCAAGTTAGACGAAGCTGAATGGATTCGGACAAGGTTTAATAAGTTGAGTCTTATCAAAGAGAAGCGAATGGCAGCCATTTGTCATGGGCAGTTGTATCAGAGTCGGATGAAGAGAGCCTTTGATCAGAAAGTGCATCCTCGATGCTTCCAAGTCGGAGATTTGGTGTCGAAAAGGATCCTTCCTCCTCAGACAGATCACAAGGGCAAGTGGACTCCTAACTATGATGGACTGTATATTGTCACCAAGGTTTTTGATGGTGGGGCCTTAATGCTTGCAACGATAGATGGTGAAAACTTCACTTCCCCGGTGAACTCAGACGCAGTTAAAAAATACTTCGCATGAAATAGACCCGCTGGACAATAAAATGAATAGTCCAGGCAAAAAATGGGCATCCCGATGAACCAAGAAAATGAAAAAGGTTCGGGCAAAAATTAGGGATTAAAAGTGAAAAGATTGTACACCCGGTAAGTTGAAAACCTGAAAACGCAACTTAGGCAAAAATGGGTATCCCGGTGGATTGAAAACCCGAAAAGGGCGATCCAGGCAAAAGTTAGGGATTAAGCGAATGACTGCGTTCTGAGTAGTTCTGAATCTCATCTCGTGTCAATGACTGGAAACTTTTGAAGGATAGGAAACAGTCCAATCACTCTTTTCAGAAAGCTGATCATCTGGAGGATCTTGAAGACGAGCAAGTCATAGCAGAATTGGAACCCAATAGAAATCCATTTCACATTGCCATTAGATTAATGTCTGTTTTTATCTGTTGTGCGATTACCTCTTTCCAGGGATTGCTTCCTGGTGTAAATGCCTATTCAGAGGCCGTTCAATCAATAAAATCATGTTATTCAGTATATCTCTATTTTCATTTTCATTTTTCTGTTTTGTTTGCAAAAATGACGTCTGAATTTTTGATAAACATTGCATAATGACACATAAGAGCTTTACAAGTACATGCTTAATAAACATTTAAAATTGCTGTAAATTTTAAGTGCTTTGGATCGTCTATTCAGAACAGGTTGTAACACCTCAAAATTTGCCCTCCTCTCTTGGGACTAGCTTAACATATTGCATTGCATTTTTAGGTCATTAGGCATTGCATATTGCATATCATGTGGTTACATTGTGCAAGCCATTCTCTCAAGTCTTGATCAGAAGATAAGAGGTCAAGTGCAAGCTAGGGTTTCATTGGACTGGTCAGCAATCATCTGAGGATGTGGAGGTCCAAATTGGGGTTTCATGATTCTCAAAAGACATTGGTCTTCATCTTGTTCAAAATGATTCATCATCATCATCATGGTTTGACATCATCAAGTGTTGAAGCACATTCCTTGAGATTAGGGTTTTGACCACTGGTCAACCCTAATCAGTTGCATTGGGTCAATCAGGACATGATCAGGAGATGGGGTCCATGATGTATATGGGGATCATTATTTGATTATATGGAGATTATTGAGGCTAGGGTTTCATCCTTGGGCCATTTCATCAGAAGATTTGAGCTCAGATTGATCAGTGCATTGCCAGATTCATCTATCAGTTTAAAAAGTCAACTGTGGTCAACTGTGCTTGATTTTATGGATTGGGAGGTGGAATTGAGTTGGATACACTTCATTCATGTTGAAAAAAGTGTTATTTGACATTTCAAAGCTCAAGAATGGAGAAAATAAGTCAGGACAAAAATTGCCAAAAATAGAAAGTGACTTGTAATGGAAGTTTCCAAAAATGGAAAGTTTTGACTTCAAAATTACATGTCCAAGGAAGCTTCAAATGAAAATTTGTTCAACATGAAAGTTGTATATCTTGGTCTCACCTTTCCAAAAAGTCCAAGAACTTGAAAATCCCATGTATGGTTGTCAAGTTATGGTCCATTCAATTTCAAAAATGACCCATAATCAGAGGGGCATAACTTCCACATGGAGTGTCCAAATTGAGTGATCTTTTTATGCACAAACTCCATTTGACATGTACTTTCATGGTGCATAATTGGATTTCATCAAAAATGGTCAATGCAAAAAGTCAAATTTCAAGTGTACAGTTAAAGATCCAGGGGCAAAATTGTCCAACTTGAGAAATAATGGGAATTTTTGAATGGGGATTTTTGCAACACCTCACAAATGATATTTGGAAATGGTTTGAATGCTCATAACATGTCAAGGCCTCATGGTTTGAGAACTCACTTTTGAAATGGACTTGAAAATGCATAAAAGTGCCATGACATGTGGAAAATGAGAAATACACATCCAATGAAGATGAGACAAGTTGCAACAGCTCATGACAGATATTTTAAGAGTGTATGAGCTGTCAATACAGCTGTCATTGGCCTATGGTGAAAATACCATTCTGCCCTTGCCTTGAAAATGACATTTTGCTAAACACATTCTATTTTGTTAATTAAGGTGATTAAGGCTTGATTAAGCTGAGGTATAAGTTCCTAATCCTAACAAACTCCTAACAGAATTCACATTTCCCAAAATCTCAATCTCTTTTCCCTCCAAATTCACCAAATTCTCTCAAGAACACAAAGAGCAAAAGTGAGAAAATCTCTTCCAATTCTCCATCAATTCGAGAATTTCTTGTTGCTGCCATCTCCAATCATCATCTTCTTCAACTGTTTCATTGATTCAACATCAAAACCATCTCCATTCGTGACTGTTCATATTTGGTGCAACCATGGCTTTTGGAGATTCCTTCCATTAGAAGCAAATTCGAGCCAAGCAAAGCACTCCATTCAACTCACATATCATCATTCTTCATCTGTTTTTGGAAATTGGTGCGCAAGGACACGAAATTCAACACTGCCATTGATTCAAGGTGATTTTTCGAATCTCGTGAATTGATGAATGTTTATAGGCTTTTTGTAGAGTGTTTCATGTAGTTTATCATGCTAGGCTTGGTTTGTGAAATGATGAATCATAGAGAGAGATATTGTGATTAGAAGCTTTTATACCAAAACCTAAAGTGTTCGATTCGTGAGATTTAGGAAGAATTAGTGGAAATCAAGGACATATTTGTGCTCCTGGCGTTGAGACCTTTCCAACGCATATTCATTTGTTGATTTTCATTGAGATTGAGTGTTCATGTGTTCTTGGCAAATCTGGAAAAAACGTGATGAATATGATGAAGTTTCTGGAAAAATGTTTCGTTTGATTCGCTGAAGTGCCTTGCTGATTTCAAAATGTGTTTCCCGCGTACGCCTTAGCCAATCAGGAGAAGCCACCGAGAAAATGAAACGCGGCGTTTGGACCATTGGACTGAAAAATTACGAAAATGCCATTAAAATCATTTTAATTAATAAAACACTTAATAATATTACATAATTCATTTAACATATTAAAAAATTCATAAAAAATTAATGGAAAGTCAGAAAAATATGAGGATTTTTTTTGTAGATCCCATTTTGTCTCTAGTTTTTATGGACATGATTTTGCAAGTTGTGCTTGGAGAAATGTTGACCTAGATTAGGGAACTTTGACTTGTATGCATTTTTGACATGTTCTACCATTTTCAATGTGAAATACTCATGCTTTAAAAGAAATTCTTGAAATTTTTTGTGGTGATTCTAGACATGTTACTGGTGATTTAAATGTAAAGTTTGTGATTTTTGGATACCTGTGGAGTAAGATATGATTTTTTTGAACTTAGGTGTGACAATTTGTGTCACACCTAACTAGGGCAACTTCATGAAATTATTTGCCTAGCCTATGCTTGTTGAAATGAGTTGAAATTTTGCATGGATGTTTATGGATATGTTGAGATGCTATGTGAATTTTTCTGGATTTTTATATGGCATTTCCAATTTGATTGATATTTTTCATCTCTGTTGGTCAATTATGCAAGTTCATATGACACATGTTTGTAAATTTAATGTGAAATCCTCATATGGTTTTAGATGAACATGAAATTTGGTATGCTGGTTGTAGACACATTGTAGGACATCCCTGTTTTGGTCCCATTCATTTCTTAATTGTTTTCATTGACTTATGAATTTTTGAAGTGAATGCATGTGTTGATGTCATGGTTTGGTTTGAATAATTGTGTCTGGATTTGTTGATTTTCATTGACCTAGTTCCTTTTGTCCAATTGAGCTGAAAATTGACATGCTATACCTTGAATATGTCCTGTTTAGGTGTGAATTATTTGAGGATTTTTGGAATTATTTTGGTATGCTTTTGATGGAATTCATTCTGTTTGGACATTGGATGTTGCATTTGACCTAGTTTGTGATGTTTTGGTCATGAAATGAATATGATGAATGATATGAGTATGGGATCAATTGCTCTTGCTTTTGAATTGCTTTAGCTTGATTTTGGTTGAAGATCCCTTGCTGTTTAGAATTTTTTCTCACTTTTGGACCCTAGGCTTGGCCTAGTGGTCTAGTTTCTCACATTTGGATTGACTTTTCAGGATGAAATGCATGATGCTTAAGGAGAATGCTTCAAGTCAATTAAATTGAGATTGTTTGGTGTTGTGAACTAACATGAATTTGTTTTGTAGGTTGTGAAGCTTGAGCTTGAGCTTATAGCTTGCCTTTGTGTGCATTAATCTGTATAGTCTGACTGATTAACATTTGCTGTTTATTGTTGTCTGTCTGAGTACTGATGATACTTGATTGATTTCAGGTACATTTAGTTGCTTACAGTTCTTTAAGAACTTGCTTGCTGCTGCTTGGTTTTTAAACCACTTGAGGTAGGACTTCTATTCTTCATGTAGTCTGGAGACCCGGCCTGTTACTTGGCCGGGCAAACTGTCTGAAGTCCTCCTTAAGAGGCGATGTTTGTGATTGTTTAATATTGTGCCTAAGCAGGTGAAGTCCTCTATGAGGCAATTGGTGGAAGCCAAGGGATATGCAATCTATCCCCCACTATTCTGTGAGTCGTCCCTCTGCTCACACGTCTGTGTGTTGATGCATTGGGACACAAACCCAAGATCTCGTGCTGTTGCACAATTGAGTCAGAGTCTTTGAGCGTAGAAGGGTCCCTCCATTCTGGACCCACACTCCTTTATCTAAAAGCTCTCCCTGGTCAGGGATAAGAGCTGTGAGGTCTCATCCTCACTTCACCTTTTCATCTGCTTCACCTTAGCCTCGTAATGGCAAGGTTAAGAGCGAGCAATACCCATGTACAGATGACTTGCTTCGGCAGTCAAACCCATTGTGTGAGCCTCACTTGATTGGTTATAGTGTGTGCTATGTGAATATTTGTTTGAAATGCTTGGGTTGTTCTGTTTGTATGCTTGTATGCTTGCTTCTTTCCTGGATAGGATTAGTTTGCAATTGTGCAAGTAGGTAGAAACCTGAACGTAGGGTAACGATGCATGACAACACTAGGCTCGAGTCCAGCTCCCTGGTAGTGTGTCTTCCCTTGGTTTCTGGCTAGATTTTCTTTCCCTTTAGGGGGAACTACATCGCCCTGATCCTTGTTCCAGACGAGGTATGTAGGCAGGTGGTCGTGCGAGACCACTCCGGGCAACCTTTTTCTTTTTTGTGTGTGTTTACTTGTTATCTGACTGTGTGTTTGGTTCGGATGCCGACGTAAGTCCAATGATTGGTTGTCGGGCTCTACGTTTGCCGTTTTGCGTGTGTTTTGGTTCGGATGCTGACGTAATTCCATCGAGTGGTTGTCGGGCTCCATGTTTGCCATCTGTTTGTGCGTTTTGTGTTGTTTGGCGTGCGTAAGCCGAACTACAGTGGCTCTGATTCTCGTTCCAGACGAGATATGTAGGCATAGGACGCGATGTCCTATCGAGCTCCCTTCTCCTAACCCCACCTGCATTCCCTGTGTGTGTGTGTGATGTTTTAGCAACCTATTCTTTATTTTAGAACGTGGATCCCGTCGAGTACGACGGACGTGAGGGGTGCTAATACCTTCCCCTTGCGTAACCGACTCCCTTACCCTTTCTCTTTGGTCGCGAGACCATTTCCTTTCCAGGTTTCTCTGAGCGTTTCCTTTCCCTATCTTGGGACAAATAACGCGCAGTGGCGGCTCTTGTTGTGTTTTTATTTGAGTCCCGCCGGTTTTTTCGTGTAATGCGACAGCTGGCGACTCTGCTGGGGAGTACCACCAACTGATATAGACCTGTGCTGGTCCATCTTCCCTAAGCGAGTCTTTCCTAGCGTTCTAGGATAGTTTAGGTTGCTTGTGATGTTTGATTTATTGCATTTATTATTCTAACCATTGTATATATTTGCATTAAATATGTGCATGCATCATTCTATCATGTTGCCGTCCTCTGTGCAGGTGGTTCCTCTGTTTGGGGTGGGTGTTCTGAGTGGGGCTAAAACCCAGGCCCGAGTATACACCTAGGATTAGTGTGGTCTCATGTTGCCTCCTTCATGTTAGGTCAATATGTGCCTGGCAGCATGATGTACCACAAGCCGGACGAGGTTCATTTGATAGTGCTTGCCTCTGTGGGTATTCCACTTTGGTTGAGTTACTTCATCTGAACTGTTGACTCTGGTGACCGATCATTTCCCGGATCTTTGGTTTAGACGATCTTAAGGGAGCTACAATGGCACACCCGAAAGGGCAAACCCATTGAGTATCTCTGCCCGATTGTCGAGACTATTATCCGCCTTAGGATAACCTGATTAGAATTTACCTGTGAGGGGAGGGTGATTCTTACAGATGCATGTTCAGATGGTGACTATTGGTTACGTGGATCAGAGTCATATTTATAAGTCGGATTTATGACCATTTATTGTCGTGACGCCGGAGTGCTGTCCGTGGTATTTATCAGTGGGGATCCGTTTATTTCGGGATTCCCCGGGCCGATTTTATCAGTGGGGATCCGTTTATTTCAGGATTCCCTGGGCCGATTCAGATGGTTATGGGGATCTGCTCAGAGACTGATGATGATGATGTATCTGTCTTCCGTTTATTTCGGAACCCTTGAGTTAGATTTGTGGTTACATGTTCCCTCAGATGGTTGTGATCGGTTCAGAGATCAGGGTTGTGATTCAGAGCAACAAATGATCAGATGACTTGGAGGATGACCCAGCGCATTGCATACATCTGCATCATTCTCATTTTGCATTCATCTGCATCAAACCTACATCTAACCATATGGGGAGTATTATTGATTGAGAATCTGGTTGAGAGACATCTTGAATTTCAGAATGTGGATGTCAAAATATTATCTGTCTCGATGAAACCAGAATCAAAGGACGGAATCTTCCTCATATGGATAGATGTTGCATTCATGCATATTAACCCATTTGCTGTTTTGTAGGTGTCAACCGGTGCACATAGCTCGTTTGCTCAGATATCCTGCTGGGGGCAACAAATCCAAACTGATGGATCCTCCCAACGACGATATCCTCGAATTGAAAGAGATGGTGAGGGAGTTGTTCAGTGTTGTGCAAGGGCTTGCCTTGGGGCAGAAAGCCATGGCCAAGAGATTGGAAAGGATTGAGGGCTGGATGATCAAGGAGAAAGTTCAGGAAGAGGTTCCGTCCTTCGTAGTAAAGAAGCCCTCTGGCAATGGTCATCTTGAGAAGGAAGTTGAATCAGGTGGTGTGCAGGCCAAAAGAGAACGCGGTAAGGATCGTTATCACCCATATGCTGATACGGTAACAATCCCTACTAGTAATCAATCTGCACAACAGCGACAACCACCACCTCAACAGAGGACACAAAGAGCGGTGGGCCAAGTGAGAAGGAGGACGACAGACCGTCATTTCAATAAACCACCCGTGACTTACGCCTCTCTGTTTAAAAAGTTGAAAGATCTTGGGTTGGTGCAGCCGAGGATGTTGACTCTGTTGAAACCTGATCAGAGGCCTGCCAGTTATGATGAGAATGTCAGGTGCGAGTTCCATGCTGGGGCACCCGGACATCATGTTGAGGATTGCAAAGCTTTTAAGCATGTGGTCCAGGACTTGGTGGATTCTAAGACAATCAGCTTTGCACCGATGGCAGATGATAGTGTTAACCCCGTGACAAGGCATGATCCTGTAAAAGTAAAAGTGATGTCGAAGGACAAGAAAGGGATAGAGGTGACTGAGAATGATCAGTTAGAAATACCAATGTCTGGGGTCCCAAAAAGTCTGGTGAAAAATGGAGCTTTCCGTCGTGTTGATGATTGTTGTGCAGCCATCGCTACAAAAGGGTGTGTGGTAATTGGGGAAACGGTCCAGAGAATGATGAAAGCAGAAATGGACGATGTAAGGTGTAAAGCACCCAGTCTGGCAGTTGAAACCATCAAGGTGGCAAATGCCGTTGGTGTTGAGAAAGAGAAAAAGCCGTCCATTTCTTCTTACAAACAGGCGGTGGAAGTGGTGAGAAATGGAGGGATCCCAGGCTGGGGAAAAATCATAGGCATTGTGGTAAAGGCGGATATGTTTGGGATTGGTTATCATCCAGGTCAAGACTCGTCTGAGCAGAACAGAGGACATCGTCCGTCGTTCACCTTTGTCAGTGTCGGAATGCTAGATTCAGATCACGCCTATACAGTGGGTAAAGAAACTGACAGTGATTGGGAGATTGATCAATGGATAAAATCGTGCGTACCAGGAGGCTGGAAGGCTTAAAAAGATCAGCACTGTCACTCGTCCGGTAGAGTAATATTTCTTGTTTTCAGTTCTTATCTGCATGAAAGCCATACGTTTTGCCCGAAACGTATTGGTCCATTGTAAGGGCCACCTCATGTTCATAAATTTGCATTTTCTGCATCATTAATAAATGGATGTTTTTCAGTCAAAAAGCGGTGTTCCCTGTTTTTCATTTATTTTTGCAGTTTTTAAAACAAATAAAAATGGCAATGTTTGTTTTCATTTTTCTTTTTTGATTTGTCTCGTCCCAAAGTCGAAAAATAATTCTCCGGATCTCGTTGATAACAATTTGGTTACACCTCATATGACTTCGACAATCCAATCTATCTTGCTGAAGAAGAAGACGAAGAAGATTGTGATCTGCTGGAATTAGCCAGGTTGTCGAAACAAGAGGAGAGGGTGATTCAGCCGCACGTGAAGCGGGTTGAGATTGGTATTCCAAGCACCGCCGAGGTCAGGAAGGAAGTGAAATTAGGGCCGCTTCAGAGGCAAGTCGAGAGCAGAATGGTAGCCCTGTTGGCAGAGCATGTGGATACCTTCACCTGGTCATGTCATAATATGTCAGGGTCGGAAACCAATGTCGTTGTGCACAAGCTGCCATGGAAAGAAGACTGTCCTCTAGAGAAGCGGAATGCCGGTGCTACTTATCAGAGAGCCATGGTGACTTTGTTTCGTGATATGATTCATCATGAAATCAAATGCTATGACATGATAGCAAAGTCCCAAACAGGAGAGGGGCATCTGGCAGAACGGGGCAAGTCGGTTGACCAGTGGAGAAAATTCAAACTGAGGTTGAATTCGAATAAGTGCACTATCAGAGTGCGGGCCGGTAAGCTGCTGGGGTTCATTGTAAGGGAGGAATCGAGGCTCATCCTGTAAAAAAAAAAAAACAATAAGAGAAACGCCTGAACCGAGAAAGAAAAAGAGAGGTTCTTGGTTTATTAGATAGATTGAACTACCTGTCATGGTTCACATCTCATCTAACAGCCACGTGCGAACCTATATTCAAGATGTTGAAAAAAAAAAGATCAAACGGTCAGGTGAAATAATGATTGCCAAGGGGCATTGAAAAATAAAAGGAAAAGTTGCAGGAGCCTCTGATTCTGTTGCCTTCCTATGAAAAGAAACTGTCAATTCTGTACTTGACGGTCTTCGAGGGGTCTATGAGGTGTATTGGGTCAGCATGACGAGTCTTGTCGAAAAGAGCATGCAATTTACCTAAGCAAAAAGTTTACCGACTGTGAAACAATACATTCACTGTTCGAGAAAACTTGATGTACTTTGGCATAGGCTGCTCGCCGACTGAGACAGTGTATGCTGGTTCATACCACTTTGTGGGTTTCCAAGATGGATCCGATCAAGTATGGGTTTGAGAATCCAGCATTGGCCGGACAGGTTGCGAGAGTGAAAAAGAATGTTGACTGATTTGGGATACTCTCAGAAAGCAATCAAGGGGTGTATTGTCTGATTACATCGCCCAGCAACCCGTGGAGGATTATCAACCGAGGAAGTTTGAGTTCCCTGATGAGGACATCTCGAGGTGCTCCAATCGAAAGATTGAGAGTGACCGATCCCGGAGGAGGGGCTTGACCCTGAATCCGAACGGATTCTGATGTCTGATAGGGAGGTTAAGGTGAATAAGCTTTTGTTGCCCGGATAACATTTAAATGCACCGGCAAGGGTGGCTGAGTACGAAGCTTGTTGCCTGGGTATCGAACTTCGGTGCACATATCTACTGGGGCAACTCCTTTCTCATTGGTATATGGAATGGAGGCTGTATTACCTGTTGAAGTTCAGATTCCCTCTTTGAGAGTCCTGATGGACGTAAAATTGCAAGAGGCTGAATGGGTAAGGACCCGGTACGAAGAGCTAAGCCTGATAGAGGAAAAGAGGCTAGCAGCCATCTGTCATGGGCAGTTGTACCAACAGCGGATGAAGCGTGCTTTTGACAAAAAGGTGCGACCTCGGGTATCACGTAGGTGATATGGTGCTGAAAAGGATCCTTCCTCCTCAAATGATCGTAGGGGCAAATGGACACCCAATTATGAAGGTCCATTCGTGGTCAAGATGGTTTTCTCTGGTGGAGCCTTGTTGTTAACGACCATGGATGGCGAGGATTTTCCATCCCCTGTGAATGCGGACGCAGTTAAAAAAATACTTCGTATAATTGACCCGCTGGACGAAAAGAATAAAATAGTCCAGGCAAAAATGGGCATCCCGGCGAACCAAAAAACAGAAAGAAAAGGTTCGGGCAAAAATTAGGGAAAAAAACTGTACACCCGGCAAGTCGAAAACCTGAAAAGGCGACTTGGGCAAAAATGGGTATCCCGGTGGACTGAAAACCCGAAAGGGCGGTCCAGGAAAAAGAGGGATTGAACGAACAACTGCGTCTAGCATGATCGTTTGCGCTTTGGTTAAAGCAACATGGATAATACCCGGTGGGGATCAATCAGAAACGTCTTGTTCAGAAGACAGAAAGCACGGAGAGTCTGAGGACATATGGGGTGTAACCGAGTTGGAACTCGATGAGATCACGGGTTTCACATTGCCATTAGGATAGATTTTTCCTTTTGTGCAATTACCTCTTTTCAGGAATTGCTTCCTTTGTATTGCTCAATTTGAGTCACACTTTTTTTCAATCAATAAAATGCATATTCAGTCAAATAATTTTGTTTTTGTTTTTCATTACCGCTTTGATTGCAAAAACATCCAGATATTTTTGATAAAGAATCTTGCATTTTAAGACATACAGGTCCCTTCCGATGCATGTTTATAAGATTGAAAGCTTGATATCTTATTTGGAAGGTTGGGTGACCCAAGTGTTGAAATCTTGACACGCCTGGGGCACGGTTTTATCTAACGATCTCTTTTGCAGGTGCTGTTAGGTATTTTCACTCACTTGCAGGTTGTGATGTGGAAGCTGTTGGAAAACAAATCCCCATGGAGTCCGATCAGGGATGAGTGAATGGGTAGTGAAGGGATGATGAGAAGACGTTGAGACGTACGATGATCCTTGAATGATATCAAGAAGACTCTTCAAAATCAGAAGATTGGAAAGTCCGTAGAAATCCCCCGCAGGGTCCAGTCAGGGGCGAGGGACGGTGAAGAGACGACGTCGAGACGTTCGACGACCTTCGGAATTAATCAAGAAGACTCTTCAAAGTCGGAAAATTGGAATTTCTGTATAAGTCCCAGGAGTTCGCTCTCCGTCGAGCTCGGAGCGATTGGGAATACAAGATGATGGAGCGGAAAAGGTCCAGACGAGTCTGGGAATTCTCAAAAGTGGAAAGCTGATACGAGATTGGGAGGTAGATACCATGGTTCGACGAGTCGACGGGAATTATATATCAACTTTTCTCATTTTCCCAGCTAAGTCCCCAGGCAGAATTAGAGGACCAACATCCCCTGCAGATCCGAGGTCTGTGGTTTCCCCAGCTGAGTCAAGATGGTTATCCCCGGCAGGTGTAAAACGGTATTTCCTCAGCAGCCAGGCCTGAAGGTTGCTATTCCCCGAGTGGAGCGGGTTTCAATGAAATATATCTCCAATAGTGTTCATCCTACCAGTGGATTGGACAAGTTTCCGTAGCGGACTGATATCTGCATCCCCAGCTGAGTTGATTCTATCTATGGATTGCATGGGTTGTCCCCAGCGGAGTGGCATTCGTTTTCCCTAGCAGGGTTTGGATGGTTATCCCCAGCAGGTGTCAGATCGATGTTTCCCCAGTCGCCAGGCCTGGAGGTTGCTGTTTCCCAGCAGAGTATCTGTGAGCATTTCCCCAGTGAAGTCGTCAGGTATCTGTGAGGGTTCCAAGCAGAGGTAGGATGTACATCCCCAGCAAGTCAAAGATTGTTGTATCCCCACAGAGCGTGGGTGGTTCTTATCCCAGCGGTTTCCCGAGCGGATTGGGTGCCAAGGAGGTTCTTCCCCAGCAAGGGTTACCTTTTCCCAGCAGCAGCAGTGCTATCCCCAGTCGGGTGGAGATCGGAGTATTGACGAGTTCCTCAACAGAGTGTCTCGTACTCCCCAGCAGAATCCCTTGAGGGGGACGCTTTTTATGCATTCATCATGTAGCGTAAGCATAGCATACTGCATAGAAAAATAATAAAGCGCGTAGCATTTCCATAATTATGGAGCATTACGCAGAAAAAATCAATCATGCATCATATTGCAAGCACAAGCTAGTCTCAAGCCGTGGTTACCGTTTGAGAGGTGGTTGTGCCAGAAAGCGAAAATGTTACTCTGTGGAGTTTAGCATCATGACGTCAGATCAGCAATGTTCCTCAGTAGTGCGATATTGGAGGAAATGTTTCCGTCGGACAGAAATGGAAATAAAATCAGAGGATGTTACGCGATCAGCGCGATTCAAGCCGTGGTTACCGCTTGAGGATTGGTTTTGCCGGACAGTGAAGACGATACTCCGAGGAGTTCAGCAGCGGGATTTTGGAGCAGCAGTATTTCCCAGTCATCAGTAAGTGCCTGGTCGAGCTTTCTTTGGTGTCAGTCAACATCATCATTCGATGTCCAGTCAACGTCAAGTTATTTCCCAGTCATTGTTTAATGTCTGGTCGATCATTGTCTGATGCCTGTAAACATCATTGTTTGATGCCTGTCAACATCATTGTCTGATGCCTGTAAACATCATTGTTTGATGCCTGTCAACATCATTGTCTGATGCCTGTAAACATCTTTGTTTGATGTCCTGTCAACATCTTTGTTTGATGTCCTGTCAACATCATTGTTTGGTGCCTGTAAACATCATTGTTCGATGTCCAGTAAACGTCGAGTTCTCTCCCAGTCATCAGTCAGTGTCTGGTTGAAAGTGTTACTCTGAGGAGTTCAGCATCATGGCGTCAAATCAGCAGTGTTCCCTAGTAGTGCGATACTGGAGGAAATTTTTCCGTCGGACAGAGATGGAAATAATATCAGAAGACGTTACGCGATCAGCGCGATTCCGGGGTTCAAATGGAGAAAAGGAAATGTTGAGGCATTTTCTGGAGATGGGGTTCAAATGAAGAAAGGGAAGTGTTGCGACATTTTCTGGAGATCGGGGTTCAATCAGAGAAGAGTATATGCTGAGGCATTTTCTGGGGTTCAAATGAAGATTGGAGTTGAAGAATGTATCCGGGATGAGGTCCTTAGGATTATCTTCTGTTCATGTGTCACCTTGGACTCTGGCTGAGGCCAATGGAGGTCGTTATAGGTGTCTTCTGAGGAAGAGATACACATGCTACCTTCCTTTTGTGAAGGTATACCCTCTGACATGTCGCCCTCAGAGTGGTGTTTGGTGTTATTTCCGGCGTTGCCAACGGAATTATCACGGAGAAAAGGAGATGTTGAGGCATTTTCTGGAGACGGGGTTCAAATGGAGAAAAGGAAATGTTGAGGCATTTTCTGGAGACGGGGTTCAAATGGAGAAAGGGAAATGTTGCGACATTTTCTGGAGAGCGGGGTTCACATTGGCGATCGTGAGTTATCGTCAGGCGACTGGGGTTCAAATCGGAGAATGGGGTTCATTATTTGGCAAACAGGAGAGTGGGGTTCAAATGCAGAGATCCGAGGATCGTTTGCGCAGGAAAATTTCGGGGTCCAAGAAAATAAAAAATAGAGAAAACTTCGGGGTTCAAGAAAAGCATAAAAAGAAAAAGAATAATAATCCCGAGCGGATGTGGCGTTCAGGCCGTGGTTGTCCCTGTGTTACCATTTATGTTGGTATCCAGGTCGACGTTGCTGTTTCGATATTCAGGTCGACTTTCTCCGTACCAGACGGATTTTTCCTTCAAGACTGCTTCTTCGCCGATGCTGACAGGCGTTGTTAATTATTTCCCATCAGAGTGCAAATTGTTCGTCTGTTCTTGGTATTCAATCACTCTTCATCCTGATCATCTGAAAGCCGAGGCTGTTCATATCGACAGGTTCACAGTGGATTGAATAGGGGCAGCTGTAACACCTCAAAATTTGCCCTCCTCTCTTGGGACTAGCTTAACATATTGCATTGCATTTTTAGGTCATTAGGCATTGCATATTGCATATCATGTGGTTACATTGTGCAAGCCATTCTCTCAAGTCTTGATCAGAAGATAAGAGGTCAAGTGCAAGCTAGGGTTTCATTGGACTGGTCAGCAATCATCTGAGGATGTGGAGGTCCAAATTGGGGTTTCATGATTCTCAAAAGACATTGGTCTTCATCTTGTTCAAAATGATTCATCATCATCATCATGGTTTGACATCATCAAGTGTTGAAGCACATTCCTTGAGATTAGGGTTTTGACCACTGGTCAACCCTAATCAGTTGCATTGGGTCAATCAGGACATGATCAGGAAATGGGGTCCATGATGTATATGGGGATCATTATTTGATTATATGGAGATTATTGAGGCTAGGGTTTCATCCTTGGGCCATTTCATCAGAAGATTTGAGCTCAGATTGATCAGTGCATTGCCAGATTCATCTATCAGTTTAAAAAGTCAATTGTGGTCAACTGTGCTTGATTTTATGGATTGGGAGGTGGAATTGAGTTGGATACACTTCATTCATGTTGAAACAAGTGTTATTTGACATTTCAAAGCTCAAGAATGGAGAAAATAAGTCAGGACAAAAATTGCCAAAAATAGAAAGTGACTTGTAATGGAAGTTTCCAAAAATGGAAAGTTTTGACTTCAAAATTACATGTCCAAGGAAGCTTCAAATGAAAATTTGTTCAACATGAAAGTTGTAGATCTTGGTCTCACCTTTCCAAAAAGTCCAAGAACTTGAAAATCCCATGTATGGTTGTCAAGTTATGGTCCATTCAATTTCAAAAATGACCCATAATCAAAGGGGCATAACTTCCACATGGAGTGTCCAAATTGAGTGATCTTTTTATGCACAAACTCCATTTGACATGTACTTTCATGGTGCATAATTGGATTGCATCAAAAATGGTCAATGCAAAAAGTCAAATTTCAAGTGTACAGTTAAAGATCCAGGGGCAAAATTGTCCAACTTGAGAAATAATGGGAATTTTTGAATGGGGATTTTTGCAACACCTCACAAATGATATTTGGAAATGGTTTGAATGCTCATAACATGTCAAGGCCTCATGGTTTGAGAACTCACTTTTGAAATGGACTTGAAAATGCATAAAAGTGCCATGACATGTGGAAAATGAGAAATACACATCCAATGAAGATGAGACAAGTTGCAACAGCTCATGACAGATATTTTGAGAGTGTATGAGCTGTCAATACAGCTGTCATTGGCCTATGGTGAAAATACCATTTTGCCCTTGCCTTGAAAATGACATTTTGCTAAACACATTCTATTTTGTTAATTAAGGTGATTAAGGCTTGATTAAGCTGAGGTATAAGTTCCTAATCCTAATAAACTCCTAACAGAATTCACATTTCCCAAAATCTCAATCTCTTTTCCCTCCAAATTCACCAAATTCTCTCAAGAACACAAAGAGCAAAAGTGAGAAAATCTCTTCCAATTCTCCATCAATTCGAGAATTTCTTGTTGCTGCCATCTCCAATCATCATCTTCTTCAATTGTTTCATTGATTCAACATCAAAACCATCTCCATTCGTGACTGTTCATATTTGGTGCAACCATGGCTTTTGGAGATTCCTTCCATTAGAAGCAAATTCGAGCCAAGCAAAGCACTCCATTCAACTCACATATCATCATTCTTCATCTGTTTTTGGAAATTGGTGCGCAAGGACACGAAATTCAACACTGCCATTGATTCAAGGTGATTTTTCGAATCTCGTGAATTGATGAATGTTTATAGGCTTTTTGTAGAGTGTTTCATGTAGTTTATCATGCTAGGCTTGGTTTGTGAAATGATGAATCATAGAGAGAGATATTGTGATTAGAAGCTTTGATACCAAAACCTAAAGTGTTCGATTCGTGAGATTTAGGAAGAATTAGTGGAAATCAAGGACATATTTGTGCTCCTGGCGTTGAGACCTTTCCAACGCATATTCATTTGTTGATTTTCATTGAGATTGAGTGTTCATGTGTTCTTGGCAAATCTGGAAAAAACGTGATGAATATGATGAAGTTTCTGGAAAAATGTTTCGTTTGATTCGCTGAAGTGCCTTGCTGATTTCAAAATGTGTTTCCCGCGTACGCCTTAGCCAATCAGGAGAACCCACCGAGAAAATGAAACGCGGCGTTTGGACCATTGGACTGAAAAATTACGAAAATGCCATTAAAATCATTTTAATTAATAAAACACTTAATAATATTACATAATTCATTTAACATATTAAAAAATTCATAAAAAATTAATGGAAAGTCAGAAAAATATGAGGATTTTTTTTGTAGATCCCATTTTGTCTCTAGTTTTTATGGACATGATTTTGCAAGTTGTGCTTGGAGAAATGTTGACATAGATTAGGGAACTTTGACTTGTATGCATTTTTGACATGTTCTACCATTTTCAATGTGAAATACTCATGCTTTAAAAGAAATTCTTGAAATTTTTTATGGTGATTCTAGACATGTTGCTGGTGATTTACATGTAAAGTTTGTGATTTTTGGATACCTGTGGAGTAAGATATGATTTTTTTGAACTTAGGTGTGACAATTTGTGTCACACCTAACTAGGGCAACTTCATGAAATTATTTGCCTAGCCTATGCTTGTTGAAATGAGTTGAAATTTTGCATGGATGTTTATGGATATGTTGAGATGCTATGTGAATTTTTCTGGATTTTTATATGGCATTTTCAATTTGATTGATATTTTTCATCTCTATTGGTCAATTATGCAAGTTCATATGACACATGTTTGTAAATTTAATGTGAAATCCTCATATGGTTTTAGATGAACATGAAATTTGGTATGCTGGTTGTAGACACATTGTAGGACATCCCTGTTTTGGTCCCATTCATTTCTTAATTGTTTTCATTGACTTATGAATTTTTGAAGTGAATGCATGTGTTGATGTCATGGTTTGGTTTGAATAATTGTGTCTGGATTTGTTGATTTTCATTGACCTAGTTCCTTTTGTCCAATTGAGCTGAAAATTGACATGCTATACCTTGAATATGTCCTGTTTAGGTGTGAATTATTTGAGGATTTTTGGAATTATTTTGGTATGCTTTTGATGGAATTCATTCTGTTTGGACATTGGATGTTGCATTTGACCTAGTTTGTGATGTTTTGGTCATGAAATGAATATGATGAATGATATGAGTATGGGATCAATTGCTCTTGCTTTTGAATTGCTTTAGCTTGATTTTGGTTGAAGATCCCTTGCTGTTTAGAATTTTTTCTCACTTTTGGACCCTAGGCTTGGCCTAGTGGTCTAGTTTCTCACATTTGGATTGACTTTTCAGGATGAAATGCATGATGCTTAAGGAGAATGCTTCAAGTCAATTAAATTGAGATTGTTTGGTGTTGTGAACTAACATGAATTTGTTTTGTAGGTTGTGAAGCTTGAGCTTGAGCTTATAGCTTGCCTTTGTGTGCATTAATCTGTATAGTCTGACTGATTAACATTTGCTGTTTATTGTTGTCTGTCTGAGTACTGATGATACTTGATTGATTTCAGGTACATTTAGTTGCTTACAGTTCTTTAAGAACTTGCTTGCTGCTGCTTGGTTTTTAAACCACTTGAGGTAGGACTTCTATTCTTCATGTAGTCTGGAGACCCGGCCTGTTACTTGGCCGGGCAAACTGTCTGAAGTCCTCCTTAAGAGGCGATGTTTGTGATTGTTTAATATTGTGCCTAAGCAGGTGAAGTCCTCTATGAGGCAATTGGTGGAAGCCAAGGGATATGCAATCTATCCCCCACTATTCTGTGAGTCGTCCCTCTGCTCACACGTCTGTGTGTTGATGCATTGGGACACAAACCCAAGATCTCGTGCTGTTGCACAATTGAGTCAGAGTCTTTGAGCGTAGAAGGGTCCCTCCATTCTGGACCCACGCTCCTTTGTCTAAAAGCTCTCCCTGGTCAGGGATAAGAGCTGTGAGGTCTCATCCTCACTTCACCTTTTCATCTGCTTCACCTTAGCCTCGTAATGGCAAGGTTAAGAGCGAGCAATACCCATGTACAGATGACTTGCTTCGGCAGTCAAACCCATTGTGTGAGCCTCACTTGATTGGTTATAGTGTGTGCTATGTGAATATTTGTTTGAAATGCTTGGGTTGTTCTGTTTGTATGCTTGTATGCTTGCTTCTTTCCTGGATAGGATTAGTTTGCAATTGTGCAAGTAGGTAGAAACCTGAACGTAGGGTAACGATGCATGACAACACTAGGCTCGAGTCCAGCTCCCTGGTAGTGTGTCTTCCCTTGGTTTCTGGCTAGATTTTCTTTCCCTTTAGGGGGAACTACATCGCCCTGATCCTTGTTCCAGACGAGGTATGTAGGCAGGTGGTCGTGCGAGACCACTCCGGGCAACCTTTTTCTTTTTTGTGTGTGTTTACTTGTTATCTGACTGTGTGTTTGGTTCGGATGCCGACGTAAGTCCAATGATTGGTTGTCGGGCTCTACGTTTGCCGTTTTGCGTGTGTTTTGGTTCGGATGCTGATGTAATTCCATCGAGTGGTTGTCGGGCTCCATGTTTGCCATCTGTTTGTGCGTTTTGTGTTGTTTGGCGTGCGTAAGCCGAACTACAGTGGCTCTGATTCTCGTTCCAGACGAGATATGTAGGCATAGGACGCGATGTCCTATCGAGCTCCCTTCTCCTAACCCCACCTGCGTTCCCTGTGTGTGTGTGTGATGTTTTAGCAACCTATTCTTTATTTTAGAACGTGGATCCCGTCGAGTACGACGGACGTGAGGGGTGCTAATACCTTCCCCTTGCGTAACCGACTCCCTTACCCTTTCTCTTTGGT
Source organism: Lathyrus oleraceus (assembly GCF_024323335.1). Taxonomy (NCBI): domain Eukaryota; kingdom Viridiplantae; phylum Streptophyta; class Magnoliopsida; order Fabales; family Fabaceae; genus Lathyrus; species Lathyrus oleraceus. Next base: position 297,573,733 of record NC_066581.1, on the reverse strand, counting down.
CGCGAGACCATTTCCTTTCCAGGTTTCTCTGAGCGTTTCCTTTCCCTATCTTGGGACAAATAACACGCAGTGGCGGCTCTGTGTTGTGTTTTTATTTGAGTCCCGCCGGTTTTTTCGCGTAATGCGACACAGGTACCCTCGGGGCATTTCCTTAAAATCCCCTGCAGATGATCGTGAGTGTTTTCCTCCAACAGACGAACTGCAGAGCTGATCAGAGCGTTGGATTCTTCAATCCCCAACAGGTTCTCACCACTGTACCTCCCCCCAAGCGGTGGTTTCAGATTATACACTCCCCAGTAGAGTTGACAGTGTCAGATTATATACCCCCAGCGGAGTTGACAGTGCTAGACTGTATCTTCCCAGCAGAAGCGGCTGCTCCTCAGAGTTCGAGGCCAGATCGATAATCCCAATGCCAGATCCATGGTTTCTTTCCTTGAAGCAGAACCTCGGTACCGTATCGGTGTTTGCTTCCCCTGATGAGTCATCTCTCGCAGATCGTGGTTGCTAGAACCACTATCGCTTTCCCCAACAGCAGGTTTTCAGTGTCGTTCTCTCCCCAGTCAAAATCCCGGTATTTCGTCATTGCTAGAACACCGTGTGGCGGGTCATTTCCCCACAGAATTCTTTGTGCTGTGCATCTCTAGCAGCCTTGCCAGGGTCCAGAAGATGGTGATCAATTCCCCAGCAGATCTCCTTGCCTCAGCTTGGCATTCTCCCTAGCATTTCGCATCCATGCATGTAAAATCATATTGCATTGCATCCTCCCAAATCACGTAGCATTTCCATTTTCATGGAGCATTACACCATTGAAAAATTCAAACATACGCATGTAAGCATAAAACATTCTCGGTATCCCAAGTGATAAGCCAGAAGTTGTTTTCAGTACTCAGACTGAAGATTGTTCATGACTTACCTTTGTTATTCCCAGCAAGTGTCATTGGCCCATGCACCGCCTCTATTATCGTTCCCTATTTCTGCCGATGCTGACAGGCATGCAGTTTCCGGTATTCAGACCGAAGTGGCGTTCAGGCCATTTTTCTGATGTTCAGATCGAAGAAGTTTCCGACGTTCAGGTCGATGCAACTTGTGGCGTTCAGGCCAGTTTTCCAATGTTCAGATCGAAGAAGTTTCCGACGTTCAGGTCGATGCAACTTGTGGCGTTCAGGCCAGTTTTCTGATGTTCAGATCGAAGAAGTTTCCGACGTTCAAGTCGATGCAACTTGTGGCGTTCAGGCCAGTTTTCCGATGCTCAGATCGAAGAAGTTTCCTACATTCAGGTCGACGCAACTTGTGGCATTCAGGCCAGCCTCTCGGTGTTCAGACCGATATTAATAATCTCATATCTCCCGATGTTCAGATCGAAGTCATTTCCAGTATTCAGACTGATGAGCGGAATTCAGGCCATGGTTATTTCTGTGTTACCATTTATTTTGGTATCCAGGTTAACATTCTTTTTCGATATTCACACTGACTCTCACCGTACCAGACAGATTCTTCTTTCAAGACCACCTCTCTGCCGATTCTGACAGGCATTGTTACTTCACTTCACTTCAGTGCAAATTTTCGGGCTTTTATTGTATTCAATCCCTTGATACCTTGAAAGCACGAAAGCCGCTGCTATCTTCTTTCCAGGTCTCTAGTTGATTGAATAGGGGCAGCTGTAATACCCCAAAATTTACCCATCATTTTTCCTGGAAGCATACGCTTTACACCTCGTGCATGCATTCATTTTTAGGTCATTTAGCATTTGCATTTCATCATGGCAATCGGAATATTTTTTCAAAAAAAAAAATTAAATAAATAAATAAATAAATAAAAGAAAAAATCTCAAACTTGGACCTCTCTCAAAAGCCCACTAAGCTACCAATATTAGCCTATAAATACTAGAGTTTCATTGAAACAAAACAGACAGAAAAAGGAAGGGAAGCAAAACACTCTGAGATTTCCTTGGAACAAAACCCTGGACAAAACCTAGAGAGAGAAACCTGACAGAGAACTCAGAGCAGCCTCCAAACCCTGAAGGGAACTCAACTGCACAGAATCACCTCTGCCTCACATAAACCTTAAAGATTGTTTTGTAAACCTCACGGGTGCAACTCAATTTCAATCAAGCTCTCCAATCAGGTTTTCCCTATATCCATCATCTTTATGCCTTTAATTTGAATGCTCTAAATGTATGAGGTATTATGGGTGAATTTGATACCCTTTTGATGCATGTGTTTGACAAGAGGTTTAGGCCTCCTACCCTTGGTTGCTTTTTGTGAGCTTTTTGTGAATTTTAATGGCATGATTCATGTGGTTACATTTTGATTTGGGGGCAACTCTTGGTTACCCTATTTTGTTTCTCTAACCTGTTTGTTGAGTTTTGTTTTGTGAGGGCTCATATGACTCTTGCAGAGATGGTTTGCCTGGTGTTCCACTTTATTTGTGGGATACCACCTGGAGGTTTCATTCCGATTACCTGTACTGACTCACTTTCTTTGATGGTGTTAGCTTGGAAGGATCTCAGGGTTTCCTTGTTCCGTTAATTACTGTTACTTCGGATCTTTATTCGTGTGGTACTTTTATATTTTCCCGTATTTTTACCGCTTTCTTAGCTGGAAGACCCCGATAGGAGGCAATGTTTTGTGTGTTTACTTTATGCAGGTTCCTTCATCTAGGATTTCCCTTTTGCCTGAGCATCCCTAACCCTACCAACTCATTGATTTTTCTTCTCCTAAGAATACATTTACTCCTTCTACTACAGGCGAGTAAGTCTCCAAAGGTCGAGCATCCGGTAGATTGCGTAGTAACATCGTTCGTCCAAAACCCAATCCATAACCCCGTAGTTAGCCGAACTACGGCTTGCTCTGATTCTCATTCCAGATGAGATACGTAGGCATAAGACGCGATGTCTTAGCGAGCACACATCCCCCCAACCCATAGGTCAGCCGAGCTACGGAGACTCTGATTCTCATATTCAGATGAGATACGTATGCAGTGGGTGCGACATCCGCGCGAGTCATTTTCATTTAACCCCTTTTTTAGTAAACAACATAAGATAAACTCACACCCTTTAGACAAGAACTAAAAAAGTGGATCCCGTATAGTACTACGGATGCGTAGGGGTGCTAATACCTTCCCTTCGCATAACCGACTCCCGAACCCAAAATTTGGTTGCGAGACCTTGTCTTTTCCTTTCCTCTTTTCAGGTTTACTTCGAGCGTTTCCTTTCCCTCCTTTGGGATAAATAACGCACGGTGGCGACTTTTCTGTCATTTTCTTTCGCCGGTTATTTTTTCGCACACTGTATTTTTCAGGTTGCGACAACGGTCACCATCTTTGCTTGATATCACTCGAAGACGACTCTGCTTCTCTAAATCTATACCGGAGAAACTGTTAGAACATCAAAATCTCCCTGTCAAATTATCAATCACGGCAAATTCATATCAAACATCAATCAAATTAAGAATTTTACACAGTGATTGAAACTCAATAAAAATTACAAACGCAAAAAACTATCACGATGACATAATCGATACAGTGTAAGATCAAGCGCACGAATACAGTCAATGAAACATCAAAATAAGAATGAATAAATTGAGTTTTTTTTAATCTAAGATGAAAAAAGGAAATGGCTACAAATAAAAAAAACATACCATTGATTTGTAAAAATTGATATATTTGAAGAAGAAAAAATAGATATGTAGTCAAACATTGTATATTGCCTCAGGTCAGCAAAAGTCAATAACAACAATTTAAATGGTGTGACTTTTTAAATGGTTTGTCTCCAATAGTATGAAAGTTAGAATGGAGAATGCTAAAATAAAAAGAGAATGAACAGAGAAGGAAAGAAGGGTGAGAGGAATGACCATAAGAGAGGTTTGTTGAAGAGGGATAAATTTAAATGTAAAATGAAAAGGTTAAGAATAGTTGTCGCATCTCGAAAAATATGATTCCTTGCGATGGTCGCGGAAAAATTTATGTTCGAACAGAGTCGCCACCGAACTTTATTTATTCCGATGAAGGAATAGGAAAATATCGATAAAACCTTTAGGAAATTGAATAATGGTCGTCCCAACCATATTCGGGTTCGGGAGTTGATTACGCAAGGGGAAGGTATTAGCACCCCTTACGTCCGTTGTACTCAATGGGAACCTTTTAGTTCAATTTTGCGATTTAAATGTTAACTTATGTTGTTTTTTTTCTTCGAGTGATAATAAAATTGAATAAAGATGGATGGGAACCTCAGAAGGGGGAAAATGGAGGTTTTTTATTAGTGTGCTCGCCAAGATCTCGCAATCTCGTGCCTACGTATCCTTATGGTGCAATAAGGAAGTCAGGGCATTCGTAGTTCGGGGAACTACGATTGGTTGGTGTCTCTTAAGGAACGACTGTTTTAGATCGCGTTCTAAGGGCTCGACGCCGACTTGTCTACTCTCGGCGGAGGCTTAAGCACTAGTTTGTTGTGCGCGTTAGGAAGGATTAACAATGTTCTTTTTGAAAAGAGTTTTGGTCACACGGGGTGACAAATTGAATTAATATGTTAGATGTTTTGTATGATTGGTTTCGATCGCACGGGGGCGAGGATAGATAAATTCGATGTATTGAGATATTTTTGTTGGATGAAGAATACTCTGATGGTCGAGTAAGACGACTCGTATCCTAATAGACGAGGAGAGAAATCGAAGACTCTAGATCATCTCCCTTTTCATCCTTAATTGTAAAAGAAGTTTGATAATAGTTAAGGTATCTTAAATGGATGACAAATACTCGGATAGTCGAGTAAGACAACTCATATCCTAACAACCGGGAAAAGGAATAGAAGACTCTAGACCACTTTCTTTTTCATCTGAGTGATTATGAAAATAAGTTTATGTAAGGTTGATGTATTTTATAATAAACGACAAGTACTCGAATGACTGAGTAAGGCAACTCATATCCAAGCATTTAAGAAGAGGAATTAAAAACTCAAGACCATCTCCCTTTTCGTATAGTTTGTTATGAAAACGATTTGATTAAGTTGTATGTTTGTGGAAAAATGACAATTGTTCGACTGACAGAGTAAGAGAACTCGTATTCAAACAATTGAGGAGAGAAGTTAAAAACTCAAAGTCATCTCCCTTTTCATTTAGCTTATTATGAAAGTGTTTTGATTTGATCAGGGTTTAGAAGTTTGTAAAGAAATGACGAGTGCTTAACTGACCGGGTAAGAAAACTCGTATTCAAACAATCGAGGGGAGGAGTTAAAGGCTTAAAACCATCCTCCATTTCATTTTTATTTATTGTAAGAACGCTTTGATTTAATTATGCTTAAGTTGATTAGAATTGATTATTATTCGACTATCCAGGTAAAAGAACTCGTATTCAAATAATCAAGGAGAGGAGTTGAAAACTCAAAACCATCCCCCTTTATAAAAATAATTTGATGATGTTAGGTTTGGGCGAATTAGAAATGACGATTATTTGACTAACCGAGTAAGAGAACTCGTATTCAAATAATCGAGGAGAGGAGTTGAAAACTCAAAACCATCCCCCTTTTGATTTCTAAATGAAATAACATTTGATTGTGATTAGGCATTTTAATTTAATTTGAATAAAAATATTCGATATTGGATCGAGGTCTGAATATATGTGTTGGTGGATAAATTAGGTTATAATTAGTGAATCAATCATCTAATCGATTAGTTAATAATCGCTAGGTCTCATTGTAAGAAAGCCCAAGAGTAAGCTATGTGAGGTTGATGACGATGCTAAAATAGATCGACTTACAAGGGTATGGAAATGGGACTCGATTGAATCGAGAATTGTTTGGTTTTAGTGGTTTAAGGTAGTTTTGAATCGACGACGGATTTGAATGAAAATCAATCAATATTTAATTAACCAAGTTAATTTATTTAAAGCTTGATTGAATCAATCAATCAAATTAATTAAAATTAATTATCAAAATTATTCACTTAGGACAAATAATCATGTTAATTAAAATTAATTAATCGATTGAAATATCGATTGAAGCAAATGGATGCAAGCATGGCAAAGGGTGCACTCACCAAAATCCAATTAGGCCCAACCCAACTAATAATTAAGCCTTTGAGAAAATAAATAAATAAATATAAAGAAAAACAAAATGAAACATGGCTACAGGAGAAGAGTAGGGGGCGGCGTCCTAATGTCTGAAAGGAAAGAGAGCTTCATGTATTTTTAATTTGGAAGTCCACTAATAAAATATTGGCATACGGTGGTACATTAAGAGTAGAGGAACAAGATTTACAAATGCTTTCTCTTTCTCGCTTGATTTTCTTTGGATTAAACAATGTTTAAAGAAAAAAAATATTTGGCTAAGTCTAATTAATTTAAACATAAAGTTTGCACTTAAACAATTAATCCTAAATAATTAACTAACTCACACTTAATCCTAATTATAATTAACCTCTTAATCACATAAATTCTGAGGATTATAAATAATCATCTTAATCACAAATAGAAAAAGCAGAGTCTGAACTTAAATCCAAAATTAATTATTATTGATTAAGCGAGTTCCAAGAGATTAGTTTAGATTAGATGACCATGAAGAGGAGATGTGAACCTGAGAAATGAGGGTGAATGTGAGTGAAAGAAAATGAATGAGAATTCTGAGATTCTGTTATGTGGTGAATGAATCCACGGCGGTCGGAGTTTTGTTAGGCGGTGGAAGAAGGAGATGGAACGGAGGGGGAGCGACGACGGCGATGTGGCTTGGTTGGAGAAGGAGGTGGGCGTGAGATATGAGTCTCTGGTGGGTGGTTGTGACGAAAACGAAGGGGGCAGGTGGCGACTTCCGGCGGTGGGTTTGCGGCGTCGTCACGGTGGAATGGTTTTGGGTTGTTGAAGGTTCGTCGCCGGAGTGAACCAGAAGTAGTCGGATGAGATTGCAAGGAGAGATGGAGGATCTTGTGATTGTAAACTGTTTAACGGTCGGGGTGAGCGAGGAGATTTATGGTGAAGGAGACGAAGTGAGTGGCGATGGAGTTTTTGGTGGTGTTGAGTTGTAGCGGATGATGATGTGGACGCTGGCGGTGCGGAGGCTTGAGCGATGGTTGTAGCTGTTGGGGGGAGGAAGGGAGTGGTGAGAGGTTGAGGGAGTGTGAAGAGTGATGACGCGTGGGGGTCAGGAAAGATGAAAAGGCCCGGCGGAGGGTGGAGCTTGTGACGTGTTTGGGTGGCTATGGCGGTTCCGGCGAGGGAAGAAGAAAAATGAAAGATCCTCCTTTTATTTTTTTTCTCCGTTTTCTTTTTGTGGAGAGAGTCCAGGAAGAAGAATCCAAAAATTTGAGTCGTGGTTGAGAAATTAAAGGAGGTGAATCCAATTTTTGATGTTGTCCGTTGAATTTTTGAGAGAGACCTGTTTTCTTTTTGTTTTGCTTTCCTGTAGCAGAGAGGATCAGGGAAATATGAGAGATGGCCAGTTGTTGTCGTGAGAGATTGGAGAGAGAGTGAAGGTAGGCGTGAGTGGAGAGATAACGTGAGAGGTGGCGTATAGAGAGAAGAGAAATCTGGAAGTGAGATGTGAGGGAAAACGTGTAGTGGGGAGTGATGAGAGAGACATGAGGTGTAAAAAAAGATCTTTCCGAGATTTTCAATGTTGGCCATTTAAAAAGGGATCCAATGTCAAAAATATATTTTAATTGTTAACCATTATTATTACCTATTATTAAAGAAAAATATTTATTAAAAATTCCTAAATAATATTTTTATTTGAGTAATAATAATTATAAAATAATCTCTAATTTGGATACTAGAACAAAGAAATAAAAGAGCCGATTATAAATAGAAGTCGGGTGAAAATTTGCTCGAAAAATTAAATCAGACACACTAAAATGATCAACACAAAATATACTTATTGAAAAAATACAGCGTTTCCTCAAATTCTAAAATAAATTTGCACCGGTTAAAAGGCTCAGACGGGTCAAAATGCAACCGAAATAGTCGCTGAAAAATCTGACGAGCACACCAGGTTAGACTATGTGAACTGTAGACTAATAATACCGGCGTCTGCAATTTTAATGTTGAAACTTTTTACCCGCTGATTTTTGCATGTTCTTGAGAAATGATTCAACCGATTTATCTGTATTTTCAATAAATTTATCCCGACTGATACTTTAGATATTACTAATAATGAAATGCATGTCATGCTATACATATGATGCAAACTGGAATTAAAAATCGAATTTATAAAAGAAATTAAAATGCCCTGACAAAATTGGGGTATGACAGCCGCCCCTATTTAATTATCTTGAACCAGAAAGTAAGAATGATAGTAGTCTTCGTACATTCGTAGTCGAAGATAATTAAATACGAAAAGACCCAAATTTTGTTCTCTGAAATGCAAGGAAGAAATACAGAAAGAAAATGCATTGAGAAATATAGTAAAAAAAGTTATCAAAAGGTAAAATGAAACAGCCAAGACTTTCCGGGAGTCATCAGAATAGTATCTTGAGCTGAACACAAGGGATTTTCTGAGTATCAATGAAGCAGTATCCCATATGACATAGTCGAGATATTTCAACAAGGGAGTGATACCTCAACCGTATCTAAGATTCTCCGAGGATACTTAGAGAAATACCTCTAAAAATTGAATAAGACTCTTCAGATTGATAAAGCAGCAATCTCAAACAGCAAAATGAGATTCTCTGTATCAAATCGAAGCAGCCTCTTATATGATAGAATTAAGATATTCCGAACAAGGGAATGATACCTTAATTGAATCTAAGACTCCTCAAGGATACTAGAGCAATATCTCTAAAAAAATATGGACTGAGACTCTTCATATTGATGAAGCAGCATCTCAAACAGCAAAAATGAGATTCTCTGTGTCGAATTGAAGCAACATATTATATGATAGAATTAAGATGTTCCTAGCAAGGAAATGATACCTTAATTGAATCTAAGACTCTCCAAGGATACTTAGAGCAGTATCTCTAAAAAAACAAATGAGATTCTTCATATTAATGAAGCAATATCTCAGACAGAGAAATGAGCTTCTTGTGAGCAAATTCTTTACTTTGAATAAGTTTTGAATGATAGCAAATTGTGTGATCATTGTCTAATTGTTGGTTGTGCATTATTTCGCATGTTTCAATTGTGTTTTTAGCTTATACTATTGTTTCGTGTCCATACATAAAGATCCACATTGATACATCCCTTAAAAGAACTCATAAAAACTATTTTGTGTCAGTATGTATCAATACATGTTCATATGCATCGATCCATAAATTTGTTGAAAACCACAAAACACTTTTACTTCAGTATGTATCGATCCATACGAGTCATGTATCGATACATGGCCAGTTAAAATACTCTATGTATCGATCCATACGAGTCTTGCATCAATACATGATTGGTTAAAATGCTCTATGTATCGATACATACGAGCTTTGCATCGATACATGCTTACACTAATTCTCTAAAATAAATCAAAGTTACAGTATGTATCGATGCATAACCTTTTGTATCAATACATAAGTCTGTTTTGTCTACTAACAGTTTCTATTTTTCATATATAAGAAACATTGTGACAGCAGTGTAAAGGTACGAATTCTGAGAGGGAAAAATAGTTGAAACACCAATCAAAGGAGTGTGTAGCAGCAATTGTTTTGAGCAGTTAGAAACCTGAAAGAGACTTCATCTTCTCCATCTTCTCAATCTCTTTTCTTCAAGAACATCAACACATAATCATTCTTGCTCTTTGGATTAAAGGATCAACGAGATAACGTTCAGTGGTACGATCAAGGATCTAGCTGAGGTTTTCAGTGGAACGATCGAGGATCTAGCTGAGTTGAAGATTGAAGGGGGTTTCGAGGAAAAACCAACTGGTTTGTCCTTCAAGAACTGGAGTGTTCTTGCGGGTTTGTTAGTCACGTTTGCAGAACAGATTTAGCCGCAGCGTAGGGTTTGGAAATCGGGTGATTTCGCAAAAAGGTCGTGGAACCGATGAATTGTTTGCAATTTCTTGCAGGAAATTCTTGATCGAGCTCAGATCAAGTGGAGGTTTCATACAAGAAGAAGTTCTTGGGATTTAGAATTCTGTTTGTGTATTGTAACCTTGTATCAACGAATTCGGCATTATTGATAATTACAGTTCTCAATTTCATTTGAAATTGAGAGGGAGACGTACCCACACGCGAGGACGACGTGGGGAACTTCCTTACCAAATCTCTGCGTATCGTATTCTTTCCTTATCTCTCTTTTCGTTTTCAACAGTTTTTGTAATTCCAGTTAGTGTGTTGTGGCTGTATTTTTCATGATACAATAGTGGCAAGAAAACTTCTTTAACTAAAGTCCACCATTGTTCATCATTGATCACATACACACCAACTGTTTAACAAAACTGTCAGCTGAGTTTCATTCATTGGAATTAGGATTTAGTGATAAGTGCATTCAATTAGCTAAGATTCTGGTGTTAATAATCTTTGTCGTTCTAATTCAAATCCAGCAATAAATTCGCGTGTCCGGCTTTCTCGTAGCGGTTCAGAATAGACGGAAGTCGATTCGGGACTGAAATTTTTCGCTAAGTTTCAATAACTCTGATAAAATTTTAAATCAGTTTATTTTAAAAAGAGGTGATCTATTCAACCCCCCCCCCCCCTCTCGATCACTAGCCACACCGTCTAACACTTCTTCAGATAAATGAAGCGGCATCTCAAATGTTCATCTGTTGGGGGAAATATTTAAGAAAAGACTCCTTTTAAGGGAGATTTACTAGAAATGCTCTGCAGGGGAAAAGCTCATAAGAGACTTTTTAGGGTAACCTCTGCTTGGGTGCAATAATTGCAAAGAAAATGTTGGGAATATCATTATTAATCATAAAGTTGAAAAAAATGGCTTACTGGAAAATGATTCCACGAGCACATGCAGGGTAATAACTTTATTTGGAAATGAGAAATATCCAAGATATACATGAATGACCTTAGATCCTGATATTTTGGTGTGATTTTTGTATGATGTTCCACTTTGGGTGGAAATACTATGCATGAGAGGATGCATGAGACGTATGCAGTATGCAATTGTTGGGGGTATTTGGTTGTGCATGTAGGAATGCGAATGATTTTTATTTTGTTGAAATTCCCATTTTGCGGGAGTGTTATGCATGAGTATGTTGATGATTGATATGACTGTGTTTTTTTTTAATTTTCTGTTTGGTAGGAAAACCCTTTATGAATGATTTATATGATGCATGTTAGAATGCAGATGGGTAATTGGATATTTTTTTGTAGGATTTTATTATTATTTTTGTTGAGATTATTGGGGAATATCATCATTAAAGGGTTGATGGAAGATAGTGAATATCGACATCAAAGGGTTGATGGACAGGTAAATATCATCGTCAAAGGTTTGATGGAAAAGATTGTCATCATCAGAGGGCTGATGGAAAAGACTATGTTATCGTCAAAGGGTTGACGGGAAGAAGTAAAGGATGGAATCACCAAAGGGTTGGTGGGAAGGGTCATCATCAGAGGGCTGATGGAAAGGTAAATGTCATCGTCAAAGGGTTGACGGGAAGAAGTAAAGGATGGAATCACCAAAGGGTTGGTGGGAAGGATCATCATCAGAGGGCTGATGGAAAGGTAAATGTCATCGTCAAAGGGTTGACGGGAAGAAGTAAAGGATGGAATCACCAAAGGGTTGGTGGAAAAGGAATTATATGCAGTATCATCGTCAAAGGGTTGACGGAAAGAGACTTCACTATGGAGTGGCATCATCAAAGGGTTGATGGAAATGTATTTGTCATCGTCAAAGGGTTGACGGAAAAAGATTGTCATCATCAGAGGGCTGACGGAAAATAAATTATATATGTAATATCATCGTCAAAGGGTTGACAAAAAGGATTTATTATGTTATGTATGCATATGATGCATGTTAATGAGAATTTCTCATTTTTGTGTGTTTATTGTATGCAGTGCACGTGGTAATGCAAGATGAATGTTGGTTGTTTTTGGATTGATCTTGAAGGTGAGATTTTTTGGGTACCAATGTTGATTGGACTTGAGTTTATGAAGATGCCAGCAAAATGGACTTTTTATTTTTGGTAGTTGCCAATATGGATTAGACTTTTGGTTGGAGATGCTAATAGAGATTGGACTTTGGTTTTGGAGATGCCAATAGGGATTGGACTTTGGTTGGAGAGAGGTTTTGACTTCCCGACACTCGATCTTTTGACGATGTAATGATTGCAGGATAAATATGGACGCTCTTGATGCCCCAAGTTTGATCCTTCACTCATAGACTGTGTGTTTCTTCTTGAGGGAAACTCAACTTCTTTGCCTGATATGCCTTGATGGCTTACAAATGAGTGTAGCGACGTAATCAATGCATGACGATTGTGCTTTTTCTCTGCCCTAAGGCTCTTTGCAACTCGTCTGTCCTAGCTCGTAGGGTCTTTGAAGGAACTCACCTTTTGAAAGGAAACCCTGGGAATAGTTATACCATGGCTTAAACCAATTCTGCTACAGCGTATGAATCTTTCAGTAGTTTGCCCCTTTTTGAGATTTTGAAAAGCTTGCCCCAGATTGACTGAATATCTTGAAATTATTTGCCTCCTTGATCCACTGATGCTTGGGGATCCTTTGATTGACCAATTCATAATAATTGGATACCATGCTCATAATCCATAGGGTTAGGAAGTAGTCTTGATTTGGGTCAGCATTGACGAATGATCAAGTCCTTCTCTGATTGCTTCTTTGAGGTTTCCTTGATGTCAAGTACTTACTTGCAGTTAAAATTGTTCATTTAATCAATGGTAATTTTAATGTGACATTCATGCAGGTTTGAAAAATAATTTATTGAGGTGATGTGATTGAAGGAGAAGGGCGGTCCAAAACGCAGCGGAATTTAAAATTTCTCCTTTAATGATCCTTACGAATGGGCATGATCAGTGATAGAATCGTTACCTCTTGTGGCGATTATGACCTTTGATGCAGATCTACGGAGCGATCACGAATGTTGAAAAATGACAACACCTCTACTCAGTCCACACGAACGGATTCCTTCAATCTCAGTGCTAGCTGCTACGAATGAAGGCTTTGAGTGAAAGAGAGAGAGAGAGAGAGAGAGAGAGAGAAACGAAATTGCAACTATAACTATGCTTCTACACAAGGGTTCTATTTATAGAACCACTTGTATGGGCTGCAAGCTAAAAAGCCCACTCAAGTGTATATGGCCCATATCTTATAATATGTCAAAATCACTTAAGCGCGTGGTACCTTACCATATTTCGTATTCTACTTAAGTACACCGTACCTTACGATGTTCTATAATTCACTTAAGGGCGCCGTACATTACGGTATTCCTTAATTACTTCATCTCTCATCAATCCGTCCTTTATGTGTGACCCTATAGGTTTTCGCGGCATTGACAATTATATTAAATCACGTATTTAACATAATAAACAGTGAGTGGTATCTAGCAACACATCACTGCTACCCAAGACACGAAAATGTCATGCGATCTGACAAATCCTTCTGTGATAATAATTATGTGTATAATTACCCTTTTACCCTTATGTCTATATTGAACACAAGGCATAGACCGTGTCATCCTTGTCCAGTTCAATATTGGGCCCATAGACATTTATCCTATTACGCAAGATGGGCAAATTCCATCTAGGTCACTCATGTCCCTTAGCATGCTTCGTGGAGTACCCATCAACTGTCTTTATGGTCATCCAATTACAGACAATGTTTGATCAGCAATAAGGCACTCGACTCTACATCTAGGGTCCATAGTGGTTTCAGGTCGAAGGGTGGTATACACCATTATCACCATGAGAATAACTTATGACACTTTGCATAACATTCTATATAGTATTCTCATAGCGGGTCAATCCAGTATAAATATTACTCTTAATATTCATACCTATGTTTAAGACTTGATAACTCTTTATCCATGATCCATGAGATGTGATCATCGATCTATAAACATAATAGTCTTCATGCTTCAATGTTATCCCACTTCACAATAAAGCTTGACTACGGATACTTTAAGAATAGTGTCCTTATGTTTAATGTGATCTCATGATTAAGTCATACTTGATACATTAAATGGACTAGCTATTCTAGGGACTTTATTAAACAAACATAATAAAGAAAAAGCCTTTTATTATTAATAAATAGTTCGATACAAGTACCAAAAGTATTGGCCTCTAGGGCTTACACCAACAGTAATAGTGTGTGACAAATGAACCATTAGTTCTAACGCGTTGTTGATTTAGCTAGTGTGTGAAAGATACAGCGAGAATATGATGCCAATATAGGTGACTAGCAAACATTTAGGAGTCAGTTCACGCAACCTTGCTGTAGTATGCTTTCAAAATAAACCCTACCTCAATTAGGTCTTTTAAGGGTTGTAACGTGGCTTGGTTCATGGTTATTGAAACAAAGGATGTAAGGCTCACATTTGTTTTAACCTACCCCTTCTTCATGATGATCTCCAATCCTATGTCCAGTTAACTCAACACACACATTCAACTTTTAACAGAGTTCAATGGTTTAATAGATGAGGATCCTGATTCGCTTGAAATGGCAGTCACCTTATTTTGCTCTTCATGGATGTCGGTGACCTTTTGATTTTGGTATGGTGGTCACAGATTCTTGTTTTGTTTTTGTTGAAGACTTTCATTGTCTCTTTCGATTTTTGCTTTGATCCCTAATTTTGCATGGACCGCTTATTAAAGCTTTAATCCATCGGGATTGCCCCAGCTTTTTCCTAAGTCTCCTTTTAGGGTGTTGGACTTAGCGGGCTTTTACTTTGATGAATTGTGACTGCCAAGCCATTGGTCATTGAACAACAACCGATATAACTTTTGTATTTTTCAAGGGTCCTTCGAAACTTCAGGATGTGTGCGAAGAATGACATGTAGTTGATCCACAGATGGGATATTTCATCTTGTAATCCGAATGTGTAGTCAGATTAACTGAACACTACCCTACCCCGGGTTAAACATAAGGGTTTGTAAATCCGAAATAACTCCCACTTCTAGGCTCAAAGTGGCTGACTAGGGATTAACTCCTTATCTCTCCAGTGTTTGGGGATTTGAAATAATGCTTGTACATCATCAGTAGGATTTTATCCGAAAGCATACAGTCAGCAATTATGGGTATTTTGTTTTCGTTATCCTCCCTTCAATTTTTGCTAAAACGATAGTTTTGATGAGTGAATGGGAGAAATATTTTTTTTATGTAGATGGAAAAGGTGAGTGAATACAAAAGGATTTGTTCAAAACATGCATGATTATTTCATTAATATTACCATTAAAGGAAACCAAAAATATTTGAAAGCAGATAAATACTTTAACATGCAAAGAACAAAACAAATGAAATGCGAGGAATAGCCAAATGATTTCTAGTGAATAGGAAGCTCTCTCGTGTCTGGCTTACTGCTGGGTTAGCCTCCTTCAGAGTAGTGGTAGCTCTGTTGATTGAGACTAGCATGATAATTATCTTCAGATCTATTCTCGGAAATCTCTTCCACTGTTTGGACTGATGGACCCGCATAGCTAGACGAAGAAGTATTGTTGACTTGCAAGCTTCGAGGTGCAAAGGAGAACCTCTTGGAATCAAGCAGGGTCTGTATCTTACTCTTGAACACTTTGCAGTCTTCAGTTGAATGCCTTTGTGCCCTAGCATGGAAGTTACATCTAGCATTGGCGTCAAAGCCTGGTGGATATGGAGGACTTACTGGTTTTAGCTCCTTTGGCACTATCAGTCCTCTCTCAATTAAATACGGAAGTACTTGACTGTATGGCATTGGAAGCGGATCAATGTGTCTCTCTGGCTTTCTTGGCCTTGGTTGAGCATGCTGACGTTGTCGATGTGGAAAATCTTGCCATTTGTATGGTTGCTGAGGTGGAATTTGTCGTTGATATTAGGGACATCCTTGATTTGTGGGATACTAACCATATGGAGAGAATGATGTCTGGTGTGAAGCTTGTGGAGCTTCCCAGACTGCATTAATTTCATCCTCTTCTTCATTTTGGGAACTGGGAATAGATTCATTATCAACGCTCTGGCTATTTGAGGCGCATTGGATTTTTCCACTTTTGAGGCCATACTCGATGCGTTCTCCAATTGACACCAAGTGAGCAAAGTCTGATGCTGCACTGCTAATCATTATTTCGAAGTAAGGGCTTTGTAAGGCATCCCTGAATAATTCCATCAATTCTTTGTCTAAGAATGGTGGTTCAACGCGAGCCGCTAACTCTCTCCATCTTTGGGCATACCCTCTGAAGGATTCGTTACTTTCCCTAGATAAGGCTTTCAATTGCATGCGATCGGGAGCCATGCCCAAATTATATTTGTATTGCTTCAAGAAGGCGTTAGCTAGGTCCAGCCATGATTGAATACGACTCATTTCTAACTTCATGTACCAACTCAATGATGCCCCAGTCAAACTATCCTGAAAACAGTGAATCATTAGCTTATCATCATGGGCATGAGAGGTCATTTTTCAGAAAAACATCACCAAATGGTGCTTTGGACAGCTATCCCCTTTGTACTTCTCAAATTCTGGTACTTTGAATTTTGGGGGTATAACCAGGCCAGGTACCAAACACATGTCTACAACATTCAGCTCGAGAGTATCTTTTCCTTCTATGGCCTTGAGTATTTTATCTAGCACGCGACATCTTTTAGCGATCTCCTCATCTTGTGGTTGTTCAACATTAACCACTAGGCTTGTTCCATGGGAATCTGGCACGGAGAATGCAAAGTTGTGATACTCAACAGCATCCTGGTAAGAGGAATCTCGAACAATATGACGTTCATGTACAACAGAGTTATCAACTAGGGTTCGCACAAGCTGAGGTTGGGTAGGATTATTTACTGGCGCTAGAATAACATTTTCAACAACTGCAGTCTGTTGAATGTTGTCCTCCCTCTTTGCTGAAGCTATCATAGTTTCCACAAGTTGGTCTAGCTGGTTTTTCATCGAGTAAACATCTCCTCTTAATGCAATGTGACTTTGCTCCAATGGATCCATGGTCTTCCAATAGCTACTTCAAATCTGATATGAGCATCGGGAAATCAACTGCAGGTTATGGACGAAGGATGGATGGGTTTTCTTTGTATATATTTTGTGTGGAAAATGATATGCAATGCATGACGATTGCAGATGCAATGATATGTGTGTGAGTGTAGAGACATGTTCAGGATCACATGTTCAAAGTGTTTTCAGATAGATCAGAATAACGGGTAAATGACGGGTATCTCTGATTAATGGAACCCCATGGGTAGGCTCTACAGTTGACAGGTCCCTAGAGTCACAGATATTTCTTGAGAACGTCACTGCCGTGACGAAGACTCGTCGGACAATAATATCCTTAAGAAGTTCTCGTATAGGTGAGGTCTTCGTATTGTCCCAACAAGGAAGGCTCCATGGGGATTCTACTACACGACTCTCGAGTCCAGGGTTCTAACAAGGTTCTCAGAGTCATAGATCGAGGTTGGAAATATTACTGTAAGATAGTAATACGTCCAAGGGATCTCATCTGATTGGGGCTTTCGTATTAACCCAACAAGTCTAAAGCTTCGTAGGTTAATACTACATAACCGCCAGATATAGTGGGTTAAAAGGTCCTTAGAGTCATTGATCCAACTTGAAAATACTATCATCGTGACGAAGGGGGAAAATACTATATAGTGGACAATAATATCTCAAGAGAATCTCCTCTAGGCGGGGTCTTCGTATCGTCCCAACAAGGAAGACTCCTTATGGGCGTCCACTACGCAACCACCATCTTAAACTTATGGTTTTTCTCAGACTCGGGTAGAGAGCCTATCTCACAAAGCACAACTAACTACAGAGCCCCAAATAAGACATAGTCAATAAATCACAATACAATAATTATGACAGAATAATAATAACAAAATAAAAATAACAGACAAACAAACAAGATTAACACACAATACAGAATCTGAACTAAATTAGGCTTCACTCTCTTTTGCTTGGAGCTTTTCCCCAGCAGAGTCGCCATCTGTCGCATCTCGAAAAATACGATTCCTCGCGATGGTCGCGGAAAAATTTATGTTCGAATAGAGTCGCCACCGAACTTTATTTATTCCGATGAAGGAATAGGAAAAAATCGATAAAACCTTTAGGAAATTGAATAATGGTCGTCGCAACCATATTCGGGTTCGGGAGTTGATTACGCAAGGGGAATGTATTAGCACTCCTCACGTCCGTTGTACTCAACAGGAACCTTTTAGTTCAATTTTGAGATTTAAATGTTAACTCATGTTGTTTGTTTTCTTCGAGTGATAATAAAATTTAATAGAGATGGATGGGAACCTCAGAAGGGGGAAAAGGGAGTGTCATACCCCAAAATTTGCCCGTTAATTTTGCAAGACATTTTTTAAGGCACTCCAACTCATTACTCAAGGCATTGATCTTAAAGGAACAAAGACCTAGCACACAGGTGGTCAAATCCAGAAAATGGCTTAAAATGGCTTGCTCGCTAGGCAAGCAAAATCATTCGCCTAGCGAACTCTTCGCTGCACCACTCGCCTAGCGAAGCTTGCGAATACCAGAATTTTTGGGCTTCATTCTGAGCCCATTAGGTCACAAAAACTATTATAAATACCAATGACCTCATTCAGAAAAAGGGAGATCAGTCAAGACAGAAGGAGACGGACAGAAACCCTAATAGAAGCAACCGAGCAAACCCTGGAGGCTAACCAAGAGAATTCAGAGCAACCCTAAAGGAAACCCTGAAGGCAACTCATCTGCACAAAGGTTACCTCCGCCCAACTCAATCCGACACCAATTCTAAGAGTGATCTGCCAATTCAACGTTGCAATTCAATTGCAAACAGGTTTGCACTACCATTACCGCTTTATGCTCTTAATTTACATGTGGCATTATGATTGAATTTATAAAAATATCTTAAGTTTTGCATGTGGATTTAAGTATGCATGGATGTCTTGAATGTTTTACCATGTAATTGCTGTAATGGATGCCATAGGGTTTGGAGCTCGCTGAAATCGTATTGTTCTTAAATTCAAAACCCGCAGTCGTTCGCTAGCACATCGCTAAGCGAACCTGTAGCGAGTGCTCGCTAAGCCCTCGCTAGGCGAGGCAGCAGCGAACGTGACAGTCGCTGACTTTTCTGTTCTGATCTTTGCTAATATGACATGTTTTATCATAGCCATGCATTGTTTACCCGACCCTATTACTGTTGTGATTCCTTTTGTTAGGTGCAATCCTCGATTGCACTCTGATTTGGTATTCTGACCTGTTTGCTGAATTTTGTAAGGGTTCACATACACCCGGAAAAGGTAGCTTGCTAGGTGTTCCACTTTATTTGTGGGATACCCTTGTGGAGATTCATCCTAATTACCTAATTGATTATAATATGGAGATTCATCCTAATTACCTAATTGATTATAATATGGAGATTCATCCTAATTACCTAATTGATTATAAAATATTGCCTTTGAATATGTGATCTTGGCCCTCTCTTTGTTGCCTTACGGTATTACGGTCATGTCCCGCGAATGTGGGGATACACTTAGCAAAGACCCTTCGATTAAATCATCATGTCCCTATAAGATAAATCATAGTCCCTCGGATGTTGCCTGCGAATATATGATTTTGTCCCTCGATGACCCGTCGCTGTAGCCTATGGTTGAATGATGATCGTCCCTTCGAATGCTAAGGTATCCTTACAAGTGTTGCCTTCAATGACCAATCGATGACCCTACGATGTCCCTTAAATCCAAAAGGACAAGACTACTTACTTCTCAATAGTGAGGACAGTTTTACCCTCATAAGGATAGGAAATACCCATAAAGACCTGGGGTAGGTATAACTCTTAAATGCTGACGCACAACTTAAAACACTTTTTCACACCTCAAAACATCTATTAGAAAATCACCACTTGGTATACATTCGCATTAGAATCATTGCCAAGTTATATTTTTCTAAACAGCTTTCAAAATTAAACGAGATAAATACTTTGTATACATTCGTACAAGAATCATTACAAAGTTAAACTCTCTTTTCAAAACGTTTTCTAAACAGTTCACCAACACTTTTCAGACAAGAAAAACATAAGTGATCAAGCATTTAAGAGCCCATGGATAACCATGGATACAAAGGGTGCTAACACCTTCCCTTTGTATAATGTACCTCCCGAACCCAAAATCTAATCAAGGTCTTTCCTGTTCTTTTCCGCCTTTCCTTATTAGATAAAAGAAAAGTCGGTGGCGACTCTTGCTATCCGCGACATTTGCTTTCCAAAGTAAAAACACACAAAGTCAGTTCACCGTATGACAGGGAGGTTTTTTATTAGTGTGCTTGCCAAGATCTCGCAATCTCGTGCCTACGTATCCTTATGGTGCAATAAGGAAGTCAGAGCATTCATAGTTCGGGGAACTACGGTTGGTTGGTGTCTTATAAGGAACGACTGTTTTAGATCGCGGTCTAAGGGCTAGACGCCGGCTTGTCTACTCTCGGCGGAGGCTTAAGCACTAGTTTGTTGCGCGCGTTAGAAAGGATTAACATAGTTCTTTTTTAAAAGAGTTTTGGTCACACAGGGGTGACAAATTGAATTAATATGTTAGATGTTTTGTTTGATTGGTTTCGATCGCACGGGGGCGAGGATAGATAAATTCGATGTATTGAGATATTTTTGTTGGATGACGAATACTCGGATGATCGAGTAAGACGACTCGCATCCTAATAGACGTGGAGAGGAATCGAAGACTTTAGACCATCTCCCTTTTCATCCTTAATTGTAAAAGGAGTTTGATAATAGTTAAGGTATTTTAAATGGATGATGAATACTCGGATAGTCGAGTAAGACAACTAGTATCTTAACAATCGGGAAAAGGAATAGAAGACTCTAGACTACTTTCTTTTTCATCTGAGTGATTATGAAAATAGGTTTATGTAAGGTTGATGTATTTTAGAATAAACGACAAGTACTCGAGTGACTGAGTAAGGCAACTCATATCCAAGCATTTGAGAAGAGGAATTAAAAACTCAAGACCATCTCCCTTTTCGTATAGTTTGTTATGAAAACAATTTGATTAAGTTGTATGTTTGGGGAAAAATGACAATTGTTCGACTGACTGAGTAAGAGAACTCGTATTCAAACAATTGAGGAGAGAAGTTGAAAACTCAAAGTCGTCTCCCTTTTCATTTAGCTTATTATGAAAGTGTTTTGGTTTAATCAGGGTTTAGAAGTTTGTAAAGAAATGACGAGTGCTTAACTGATCGAGTAAGAAAACTCGTATTCAAACAATCGAGGGGAGGAGTTAAAGGCTTAAAACCATCCTCCATTTCATTTTTATTTATTGTAAGAACGCTTTGATTTAATTATGCTTAAGTGGATTAGAAATGATGATTATTCGACTATCCGGGTAAAAGAACTCGTATTCAAATAATCAAGGAGAAGAGTTGAAAACTCAAAACCATCCCCCTTTATAAAAATAATTTGATGATGTTAGGTTTGGGCGAATTAGAAATGACGATTATTTGACTAACCGAGTAAGAGAACTCGTATTCAAATGATCGAGGAGAGGAGTTGAAAACTCAAAACCATCCCCCTTTTGATTTCTAAATGAAATAACATTTGATTGTGATTAGGCATTTTAATTTAATTTGAATAAAAATATTCGATATTGGATCGAGGTCTGAATATATGTGTTGGTGGATAAATTAGGTTATAATTAGTGAATCAATCATCTAATCGATTAGTTAATAATTGATAGGTCTCATTGTAAGAAAGCCCAAGAGTAAGCTATGTGAGGTTGATGGCGATACTAAAAGCGATCGACTTACAAGGGTATGGAAATAGGACTCGATTGAATCGAGAATTGTTTGGTTTTAGCAGTTTAAGGTAGTTTTGAATCGACGACAGATTTGAATGAAAATCAATCAATATTTAATTAACCAAGTTAATTTATTTAAAGCTTGACTGAATCAATCAATCAAATTAATTAAAATTAATTATCAAAATTATTCATTTAGGACAAATAATCATGTTAATTAAAATTAATTAATCGATTGAAATGTCGATTGAAGCAAATGGATGCAAGCATGGCAAAAGGGTGCACTCGCCAAAATCCAATTAGGCCCAACCCAACTAATAATTAAGCCTCTGAGAAAATAAATAAATAAATATAAAGAAAAACAAAATGAAACATGGCTGCAGGAGAAGAGTAGGGGGCGGCGTCCTAATGTCTGGAACCAAAGAGAGTCTCGTGTATTTTTAATTTGGAAGTCCACTAATAAAATATTGGCATACGGTGCTACATTAAGAGTAGAGGAACAAGATTTACAAATGCTTTCTCTTTCTCGCTTGATTTTCTTTGGATTAAACAATGTTTAAAGAAAAAAAATATTTTGCTAAGTCTAATTAATTTAAACATAAAGTTTTCACTTAAACAATTAATCATAAATAATTAACTAACTCACACTTAATCCCAATTATAATTAACCTCTTAATCACATAAATTCTGATGATTATAAATAATCATCTTAATCATAAATAGAAAAAGCAGAGTCTGAACTTAAATCCAAAATTAATTATTATTGATTAAGCGAGTTCCAAGAGATTAGTTTAGATTAAATGACCATGAAGAGGAGATGTGAACCTGAGAAATGAGGGTGAATGTGAGTGAAAGAAAATGATAGAGAATTCTGAGATTCTGTTATGTGGTGAATGAATCCACGGCGGTCGGAGTTTTGTTTGGCGGTGGAAGAAGGAGATGGAACGAAGGGGGAGCGACGACGACGATGTGGCTTGGTTGGAGGAGGTAGGCATGAGATGTGAGTCGTCGGTGGGTGGTTGTGAAGAAAACGAATGGGGCAGGCGGTGACTTTCAACGGTGGGTTTGCGTCGTCGTCACGGTGGAATGGTTTTGGGTTGTTGAAGGTTCGTCGCCGGAGTGAACCAGGAGCAGTCGGATGAGATTGTGAGGAGAGGTGGAGGATTGTGTGACTGTGAACTGTTTAACGGTGGGGGTGAGCGAGGAGATTTATGGTGAAGGAGACGAAGTGAGTGGCGATGGAGTTTTTGGTGGTGTTGAGTTGTAGCGGATGATGATGTGGACAACAGTTTATGGACGCCGGCAGTGCGGAGGGTTGAGCGATGGTTGTAGCTGTTGGGGGGCGGAAGGAAGTGGTGAGCGATTGAGGGAGTGTGAAGAGTGATGATGCGTGGGGGTCAGGAAAGATGAAAAGGCCCGACGGAGCGTGAAGCTTGTGACGTGTTTGGGTGGCTATGGCGGTTTCGGCGAGGGAAGAAGAAAAATGAAAGATCCTCCTTTTATTTTTTCTCTCTGTTTTCTTTTTGTGGAGAGAGTGCAAGAAGAAAAATCCAAAAATTTGAGGCGTGGCTGAGAAATTAAAGGAGGTGAATCCAATTTTTGATGTTGTCCGTTTAATTTTTGAGAGAGACCTGTTTTCTTTGTGTTTTGCTTTCCTGTAGCAGATAGGATCAGGGAAATATGAGAGATGGTCAGTTGTTGTCGTGAGAGATTGGAGAGAGAGTGAAGGTAGGCGTGAGTGGAGAGATAACGTGAGAGGTGGCGTGTGGAGAGAAGAGAAATCTGGCAGTGAGATGTGAGGGAAAACGTGTAGTGGGGAGTGATGAGAGAGACATGAGCTGTAAAAAAAGATTTTTCCAAGATTTTCAATGGTGACCATTTAAAAAGGGATCCAATGTCAAAAATATATTTTAATTGCTAACCATTATTATTACCTATTGTAATACCCCAAAATTTACCCTTCATTTTTCCTTAAAAAAAACGAAAAAAAAATGAAAAAAAAGAAAAAAAAAATTTAATTAATTAATTAATTAAATAAATAAATAAAATAAATAAATAAAATATAACAAATTATTTTGGACTTGGGTCTCCCTCATTTGAACCCACACCCTTTAGACAAGAACTACAAAAGTGGATCCCGTAGAGTACTACGGATGCGTAGGGGTGCTAATACCTTCCCTTCGCGTAACCGACTCCCGAACCCAAGATTTGGTTGCGAGACCCCGTCTTGTCCTTTCCTTTTTTTCAGGTTTACTTCGAGCGTTTCCTTTCCCTCCTTTGGGATGAATAACGCACGGTGGCGACTCTTCTGTCATTTTCTTTCGCCGGTTGTTTTTTCGCACACTGTATTTTTCAGGTTGCGACAGCTGGCGACTCTGCTGGAGACCTTTAAGAAGTTGACCTCTTGCTGGTCCATCTTCCCTAAGCGAGTCCCTCCTAGCTTTTGTAGTTTGTTTGTTTATTGGATGTTCATGCTTTTGTACAGTTATTTATTTACCTGCTTTACCTTATTGCATTGTGTACATATCATTGTTGTATCTGTTGGTTGGCTATGGCTGCTTGGTGATCTTTGTGAGATGAGTTCTATACCCGAACTCGAGTGCAGTTAAGATAGGAGAATGGCATAGTCCTGTCAACTTGTGTGGAGTATTCCTTAGCGAGTTGACTTGCAAGCCCATTCACTTGGTGGAGGTCATGTTGAGATCAATAATGTCACATAAGTAAGTTGTGGTTAGACATTACTTGTTCCAATATAGACCTAAGAAGCCAAGGACCTTAGTTTACCAAACCCATCTTGGCCTATTCGTAGGACGTAGTGCGAAAGTCGTTCAAGTGTAAGATTTGATACGATTGTTACGCGATACTACACTCATAAGAGTCTCTCTTGAGAATATTGTTGGAATACGAGTAGTCGTTCCTCTGATAATATCCGAAAGATGGGATTATGACTATGGGAACCTTTTGTAGAACATGTTTGGCAGGTTTAAACCTTAGTACACTCCTTTTGGGTGGTTCTTAACCTAAACTCCATGCTCGTGACTTGCGACAAACCCTTGATTCATGGTTGATTCGATCAGGTATCCTTAATATCAATGAAACTCGGGTGTTGACAAGGTGTAAACCATAATCCGCCAAAATGGGTGGTTGATATTAAGGATAACATGATCCATCCCATGACCTTTGTTCGGTGTGCTCTTGATTTCTCTCCAGACAGTACAACCTGACAGATGTTCAAGCAGATACAACAATCCTGATTGACATGCCACTGCATTGCATTCACATCGTTTCATCACATCATTTGCATTCATATCATTTAACACATGTTTATCCATTTCTGTGGGGTTTATATCTTCTACTTGATTCTAGTCGGAATTTTCTTGGTTCTCATCAACGGCTTAGTCTTTTTTTTACACTGTTTATCAAATGTGAGACTGGAATCAAGGGGGTAGAATACTTTTGGAATTGATAAATATGTCATTGCATTTGTATAGTCATCCGCATGTCTTGCATAACAGGTACCGCCACATTGTTCTCAGTTTGTTTGGTGTCCCACTATCAGGATAGCTGACTCAGGCATTCACCGATACGGTACCCGCAGGAATCAATAGAGAGTAATGGAAAGCCTACAGGCAGAGCTCACCGAGATGAAGATTCGCATGAATCAATTCATGGATTTGGTTCAAGGGGTGGCTCAAGGACAGCAGGAGCTTAGATTATTGGTGCAGAGGGATCCCCCTATTACTCAACCGGAGACGTTGGCTGATCCTCCAGCTGGAGAGGCTAATGGACCCAATGGACCGGGGCCTATCCCAATCCTACATGTCACCTCCGGTCAACAACCCATTCAGAATGGTCAAGTCTCTGCAGTCAACGAAGAAGATGGGGATAGTGATTGTGACATTGACAACTGGGTGCGTCCGAGGATCCCGGGTGAAGTTCTCAATAATTGGTCTTCTGAGGAGATTATCCAAGTCACTCTTCTTGAAGAGTAATTTTCTTTGTTTATTCATGCATGTCCAAGTCTTACGTTCCGCCCAGGGCGTAATGACTCATTGTAGGGCCCATCTATGTGACACTTGCATTTTTTATCATAAATAAAGGACGTATTTTTGCATTCAAATATTTCGTTCCCTGTCTTTCTATTTTTGCAGTTTTTCAAAATAAAAAATGGCAATGTTTTGTTTAGTTTTCACTTCTTATTCACACTCATAAGCATATACCATCACTCATGCAGATGCGCATCACCGGATCCTATTGATAACGGTTCTGCTATGGCTCGCTTCGACTTTGAAAATCCAATCTTTCAAGCTGAAGAAGAGGATGATGAAGATTGTGAACTCCCTGAAGAACTTACCAGGTTATTGAAACAAGAGGAAAGGGTTATTCAACCGCATCAAGAGTCTGTTGAAGTGATTAATCTCGGCACCGAAGACCCCAAGAGAGAAATCAAAATAGGGGCTGCTTTGGAAGATAATGTGAAGAAAGGGCTGATTGAATTGCTGCAAGAATACGTTGACATCTTCGCCTGGTCTTATCAGGACATGCCTGGGCTGGACACAGACATCGTGGTACACCGCTTGCCTCTCAAAGAAGGTTGTCCTCCGGTCAAGCAGAAGCTCAGAAGAACAAGACCAGAGATGGCTGTCAAGATAAAGGAAGAAGTGCAAAAGCAGTTGGATGCAGGGTTTCTAGCAGTCACCAATTATCCGCCATGGGTTGCGAACATTGTCCCAGTACCTAAGAAGGACGGAAAGGTACGGATGTGTGTCGACTATCGGGATCTGAACAGAGCTAGCCCTAAAGATGATTTCCCATTACCTCACATCGACGTTTTGGTGGATAATACAGCTCAGTTCTCGGTATTCTCCTTCATGGATGGCTTTTTTGGCTATAACCAAATCAAGATGGCACCAGAAGACATGGAAAAGACAACTTTCATAACCCCATGGGGCACCTTCTGCTACAAGGTGATGCCGTTTGGTCTGAAAAATGCCGGAGCAACATATCAACGAGCTATGGTAACTCTGTTCCATGATATGATTCATCATGAAATCGAGGTTTATGTGGATGATATGATTGCCAAATCTCAGACAGAAGAAGAACATTTGGTGAATTTGCAGAAACTGTTTGAGCGTTTGAGGAAATTCAAACTGAGACTTAATCCGAACAAGTGCACTTTCGGGGTGAGATCGGGAAAATTGCTGGGTTTTATTGTTAGCGGAAAAGGGATTGAGGTGGATCCTGACAAAGTGAAAGCAATACAGGAAATGCCTGAGCCAAGAACAGAGAAGCAAGTCCGTAGTTTCTTAGGGAGGTTGAACTACATTGCAAGGTTCATCTCTCACCTAACAACCACGTGTGAGCCAATTTTCAAATTGCTGAGGAAAGATCAGACTATCAGGTGGAATGAAGATTGTCAAAGGGCTTTTGAGAAGATAAAAGAGTATTTGCAGAAACCTCCAATCCTTATACCTCCAGTTCCTGGGAGACCTCTGATAATGTACCTATCAGTGACTGAGAACTCGATGGGGTGTGTATTGGGACAGCATGACGAGTCTGGTCGAAAAGAGCATGCCATATACTACCTTAGCAAAAAGTTTACCGACTGTGAAGTCAAATATTCGCAGCTTGAGAAAACTTGATGTGCTTTGGCCTGGGCTGCTCGCCGACTGAGGCAGTATATGTTGAACCATACTGCCTTGTTGATTTCTAAGATGGATCCAGTGAAATACATATTCGAGAAGCCAGCTCTCACCGGAAGGGTCGCTCGTTGGCAAATGATTTTAACAGAGTATGATATTCAGTACACGTCACAGAAGGCCATCAAAGGGAGTATTCTGTCAGACTACCTTGCCGAGCAACCGATTGATGATTATGAACCGATGAAGTTTGAATTCCCTGATGAAGACATCATGTTCCTCAAGATAAAAGACTGTGAAGAGCCAGTTGTTGAGGAGGGACCTGATCCAAACGAAAAGTGGACTTTGTTGTTTGATGGGGCTGTCAATGCTAGAGGAAGTGGAATTGGCGCTGTTATTACTACTCCGAAAGGTGCCCACATACCTTTCACCGCTCGTTTGACTTTTGAGTGCACAAATAATGAAGCTGAGTACGAGGCCTGTATCTTGGGTATTGAGCAAGCCATTGATCTGAGAATCAAGACTCTGGACATCTTCGGAGATTCAGCTCTGGTGATCAATCAAGTAAATGGTGATTGGAATACTCTCCAACCCACTCTGGTCCCCTACAGAGATTACACGAGAAGACTGTTGACTTTCTTCACAACAGTAAAATTGTATCATATACCTCGTGATGAGAACCAGATGGCAGACGCGCTTGCTACTCTATCCTCCATGATCAAGGTAATTCGTTGGAACCATGCTCCCAGGATCGATGTGATGCGCCTTGACAGGGCCGCGCATGTGTTTGCTGCTGAACTGGTAGTCGATGACAAGCCCTGGTATCACGATATCAAGTGCTTTCTGAAGAATCAAGAGTACCCTGCAGGGGCATCCAACAATGACAGAAAGACTTTGAGAAGATTGGCAGGCAGTTTCTTCTTGAACAAAGACGATGTGCTATATAAGAGGAACTTCGACATGGTTTTGCTCAGATGCGTGGACAGACACGAGGCGGACATGTTAATGCAGGAAGTTCATGAAGGTTCCTTCGGTACTCATGCCGGTGGACATGCAATGGCTAAGAAATTGTTGAGAGCGGGTTATTATTGGATGACCATGGAATCAGATTGTTTCAAGTATGCTCGGAAGTGTCATAAATGCCAGATTTATGCTGATAAGGTGCATGTACCGCCGAATCCTCTGAATGTGATGTCTTCGCCGTGGCCGTTTGCCATGTGGAGCATTGACATGATTGGAAAGATTGAGCCGACTGCTTCCAATGGGCATCGCTTCATCCTTGTTGCCATCGACTATTTCACTAAGTGGGTCGAGGCAGCGTCGTTCGCGAATGTCACCAGACATGTGGTTGCCCGTTTCATCAAGAAAGAAATCATTTGTCGTTATGGGATTCCCGAAAGAATCATTACTGATAATGGTTCTAATCTCAACAACAAAATGATGAAGGAGTTGTGTCAGAACTTCAACATTCAGCATCGTAATTCTTCCCCTTACCGCCCTAAGATGAACGACGCTGTTGAAGCGGCAAATAAGAACATAAAGAAGATTGTGCAGAAGATGGTCGTCACGTACAGAGATTGGCATGAGATGCTACCTTTCGCCTTGCATGGGTACCGTACTTCAGTACGTACATCGACCGGGGCAACCCCTTACTCCCTTGTGTATGGTATGGAAGCAGTCCTACCTGTTGAAGTGGAGATTCCTTCCCTAAGAGTCTTGTTGGATGTCAAGCTAGACGAAGCTGAATGGATTCGGACAAGGTTCAATGAGTTGAGTCTTATCGAAGAGAAGCGAATGGCAGCCATTTGTCATGGGCAGTTGTATCAAAGTCGGATGAAGAGAGCCTTTGATCAGAAAGTGCGTCCTCGTTGTTTCCAAGTCGGAGATTTAGTGTTGAAAAGGATCCTTCCTCCTCAGACAGATCACAGGGGCAAGTGGACTCCTAACTATGATGAACCGTATATTGTCACCAAGGTTTTTGATGGTGGGGCCTTAATGCTTGCAACTATGGATGGTGAAAACTTCACTTCCCCTGTGAACTCAGACACAGTTAAAAAATACTTCGCATAAAATAGACCCGCTGGACAGTAAAAAGAATAGTCCAGGCAAAAAAATGGGCATCCCGACGAACCAAGAAAATGAAAAGGTTCGAGCAAAAATTAGGGATTAAAGATGAAAAGATCGTACACCCGGTAAGTTGAAAACCTGAAAAGGCAACTTAGGCAAAAATGGGTATCCCGGTGGATTGAAAACCCGAAAAGGGCGATCCAGGCAAAAGTTAGGGATTAAGCGAATGACTGTGTTCTGAGTAGTTCTGAATCTCATCTCGTGTCGATGACTGGAAATTTTCGAAAGGTAGGAAACAGTCCAATCACCTTTTCAGAAGACTGATCATCTGGAGGATCTTGAAGACGAGCAAGTCATAGCAGAATTGGAACCCAATAGAAATCCATTTCATATTGCCATTAGATTAATTTCTGTTTTTATCTTTTGTGCGATTACCTCTTTCCAGGGATTGCTTCCTAATGTAAATGCCTATTCAGAGGCCATTCAATCAATAAAATCATGTTATTCAGTATATCTCTGTTTTCATTTTCATTTTACTGTTTTGTTTGCAAAAATGACGTCCGAATTTTTGATAAACATTGCATCATGACACATAAGGGCTTTACAGGTACATGCTTAATAAACATTTAAAATTGCTGTAAATTTTAAGTGCTTTGGATCGTCTTGTAGCGGTGTATTCGTCGCTATATGATCTATCGATTAAATCATAAGCAAAGTATACAAGTAACTAGAGTCGCCACCGCACTTTTATTTATCCAAAGGACTGGCTAAAAAGCGAACAAAAGCCTAAGAAGTTTTACACATAGAAAACTAATGAAAAGATCAGAGATCGGGTAAGGGGTAAATTACGCAATGGGAAGGTGTTAGGCACCCATCACGTCCTAGGTACTCCTAGGGAACCTTTTTCACACTTGTTGTATAAGAAAAATATTTATTTGTTTTTGACATATTGTGCAAACATGAATGGGATGATGAGAAAAGAATGTACATGTTAATTATTTTTGTGTTCGAACGGATGAACCCGTTGCCTACGTACCTTCCATCAAAGGTAAGGATCAAAACGCCGTAGTTCGGCTAAAAACTTCCAAAAGTTAGTGGATTCAATTTTAAAACAAAAGCACTAAGGTCTTACGTTACCCACGGGAGAAAACTCAACCTTAAGAAACAACAAGTCCACCATGTGAGAAAAGCTTCAACTTGCTAGAGAGGGGTTAACCCTATAATAAGCAAGGAAGACTTACAATTCAATCAACTAAGGACAAATAGGTGAGATTAATATCAACCAACTAGGGTAAATCAAACCTATAGCTAATGTATGAAAACTTAACAAACATGGACAAAGCCACAAAATCATTTGAATGGGTGAAGTTAATTGATTTGGATTATCTACAAAGTATGGTCAAAGTATGATTAAAGTCAATTCAAATTGAAGTATTTACAAAAATGAAGTTTGGAAAATCATGGACTTAAAGTCCAAGTTTCTAATTTGAAAGGAGTGAGAATGTTTGCACAACATGTATATACAAGTTTGAAAAGTCAACAATGTGAAAAGGATTTGAAACAAAAAGGTATGGATGATGGAGTGTAAAACTTCCTAGAGGTTCACCTCTTGAAATCATATAGAAGATGATTCAAGTGTGTCCTTTGGAATGAGGGACAAAGCAAGTTAGTAAAATAAAAGACAAGGTGATACCGGATGCCACTCAATGGTCTTACTCCAATCTCACACAAAAGCGGATACCGGATACCAATAAATGGATTTACACCAATCTCCTAAAATGAATAATGATACCGGATGCCAATAAATGGTCTTACTCCAATCTCATAAAGCAAAACAAAATAAGGATGTCAGATGCCAATAAATGGTCTTACTCTAACCTCCTCAAAGCAAAAACAAAAACAAAACATGGAAGTCAACTGCCAATCTATCTGGACTTAGGTTAACCTCCACATATGATCATAGGAAACCAAATGCCAAGTTACATGGGCTTACAATGGATCCTCACATACAACAACAAGCTCAATCAAAGAGCAAAGAGGATATGAGTGACCAATGAAGTGGTCTTACACTCTATCCCTTCCATGTCATAGGAACAAAAGCCAATCAACATGGACTTACAATTGTCCTCAATGGGAAAGCATCAATGTCACAAGGACAAATGAAATGATGATGCACTAATGGCAATCAATGATGATAAATGCACAATGGCAAACAAGGATGGTAAATGCTCAATGGCAAATCAAGTAATCATGTATAAATGAATCAAGCAAATAATCAAGCAAGGTCATTTATCACACACTATAACCAAGCAATCAGGCTCAAACAAGGGTGAGGCATTAAAGCCAACTGGAATAGGGTTAATGTTGCTCTTAACCTTGCCATTGAGGGGCTAAGGTGAAGCAGATGAAAGGATATGAGGGGTGTGCCTCATCACTCTTATCTCTGGTCAGGGAGAGCATTGAATATCAGAAGGTGTGGGAGTTCAGAAAGAGGGGAACTCTCTCCACAAGTTAGACTCGATAGATCTTGGGTTTGGATCCCAATGCTACAACCATGTAATGGGAGCAAGGAGAAGACTCACAGAATAGTGGAAGATATGCTACATATCTCTTATATCCACCAATTGCCTTTAAAAGGACTTTACCTGCTTGGGGACAAACATAAACAATCACAAACATTGCCTCTTAAGGAGGACTTCAGACAGGTGCCTGGCTAAATAACAAGCCAGGTCTTCCAGACTACATGGAGACAAGAGAGTCTACCTCAATGCAAATGCTATACAAGCAAAGCAATGCAAGTTCTTAAGAGAACTGAGCAACTAAGGGTACCTGAAATCAATCAAATATAATCAGCATCCCAACGTAAACAAAACCACAACATAAGAATCAACAACCAATGTATAATCAAACAATACAATATGTGCATAGCACAAAGCTCAAGTGAACCAAGCACCCTATAACACAAGACAAGTTAGTTCACAATAGTCAAATGAAACAATTCAACTTGCATTAATTCCTTTAAAGCACTTTGCTTCTTAACCTGAAAAGTCAAAGTCAAACTCAAACATGAGTAACAAGACCACTAGGACAAGCCTAGGGTCCAAAGGAGGGAAAAATCTTAAAACAGCAAGTGAAACATGATCAAAACCAATATATTCAATTAATAAGAAGGACCAATTGGTCTCACATCAAAACTATGCACTAATTTCATTTTATGCACAATTTAGGTCAAAGTAAACAAGTGTGAACCATATATGAGTGAACAGAATGGCTTCAATCAAATAAATGTCAAAACAGCTCAATAAATTCCACAAACATTCCATCTCAAACAGGACATATTCAATGAGCTACCTATCAAATTTCATAGCATTTGGACAAGTGGAAGTAGAGAAATTAAATTCAACATGTCATGGCATGCAAAAATCAACCTAAACTAGGTCACAAAGTGTACACCAACTTCAATCAATTGCAAAACAGTGAAATCAAATGAGAAATGAATGGGACCAAATCCAATTTGAAGCTAGACATGTTAAGAAATACTCCACCAAATTTCACATTCATATGGTAAGGGATTAGGATTTTACAAGATATGGAAGTTTACTACTCAAACAAAACCCTAAAAATGCTAAACAGCAATCAAAAATGTCAATCAAATAGGAAATGAATCAACAATTCCTACAAAAATTCAGGGTTAAACTAGACACATACAA